>NC_090272.1:144678549-145003906 GCF_040414725.1 Anabrus simplex | reverse complement strand
GGGAGAGGTAAACCTTTTAGCATCGTAATCTTGGAACCATTTTTAAAACAGCTTAGCCAACTTCGTTTTCTACATTAAAGGAATTAACGATTTTAATGATAGTGCACTGTATTACGATTAAAAAGAGCTGTTCGTGATTTGTGAATTTATTTACAGTGTGTGACGTCCTTTATGGTGATATTCTTCTGTTAAAAGAAGGAATATTTGATTACATAACAGTGAAAAGTTACAGAGGCCGTGCGTTAAGCGTTTTGACGCTCACTTGACAGGGGGAATCCCGTGAGCGAGCCGAAAATTGAAGACAGTTATTTATTCATTACTGGGAATTCTGCGATCAGACTTCGTCCGGGCGAGTTTTAACCATAAGACCACTGGTCACCTGATTATCGCACTATTGTGTCTCTAATACACCGAGAGTAGGGTGTATAGGAAATTTGAGAGGGGGAAACTTTTCAGCTAATATAAGTTTCTTTAAAATTAACATTTTGGCATTTGGTCCGTAAGACCATGCTGCCAGCTCTGTACATTTAGAAAACAGGAAGCTCAAAGAGCAACATCTTTACAACATGGGACCTTTCATGGCATTGTAACTAATTGGTGATAGAAAGCAATGGTACAAGAACTTGGGTTGGATGAGAACAGTTTAACTACAGACTATACAACAAACGTATCACAATGTTAAATTGGCTTTTATACGTATAAGGTTTGGGAAGTGTCATCCCTTGGCAGTCGGTGTTTTTGTCTCGTGAAAAACGGACGTATGGCCGTCTCGAGTAACAGCTTCTTTCGAATGTGAACTTTTATTTTAAAGAATAATCGTTAATGCCTTACACAATTGGTGTATGAGAAGAAGTGATATCGGTGATATATATGAGAGTTATTTGGGTTATTTGGTCGTAATTCTGAGCACGGACTTGAACAATTATTATTATTATTATTATTATTATTATTATTATTATTATTATTATTATTATTATTACACTGACTGACAGTGACAATGCAACACCAAGGAGGAGTGGTTCGAAAGGGATGAAAGTTGGGGAAAAAACAGAGACGGCACGGATGAATAATTGATGTTTATTTCAAACCGATATGCAGGTTACACAATGCGCACGGCATCGACTCAGCAGGATGTAGGACCACCGCGAGCGGCGATGCACGCAGAAACACGTCGAGGTACAGAGTCAATAAGAGTGCGGATGGTGTCCTGAGGGATGGTTCTCCATTCTCTGTCAACCATTTGCCACAGTTGGTCGTCCGTACGAGGCTGGGGCAGAGTTTGCAAACGGCGTCCAATGAGATCCCACACGTGTTCGATTGGTGAGAGATCCGGAGAGTACGCTGGCCACGGAAGCATCTGTACACCTCGTAGAGCCTATTGGGAGATGCGAGCAGTGTGTGGGCGGGCATTATCCTGCTGAAACAGAGCATTGGGCAGCCCCTGAAGGTACGGGAGTGCCACCGGCCGCAGCACATGCTGCACGTAGCGGTGGGCATTTAACGTGCCTTGAATACGCACTAGAGGTGACGTGGAATCATACGCAATAGCGCCCCAAACCATGATGCCGCGTTGTCTAGCGGTCGGGCGCTCCACAGTTACTGCCGGATTTGACCTTTCTCCACGCCGACGCCACACTCGTCTGCGGTGACTATCACTCACAGAACAGAAGCGTGACTCATCGGAGAACACGACGTTCCGCCATTCCCTCATCCAAGTCGCTCTAGCCCGGCACCATGCCAGGCGTGCACGTCTATGCTGTGGAGTCAATGGTAGTCTTCTGAGCGGACGCCGGGAGTGCAGGCCTCCTTCAACCAATCGACGGGAAATTGTTCTGGTCGATATTGGAACAGCCAGGGTGTCTTGCACATGCTGAAGAATGGCGGTTGACGTGGCGTGCGGGGCTGCCACCGCTTGGCGGCGGATGCGCCGATCCTCGCGTGCTGACGTCACTCGGGCTGCGTCTGGACCCCTCGCACGTGCCACATGTCCCTGCGCCAACCATCTTCGCCACAGGCGCTGCACCGTGGACACATCCCTATGGGTATCGGCTGCGATTTGACGAAGCGACCAACCTGCCCTTCTCAGCCCGATCACCATACCCCTCGTAAAGTCGTCTGTCTGCTGGAAATGCCTCCGTTGACGGCGGCCTGGCATTCTTAGCTATACACGTGTCCTGTGGCACACGACAACACGTTCTACAATGACTGTCGGCTGAGAAATCACGGTACGAAGTGGGCCATTCGCCAACGCCGTGTCCCATTTATCGTTCGCTACGTGCGCAGCACAGCAGCGCATTTCACATCATGAGCATACCTCAGTGACGTCAGTCTACCCTGCAATTGGCATAAAGTTCTGACCACTCCTTCTTGGTGTTGCATTTGTTCTGTCAGTCAGTGTATTATTATCGTTACCGTCATCACTCGAAACAAAGAAGGGACGATTGGAACCCTTAAAATAACAGTTATTGTGAGCAGAGACACAGGGCTTGACACTAAGACGTCACTGATAAAATAAATGTGGGCGTTTAATTAATAACCCTGTATTTGCATTTTGATCCCGGGACCTTGGATCGAAAATTGGGCCGTAAAGTGCGCGTTTGAAGCAGACGTACGGGAATAACTGTGTGTGTGCTCTGTGCCGTAGACCAAGGAGTTTCCAGTACCAGGGATTATGGAGTTTCATCCTAGGAGTTCCAGTTTGGACCTGGTCATCAAAGCAGTCGACATGGAAACTAGGCAGTAAATCATTACGATGGGCGTGTCGTAGCTACACGAGGTGTCCAGAAGAAGAGGCTAAGTACCCTTATTTTACTAGCATGAGTCGTATTACAACGGAATATCCATTTAAGTTCATTAATTTGTAATTAATAACTGGTAGGGTTTCTTTCCTTTAATATGTAAACGTGAACAAAGGGTGTATAAAATAGTGTAGTCAAGTAAATAAAAATCAGCTGATCTTGTATTCAATCATTTGTAGTTCTGAGTAGGTAGCTAAAGTATCCGTAATTTATATTTCGCTCCCTCGATCTTCCAGTATTTATGAGCGGTTAGCTAATAATAATAAAGTTTATATATCCCAGTAATTGCAATTCAAGTCCCTGGAGTAGTAGGAGTAGTTTTGACAGAAATATTTTTGAGAAATTATTGTAGACAACCTCGTATTTTTCAGTAGACCTAATTAAGGACACTTTTATTCTCCGTCCCGTGGAGTAGGGAATAGTAATCCACCAGCTGTAATAATCACATATCCACATTTCATTGAGAATTGTAGTGAAAATAAGGTACCGGTATATTAGATAGTATCTTGCCTGTTATATTCGTGTTTTCTTTGTGTACGGCAATCCTTCGATACTTAAGCATTTAAGCATTTAACCAAACGCAAGGTTTCATTTCTATTAGAGCATGGTAGGATAAAGTAATACTAAAGAAATAATCTTCTGTCTAGGCGTTTAACTTTGTTGGTAATTCTTGAGTACGGTAGTTCTTGCGAATTTCAAACTTTAGGCCTAATTGCAATTTTCATTTCTATTTGTGCTTAATAATAACCTATTGTAATTAAGATACATCTGAACGTAGTTTTTAAACTGTTGTAGTGTATTGTATTACCTTATTATAAATTAGTGTGTTTATTCTATTACTGTGAAATAGTTGTGTAGTATAGTATCTGTATTAACTCTCTAACTAGAATTCTGTTGCAGTAATTAGGGTAGACTTAACTGCAGTTTAGAATTGTGTAGACCTAATTCTTGTGTATTACTTTCGGTTTTCAGTAATTAACAGCAATTTTCATTCTGTTAGGGTGTTGTAGAAAAAAGAATTCGTACAACTAAGTAGTATAGTAGTGTAGTAGTAGCTTATATTAATTATCTTGTTGTTGTGTGATCTTTGTGAACTATCCTAGACAATATTTCTTTCCTTTCATTTTAATTTGCACAGAATAAGCTATTTTATTTTTCCTTTTCTTCCCATTATTCCGTAAATAATGGCTACGCAGTGCAAGTGTAGGAACTGTGGGTGTGGCCAGGCATTAAGGAGTATGTGGGAGGATTTGGAGAGTTTGAGGGAGATAATTAGGATTCTCTCAGAGGACAGGAAGGAAAGTAGGCCTCCCTCAAATAATGTACAGTATACAGTAGGTGTAAAGGAGGGAGGGGAAGGAAATGGGCGAATTGCAGAAGACAGGTGGTCTAATGTTTTAAGGGGAAGGAGATTGCAGGCTAAGGGCTCTGTTCAGGATCAGAATTCAGGACAGGTGTCTGTGAGAAATCGGTACGAGTCACTGCAGGTAGAACAACCGACGGGAGATGAGGAACAGGGAACTGTTGTTGATATGTGTGGAAGTAGGAGGAAGGGAAAAGGTAGGAAAGGGAAATGTAGTGTAGTGGAAAGGAAAAGACAGGTGGAACAGGGTCATATGAGGGAGAAAAGGGAGGGGGAAGTAGCTTCTGCAGCAGTGAGAGAAGATAGGGCTGACCAGGAGGGGAGGGGTTCAAATGAGGTGGATAGGGTTGAGGCTCTGGTCATGGGGGATTCCATCGTTAGACATGTGGGGAAAGTGTGTGGAGGAAAGGGAACCAGGGTAGAGTGTTATCCAGGAATCAGGTTGAGGCATATGTTGAGGAAATAGAATAGAAAGAAGAGGGAAAGGAGAAGGTGGTAGTGTTTCACGTTGGTACTAACAATGTAAGGCAAGCTAATATAAGTATCAACATAGTTGAGGATGTGTGGGATCTGGTAAATGCATCACGGATGAAGTTTAAGGAAGCGGAGATTGTTATCAGTGGAATACTCTGTAGGAGGGATACTGACTGGAAGGTGATTGGGGATTTAAATGAGACTATGGAGTGGGTATGTGGGAAACTGGGAGTGAGATTTCTAGATCCTAATGGGTGGGTAGGAGACAGGGATCTGCGCTCAGATGGCCTTCACTTAAACCACAGTGGTACAGTGTTCAATTAGCAACAAGTCTGAGTGAATTAGATTTTGTAAATACGGTAGCTTTGATTTTTATTTTATTTTATTCTTCATTTTTCATTTGGAAATTTTCTTGGATTTTTTTACATAGTTTGAAGAAAGGAAGGAATGCAAAAAGATGGGATCTAGACAATTTGAAAGGAAAGAGTGAGAGGGATTGTTTCAAGGAACAAGTTGCACAAGGACTAAATGAAAAGCCTGAAGGAAACACAATAGAGGAAGAGTGGATAGTCATGAAAAATGAAGTCAGCAGGGCTGCTGAAGAAATGTTAGGAAGGAAGAAAAGATCAGCTAAGAATCAGTGGATTACTCAGGAGATGCTAGACCTGACTGATGAACGACGGAAATACAAGAATGCTAGAAATGAAGATGGCAGAAATACAGGCGATTAAAGAATGAAGTGGATAGAAAGTGCAAGGTAGCTTAGGAAGAATGGCAGAAGGAGAAGTGCAAGGATGACGAAGGTTGTGTGGTCCTAGGAAAGGTAGATGCTGCATACAGGAAAATCAAGGAAACCTTTGGAGAATGAAAATCTAGGTGTATGAATATTAAGAGCTCAGATGGAAGGAAGACAAAGCAGAAAGATGGCAGGAACATATCCAATAGTTGTATCAAGGTAAAGATGTAGATAATTTAGTTCTGGAACAAGAAGAGGCTGTTGATGCTGATGAAATGGGAGATCCAATTTTGAGGTCTGAGTTTAACAGAGCTGTGAGCGACCTAAATAGGAACAAGGCACCTGGAATTGATGACATTCCCTCTGAATTACTGACTGGCTTAGGAGAAACCAGCAAGGCAAGGTTATTCCATTTAGTGTGTAAGATGTATGAGACAGGAGAAGTCCCATCCGATTTTCGGCAGAATCTTGTTATACCTATTCCGAAGAAAGCCGGTGCTGACAGGTGTGAAAACTATCGCACCATTAGTTTATTATCTCATGTCTGCAAAATGTTAACACGTATTGTTTACAGAAGAATGGAAAAACAAGTTGAAGCTGAGTTGGGAGAAGATCAATTTGGCTTCAGAAGAAATGTAGGAACACGTTAAGCAATCCTGACTTTACGTCTGATCTTGGAGGATCGAATCAAGAAGGACAAGCCCACGTACATGGCATTCGTTGATCTATAAAAGGCATTCGATAATGTTGATTGGACCAAGCTATTTAAGATTCTGAAGATGATTGGGATTAGATACCGAGAACGAAGAATTATCTACAATCTGTATAAAAATCAGTCTGCAGTAATAAGAATCGAGGGCTTTGAAAAAGAAGCAGCAATCTAGAACGGAGTGAGGCAAGGCTGCAGTTTGTTCCCCCTCCTTTTCAATGTTTACATAGAACAAGCAGTAAAGTAAATCAAAGAGGAATTTGGAAAGGGAATCAGGATCCAAGGAGATGAAATCAAAACCTTGAGATTTGCCGATGGTATTGTTATTTTATCTGAGACTGCAGAAGATCTGGAGAAGCTTGCTGAATGGTATGGACGAAGTGTTGGGTAAAGAGTACAAGACGAAAACAAATAAGTCCAAAGCAAAAGTAGTAGAGTGCAGTCGAACGAAGGCAGGTGATGCAGGAAATATTAAATTAGGAAATGAAGTCTTAAAGGAAGTAGACGAATATTGTTACTTGGGTAGTAAAATAACTAACGATGGCAGAAGTAAGGAAGACCTAAAATGCAGATTAGCACAAGCAAGGAAGAGCTTTCTTAAGAAAAGAATTGTGCTCACTTCAAACATTGGTATAGGAATTAGAAAGATGTTTTTGAAGACTTTCGTGTGGAGCGTGGTAATGTATGGAAGTGAAACATGAACGATAACTAGCTCAGAAATAAAGAGAATAGAAGCTTTTGAAGTGTGGAGTTACGGAAGAATGCTAAAGGTGAGATGGATAGATGGATAGATCGAGATACTGAATCGAATTGGCGAGAGTAGATCGATTTGGCTAAATTTGACGAGAAGAAGAAATAGAATGATAGGACACATCTGAAGACACCCAGGACTTGTTCAGTTGGTTTTTGAAGGAAGTGTAAGGAGGTAAGAACGGTAGGGGTAGACCAAGGTATGAATATGACAAGCAGATTTGAGCAGATGTAGGATGCAGTAGTTACGTAGAAGTGAAAAGGTTAGCACAGGATAGGGTGGCATGCAGAGTTGCATTAAGCCAGTCTGTGGACTGATGACTCAAACAATAACAGAAGTAAAATTAAACTAAATTCCTCTGCTACATGGATATGATTCTTTTCCTGTCCTAGTACACATAGATGACTTCCGCTGGTTGCTATGGTTATTGTGGTGTCGGAAAATTGTCGACGGAAATCTATGCATGCTAATTCTACAGTAGATAGAACTCCAGCCCAAGAAAACATATTCATGTTAAAAGAACACCCAACAATATCACATATTCGAATATTTATAAACCAAATCACTGCATTAAGTATCTGCTTTAAGTAGCACCGACTCAGAGAGGTCTTATGGTGACGATGAGACAGGAATGGGTTATAACTCATTCCACGTTAAGAAAACAGTACTGCTCTTCTGGACTTACAGGGAGTGAACGCACCCCCTCTGAGACACCCATAATTCCTCGTGATTAAGGGATATTATACTGTACTTTGTAATGTATTGTGAAAGACGAATATAAAGGATGAGCCTTTTTTGCCCTGAGTTATTAAAATAACTACATACCATTTTATTTGTCATTAATATATTCGTAGGGAGGAAGCACAATGGCAGGAAGAGCCATCGCTTCGTTGTCTTCCTTCATTTTCCTTCTTCTGTGTTACTCTGGTACAAGCATGGTGCTCACTTCTGTAGTGAAGTCATCTACAGTGTTTTTTTTTTGTTGCGTGTGTGTTTTAGGCTTTAAATCAGTGCGTACATGTGTTGCGTGAGAGTTGGTTGTATATTGCATAATATTTGTGTGTGTTCTATTATTTTCGTACTGTACTGAAGTTGTTACTGAAGATTTTGGTGTGGTGTGCTGCGATACGTCATGGCATAACTTGCACTAATAAAAAAAAATGCAGTGTGTTTTATTTGTGCTTGGTTTTGTTATTTAGCTGTTCTGTCTTAAGCGCATTTTAATTTTTCACAAGCGCATTTAATTTTTACTATTGTTCTTGTGAGCAATACGACAGCACAGTAGTACCCCGGGTTGCTTGGGGAAATTTATTAAATGCAATTAAATGCATTCCTCAGCCCTCGAGCCCATAAAATATTTTTTTCTATTTTCTCTTCCAGTTTACCTTACATTTCAATGCTGAGGTTTTTTAAGTTCCGTAATTTACCTCTGATGTGCGCCTCTGTGGTGTAGTGGTTAGCGTGATTAGCTGCCACCCCCGGAGGCCCGGGTTCGATTCCCGGCTCTGCCACGAAATTTGAAAAGTGGTACGAGGGCTGGAACGGGGTCCACTCAGCATCGGGAGGTCAACTGAGTAGAGGTGGGTTCGATTCCCACCTCAGCCATCCTGGAAGTGGTTTTCCGTGGTTTCCCACTTCTCCTCCAGGCGAATGCCGGGATGGTACCTAACTTAAGGCCACGGCCGCTTCCTTCCCTCTTCCTTGCCTATCCCTTCCAATCTTCCCATTCCTCCACAAGGCCCCTGTTCAGCATAGCAGGTGAGGCCGCCTGGGCGAGGTACTGGTCATACTCCCCAGTTGTATCCCCCGACCAAGAGTCTGAAGATCCAGGACACTGCCCTTGAGGCGGTAGAGGTGGGATCTCTCGCTGAGTCCGAGGGAAAAACCGAACCTGGAGGGTAAACGGATGATGATGATGATGAATTTACCTCTGATTCTGTACAAACCAAAAGTATCCCATTTCTCTTTATTTCATGAAACTAATTTGCAGCTTAGTTTCTTCCGCTTTTTATTTTGAACTTAAATACGGAATTTCACAAATTTATGTCCGCCGTTTATCCATGATTGTGTTAGCAGAGCAGTTCGATATGGCAACCCTGTTGTCATAAGAGCTATACTGTTTTCTGAACTATAGGAGTGGGAAGGAACCGACTGTGGCCTTACTTAAGGTGCAGCCCCAGCATTTACCTGGTGAGAAAATGGGAAACAACGGAAAGCCATCTTCAGGGCTGCCGATAGTGGGGATTGAACCCACTCTCCAGAATGCAAGCTGATAGCTACGTAACGCAAACCGCACAGCCACTTGCTGGGTCACTACACATATAAAAATGAATTACCGCACAACCATCAATTCTCAATAAAATGCAGACAAACATCTTATTATGAACCCATTAGCAACACTTAAGAGCAACAAAACAATACATCTGAAACTGGAAATACGATTATTACGATACATAACTTTCTGTCATCACCGTGGGCTACTAGTGCCCCAGCGGCATTATGGAGAAACTTTCCAATTATAGCTTTGTGCTAGGCTTCACAAAGGATCGTCAAGGCCAGTAAAGGAGCTAGCGCGACACAAGTCGGCCGTGGAAAGGGACGGCCCGTGAAATTCCAGCGATCTCACTCCCTCGGATAAACTAGAGCTAACGTTACCCGCTGATCGGATTTTTAATTTATCTTGTCAGACAAGACAAAAAAATTATTACTAGCAAGATACCCGTGCTTCACTACGGTATTATACTGAAATTTATAATTGAATACTTAACGTTTTATATATAATCCAACGAAATTCGCGATCTGACTCGTTTTTTGAGAGAATCCGCCAAAATTCTTAGTCTGATTCATTTTCTGAGAGATTACGGCAACATTCCTCTCATTTTTGTATCTTTCTTTCCAGCAATCGATTTCGTACTTCCCGGGCTAGGTCCAGAAATTCCGCCCGGTCAGTTCGGTCCCTAAATCTTTGCCATATTTTCCCATAAGCATTTTTAATATACAGTAGATCAAATCCTTGAGAAGAACCAGCGTGGTGTCATCTTGGGTGCCTTGGCGGTACTGAACCCGTGGCCGGACTGCATTCGTAGTCATTACCCGGCTAGGACCCGTTTCCAGCGCAGTCCGCACATTTTGACGACGGTCCAGAACATTATTATTATTATTATTATTATTATTATTATTATTATTATTATTATTATTATTATTATTACGAGGTTACCCGTGGACGCAGAGGTGAAAGAAGGTACCGGGGTGAACGGGTCTAAATACAAAGTCAAGAATGGAATTTAAAACTTTAACAAAGGTTATATTTTCTTTTCTTTTTTAGAGTTCAAAAATCAACGAATAACAATATAACAGGTCCCATAGGCAAGTTAGAAATGAGTCAAGTAAAATACAAGGTAGTGAATTCTACAAGTCCTGGGCTTCAAGCCCCTCGCTTACATTTCCTGAGCTACACGCTCAAATTTACAAAGATCATAACTTTACTTAAGGGCAGAAATCCCCTAATACATGGAGCCCTTGCTCCACCAATTACAATATCAGGCCTCCCAGAGGCACTTTTACAACACTTGAAAAGAGCTGACACGCTCTCAGTTTTTCAAGCCGATTCAAGGCAATATCAGAATTTGCAATTACTTGCCATCAAGGCACAACTTACACAAATGAAACAGGGGTATCTCGTACCCAACCTACTGGGCCTTAGCAGAAATTGAACTGATTAAGTAAATGGCCCGAAACACCAAGTTGAATGGAGGCGTGTACTTGCACTCCTAAACATGCATTCTTAAAGCCTAAAAGGCACTAGGCCGATGAAACAGGGGCTATTCCCAAACTATGGAGGTGACCCGTATAAGAAAAAAATTTTAAACATTAAGGGAGAGAAAAAAATCAGTTACCAAAACGTAGTCACCTCAAACCAAAATGAAGGGGAGCTCGAGAGGGTGCATCACTCTCTATCCCCGAATTACGGTTACAGATTTTATGAAGGCCGGCAGAAAATTACATTTTTAGAAAGGTAGGTTACATGGTAAACGTTTCGGACCTTTCCCGCGGGTTAAACTGCTGAGCTAGCAAGAAATAAAGATGTTAAACGGCCATTACCTTGCTGAAGAACTGCTGCCTAATGAAAGGGGCACCACCCGCCTCCTGCTTCACATACACACACTCAGTTAGATGCTGATCACAATGGCCAAGAGACATGAAAATCCGCAGTTTATAAACCCTTGGGGAAAGTTCGAGACCTTTCATGAATAATTTAGCCACACACTCTCAATTTTATTGGCTATCTTAAAGTTACACACCAAATCAAAGAAGAAGCCTGTGATAGGCCGAAAATTAATTACATAAATTAGGGATTGGCTGAATTTAAACCTGGAGGAAAGAAAAGATCAATATTGCCAACCCACAAATGAACGAACATAATTTAGTAAAGAACAAACTTAAGAATACAAAATTTCTTCAAAAAGGGTTCCTTCACTTCGCACCAGGGTGCATGATCATAGTTTTTGTAGTGACATCTGTTGCAGAAAGTCCAAACTTCTGAATAATTGTAAACAAAACGCGTAGAATTTTATAGAGTACTGGAAACTTCACAATCACAAAATTAAGGTGACATCTTCTGAGGGAAAGTTTAAGCAGATCTAGTTCAAAGTTCTGTGTTTCTCCTGTAGAGGAGTTATAATTGGCGCAAGATTTAAATGTGCGGCATAGAGGTGTACCGCCCGGTATTATTATTATTATTATTATTATTATTATTATTATTATTATTATTATTATTATTATTATTATTATTATTTTTGATGTTCTGAACCCCGCAGCAAGATGCAAGACCACTACTTGGCGGTATATTCCATCTGCTGCCATTGTCATTCTCGTATCGTTTATTTCAAATGTGTTAAAATTTTTATCTATATGCCAGGAGAATCTACTGTAAGCTAACTTTAAGTTCTCCAAAGGAAAAGATAACCCTTGAAAACGAAACCAGAAAAGATTAAAAATGATCGGTTTATGATCAGAAGCAAGTACTTTATGAACAGTAAAATCAATTGGTATCATCTCCTTTTTCAACCCACCGCTGTTAACTTGATTTATCCCCTCCCCCCAAAAAAGAAGGCATGTTTCTTTATGTTTAATAAAGGAGATTCCAAATACCAATGTTCACGTCTGTTACCTTCAGTTTTGAGATATAAGTATCCCCATAAAAATAATTCACTTCTTTTCACTTCCTTTCAACCCCCCCCCCCCCCGCGTTAAGTGAATTTTCCGAAAAAATATTTGTTTCTTAATTAGTAAAGGAGATTATGAATACCAATTATCACGAGTGTAACATTCTCAGTTTTGTTAAATATGTGTCCTCATAAAAGGAATTCAACTCCCTTTCACCCCCGCCCCCAAGATCATTTCCTCCCAAAATGCGTTTTTATTTGTTTTAAAGGAGATCCAAATACCAATTTTCACGTCTGTAACAACTTTAGTTTATATTAGATGTAAGTATCCTCATACAATTAATTTTTCAATTCTTTCACCCCCTCCCCCTTCATTGGATTTTCCGAAATCAAAGGAATGCGTGTTTCTTTACTTTTAAAACAGATTCCAAATACCAATTTTCACGTTTATAAAATCTTCAGTTTTTGAGATATCAGTAACCTAATAAAAAAAATCAACCCCATTTTCAGTCATTTTTACCCCCCAACCAATTGGTTTTTATGGAAAAAAATACGTGTTTATTTTTAATAGAGATTAAAAATACCATTTTTCAGTTCTGTAACATATTAAGTTTTTGAGGTATACTGTAGACATGCTCTTTTTAAAATTTCACCCCCTTTTTTGTTCCCTATAAGTGGAGTTTCCGAAAACAAATCACCTATGTTTACAGGAGTTCCAAATACCAATTTTTACGTCTGTAACTTTTACGTTTCTGAGATATACAGTAAGTATCCTCATTAAAGGCAATCAAGCACTTTTCTCCCCCTCCTAGTGGGATTTTCTGAAAACAAAAAATACATGTTTCTTTATTTTTAAAGGAGATTTAAATACCAATTTTTACGTCTGTAAACTTTTAAAGTATTGGGATATAGATACACTCATTTTTAAAATTTCTAAAAATTCACCCCATTTGTCACTCCTGTTTAACCCCCATTAATTGGATTTTCCAAAAACTAAAAAATACGTGTTTCTTTATTTTCAAAGGAGATTCCAAGTACCAGTTTTCAGGTCTGTAATATCTTCAGTTTCTGAGTTATAAGTATCCTCAATAAAGGCATTCAAACATTTTTTCACCTTTTTCCACCCCTCCAAGTGGGATTTTCCGAAAACAAAAAATTGGCGTTCCTTCTAGACATGACATTGTATAGGCTTTTGGGCTTATGCCGTGTCAAGAAAAAATTCTTTATTTTTAAAGAAGATTCTTAATACCAATTTTTACATCTGTAAACTTTTATGTTTAGAGATATAGATATACTCATTTTAAAAATTCACTCCCCTTTTCATCCCCTTAGCGACGGAATATCCAAAAATACTCCCTTAGCGAGCACCTACGTTATAATATAGGCTAAATGTATCCTCAAAATTTCATTTCTTTATATCCAGTAGTTTTGACTCGGGGATAATGAATGAGTCAGTCAGTCAGGACACGTTCTTTTATATATCGATGGCCTAGAATGAAAACCTCGTATCTCACAAAGTTCTTCGTATCCATTATTTCCCTTAAGACTGGTTACGCCTCCCAGCCACACATGGATATGCAGCCCATCAGAACAATGTTCGTTGTGTTCTTTATTCCTATGCCGACGTGTGAAGGAAAATGAACCTTACCGTACCGTGCTATAGGAAATTATGTTTACGTGAAGTGTTTACTAACTCCTAGAGTATAATTTTTATAAGGTTCATTTTCCTTTACGCGTTAGCATAGGAAAATAAACCCAACGAACATTGTTCTGATGGACTGCATATCCAAATGTGGCTGGGAGGCGTGACCAGTCTTAAGGGAAATATTGGATAGGAAGAACTATTTGAGATACGAGGTATTCAGTCTAGGCCATCGATATATAGACTAGCAATTACCGGCGGCTTCGCTCGCGTGGATTTCGTAATTTGATCAAAGTAATCGTTCCTCGGCATTGTACTAGGACATTATCTAAACATTCCTAAAGTATAAAACCTCGCCCAAAAATTGATTTTCATTTACTCCAGAAATACTTTGTAAACCATGTTTGTGGTATTACCTTTTGGGGCTAAGACGACCATGCGACATAGAACTGTACATGGGAGAAACAGTCTTCTCTCAAGTCGACAAAATAAATACAAGTTTCTTTTTTAAAGGAGGTTCCAAATACCTATTCCAACATCTGTAATATCTTCAGTATTTGATATATACATAAGTATCCCCATAAAATGAATTCAACCCCTTGATCAATCCTTCCTCCACCCCAAACCCCTATCTAAGTGCATTTTCCGAAAACAGAAATACATTTTTCTTTCTTTTTACAGGAGCTTCCAAACATCAATTTTCACGTCTGTAAAATCTTCAGTTTTTAAGATATAAGTATCCTCATAAAAATAATTAAACTATTTTTCAATTCTTTTCACCTCCCACTCCCTACCCCCCTCCGTTAAGTGCCTTCTCCGAAAACAAAATTGTACATGTTCGTGTATTTTTAAGGACTTTCCAAATACCAAGTTTGTTGTCTCTAACATATTAAGTTTTTGACATATAATGTAGATATAACAGTACTCATTTTAAAAATTCAACCGCTTTTCCAATTCTTTTCAGCCCCTTAACTGGATATTCCAAACAAAAAACTACGTGTTTCATTATTTTTAAAGGAGATTCCAAATACCAGTTTTCATGTCTGTTCGTTTGTAACCCCTTCAGTTTTTGAGATAAATGTATACTCATAAGAATAATTCAACTTCTTCTTCTTCTTCTTCTTCTTCTTCTTCTTCTTTTTCACTTCTTTCCACCCCTCTCCTTCCTTAAGTGGACTTTCCGAAAACAAAAAAAAAAATGCATGTTTCTTTATTTTGAAAGGAAATTCAAAATACCAACTTTTACATCTGTAACAGCTTCAGTTTTTAAAATAAAGTATCCTCATAAACATATTTCAACTCCTTATTTACTTATATTCAACCTCACACCACTTACGTTGATTTTCCGAAAAAACAAATGCGCGTTTATTTTTAAAGGAGATTCCAAATACTACTTTTCACGTCTGTAACATCTTTAGTTTTTGAGATATAAATATCCTCATAAAAGTAATTCAACTCCATTGTTACCTCCCTCTTCCTACCCGTTAAGTTGATTCCCCCCTTCCCAAAAATGCGTGTTTCTTAATTTTTTAAGGAGATTCCAAATACCAATTTTCACGTCTTTAACTTCTTTAGTTTTTGAGATATGATTATCCTCATACAAAGAATTAAACTAATGTTTCAATTCATTCACCTCCCTCCCCCCTTAAGTGGATTTTCCGAAGACAAAGGAACGCGTGTTTCTTCACTTTGAAAGAAGATTCCCAGTACAAATGTTCATGCCTCTGACATCTTCAGTTTTTGATACATAAGTATCCTCATAAAAAGAATTCAACTCCTTTTTCACCCCAGCCCGTTAAGTTGATTCCTCCCCCCTTGTTTCTTTATTTTTAAAAGAGATTCCAAATACAAATTTTCACGTGTGTAACCTTAAGTTTTTGAGATATAAGTTTCTCCATAAAAAGAATGACTTTTTTAACTTTCTTTCACCCTCCCCCTTAAGTGAATTTATTTATAAAGGAGCTTCCAAATGCCAATTATCAACTCCCCTTCAGTGGATTTTCCAAAGACAAAAGATTACGTGTTCCTTTATTTTGAAAAAATTCCAAATACAAATTATCATGCCTGTAACTTCTTCAGTTTTTGAGATATAATTATCCTCATGAAAAAGATTCAACTCCCTTTTCATTCCACCCCCGCCCGTTAAGTTGGTTTCCCCCACCCAAATAATGCGTGTTTCTTTATTTTTATAGGAGATCCAAATATCAATTTCCAAGTCTGTATCCTTCAGTTTTCAAATCATTAATATGTTACCTGTCTGAGATAATTTGTAGATATAGTATTTTTTTAAATTCACCCCTTTGTCACTTCTGTTCACCACCTATTCATCGGATTATCCAAAAACACAAAAATACGTATTTCTTTATTTTCAAAGGAGATTCTAAATGCCAATTTTCATGTCTGTAACATCTTCAGTTTTTGAGATATGAGTCTCCACATAAAAGGTGTTCAACCCATTACCCCCATTTTTCACCCCCTTAATGGTATTTTCCAAAAACAAAAAAATGCGAGTTTCTTTATTTTTAGCCAACGGCCGTAGCCGTGTTGAAACACCGGGTCCCGTGAGATCTCCGAAGTTAAGCAACATTGGGCGTGGTCAGGAGTTGGATGGGTTGCCACGCGCTGTTGGTTGGGGATAAGGGAATGGAGGAGCGGAAAGGAACTGGCCACCCTACCGCACGTAAACTCCGGCTCAGGAACACCTCTGCAAAGGTTCGGACCTGCCTTCGGGCAGAATAACCCTTACCTTACCTTTATTTTTAAAGGAGATTCCAAATACCAACTTTTACGTCTGTAAACTTTTAAGTTTTTGAGATATAGATATCCTCATTTTAAAAATTCACCCCCCTTTTCACCCCCTTAGTGCCGGAATATCCAAAAATCCTCCCTTAGTGAGCACCTACACCCTAATATAAATGTATCCCCAAAATTCCATTTCTTTATGTCCAGTAGTTTTGGCTCGGCGATGATGAATCATTCATCATTCATTCAGTCAGTCAGTCAGGACATACTGTTTTATATATATATATATATATATATATATATATATATATATATAGATTATCAGCTTCTGTCATTTAAATATTCGAGGTGTCGTGAAGCATGATAAAGCAAAATTCAATATAATTACTTTGGAAATTTCTTCAATTCCGTGGAACAGAAATAGAAGTTTAGCTCTTTAATCAAAGTGCCCTGTTAGAATGAGCTATTCTCAGTTATAGAACACATGTGAGGGCAAAGGGAACAGCTGCGATGGAGAAAAATAGAATAAAGTATAGTATATGAAAGCGCAAGGAACAAGCAGATCTAAGAAAATCAGGAAAAAAGAATACCAAGCCCAAAAAGATAAGTCTTCTACTTTTATCACATGAACGTCGTTAAATAATTCCTGTTGTTAGTTCACTTAAGAAACAATACAGCGATGAGCGATTTCATTAGAAATACCAGTACGTGGCTAATAACGTGTAGCATCCTCTTTTGCCAAAATGATTTTGGCTATGCGCCGTAGCAGAGACTCCACAGCACACCGAAAGTGTTGAGGAGTCACAGTGAGTCATTATTGGTGCACAGTCTCCAATAATGCACGGAGATTGGTATACCCCCCCACCCACATCCATAAGGTGCTTGTACCAGGCGAGTTGGCCGTGCGCGTAGAGGCGCGCGGCTGTGAGCTTGCATCCGGGAGATAGTAGGTTCGAATCCCACTATCGGCAGCCCTGAAGATGGTTTTCCGTGGTTTCCCATTTTCACACCAGGCAAATGCTGGGGCTGTACCTTAATTAAGGCCACGGCCGCTTCCTTCCAACTCCTAGGCCTCTCCTATCCCATCGTCGCCATAAGACCTATCTGTGTCGGTGCGACGTAAAGCCTCTAGCGTAAGGTGCTTGTACTCAGTATTACAAATAGATACAATTATTACTGTTTTTGCTTTTTGAGAATTTGCTGTACGTCGCACTGAGATAGGTCTTAAGACGAGGATGGGATAGGAAAGGCCTACGAATGGGAAAGAAGCGGCCGTGGCCTTAATTAAGGTACACCCTGCTGTGAAAATGGGAAACTACGGAAAACCATCTTCAGGGCTGCCGACAGTGAGGTTCGAACCCATTAACTCTCGAATGCAAGCTCGCAGCTGCGCGACTCTAACCGCACGGCCAACTTGCTTGGTAGGTTTGTTTCCTGAAGTCTAGCTTTTACTTTATGAGAATGATACCGAGTTTTTTCTAGTTCACTCTTCAAATCTCCCTAAAAATAACAATTAGCGACACTCCCTTCCCAGAAAAATCAAGATATATTTACCGTTGTTAGTCCATCGGCAAGTGTGGCCTTCATAAAGGTCTACACTACTTCCACGTTTTATGACAATTGGTCTAAATCCTTGTACATTGTCACTGTCACTGCCACAAGCTGGTGAACGGAACTTCCTATGACATTAGGGACGCTAGATCTGAAGTAAAATTCGAAGCCTTCTGCCAATGTCATCTTACAAGCCTTCCAGTATACCTTGAGGATGCAGGAAGGAGAATGAAAATGGTTTTTTTTGTCATATGTTATAAAACGTTGTCATGGTAAATTATGTGGTGGTGGTGATCCTCCATATAACACTGATCAGAGAGAAAAAATGGAAGGGATCTGACACTTTGAAAAATGAAAGTATTGGCCAAAGGAAGGCAAGGACCACGAAGGGCGTGAAAATGAGACTCCCTAGGCCTCGAATGCTCTAGTACCATCGGGGTTGAAAAAGAACAAGAGTTGACCAAGGTAGGTCGGATAGGATGAGGATTCAGGTACAAGTAAGTGGGGGGGGGCGGCGGCGGCGGCGGCGGCGGCGGCGGCGGCAATGCCAGGACTCAGCTAAGGGCCCCATGGTCGTCAACCCAGGCTCCCAAGTTAGGAGCCCCTTTTAGTCGCCTCTTACGACAGTAAGGGGATACCGCAGGTGTTATTCTACTGCTCCCACCCACCGGGGGTACGGCAAATTATGCTAAAGTAGATACTAAAATGTTTAAATAATATCTTAGATTCATTCAGGATTCATTTAGGACTTTTACATTTATTTTGTGTTAGTGTATTTCATATTTTACAATTTCAGCACTGTCCGTCTGCTTCACTGAAGGATCAGCGTAGTGGACTTCCGTTCAGAGGGCCCCGGGTTCGAATCCCGGCCAGATTACGGATTTTAATCGCACATGATTAGTTCTTTTGGTTTGGGGGCTGGGTGTGATGTCCCCAACATCTCTGCAACACATAAACAACACGCAACACTATTCTCCACCATAATAATGTGCTGATTTCCATGCTCCGCAGATGCCGCCCACCCTCGTCGGCGGGTCGTCTGCTTTACAAGGGCTGCACCAGGCTAGTAATGTATGTATGTTTAGTCTTCAGCCCGAAAGCTGGTTGGATCCTCAACAGGTCCGCCATCAGCTGTCATAGATGGCCTAGGCGTCACTGAAGAGGCGTACTAGGGAAATGAGGAGTGAGGTAGTTTCCCGTTCCTTTCCTCACCGAGCCAAAAGTTGCTATTATATATCAGACTGTCAAGCCCACTGAAATGCATGCACCAACCAACCCTATGAGCAATATTTTCACACCATTCATAGCAGGGTCTGGCTGCAGATGGAATGGCATTACTAGCATCATTCATACCTCAGTCACTTTCATTTTGTCAAAGCCAAGGATAAAGCTGAGACAGATCAATGAAAGTAACAAAATTGCTCTAGCCCATACCAGAAGACATAGTGCACTGTAAACACTAGGTCGCGCCAGCAAAGGCAAAAGGCTACTAATAGCCTCACGAAATTATTATTTCAGCATTGACATTTTTAAAGTTAGTTTATATTTTACGTATTAATCTTGTAGCATTTACAAATTACCTAAATTTCTAACTCTCATTTTATCTCTCTTATATTATCAGTAGTACTAATCTAATTTCCTTGTAAGTTTAAGTAGGCTAGTTACGGTATTGTTTATTAATTCTTTTGTTGTTATAAGATTATGTACATATTTCTTTTTTAATGTACGTGGGTAATTGTAAGAGAGGGTCACGAGTAATAAAGTATTCTAACTGAACTAGTGTATACTCTTGTCTGCGTGTCGTACACTCAAATAATTTTTCCGTTATTATTTGTAATGATTATTATCGCACGTGCTGCTGACAATTATGTTTCCAAGCCTCTTATTTGAACGACCTTATCAATTCTCGATTATGTTATTTGATTGGCGGAATTATTTTTAGTCGAGTGGATACCTATACGCAAGATGCGTGTTGAGCTTCGTTGCATGCCCGCCCGCGCTTACTCTGAGTTTAGTTCGCGGCCGGCCGCTGGCGAGGCAAGCAGCACAACGCAGTGCGCTGAGCGGCATTTGTTCCTGTCATGAGCGGTTTCACGACTCGCGTACTGGGCAGTACTTCTCCGTTACCGAAACTATTTGTACTCGTGTTGTCAAAAAACACTTTGAACACCGCTCGTTAAAGAGAGATATGTATCTATATCCCAAACATTCCTTAGTTGTAGAAAGCAAAAGTAGTGTTGCTCAGAAATATATCCTGCACACTCTAGTTTAATGAGCACTGAAGTTGTAAAATTGGAACAAACTATCATGCTGATTTTTCTTAGTGTTGTTCATCGATGTAAAGACATATATAAGTATATGAAATAAGTGTTTGTGGCCATTAATTACCTATTTTTACGATGCTCCATTTTACTGAGAGTGCTTTCAGAGTGAACTATAAGTAAACATCAAACCTATTTTTTCTTGTGCGTGCGTGTGAGTGTTGTGTTGTGCAAAAACAAGAAATCTGCATCAATTAATTGGATGTTGGGGACTCGTCAAAATGTAAGTAGAAATGTGTTTCAGTATTTTTTAATATTGATTTGTTGTGTGTTGGTTTGTGATTCAACAAATTCAGCAAACTGTAATATTGCCTCTTATCGTTAAGACAAACAGTATACATCTAAAACATTTGGTGGTTTATAGGAACAACTAAACTGCGAGCTTTAATCCACCGAGGAATGCCACGCGGAGTGTAACCACGTGTTTTGAAGCCCTTCAGTTAGTCCAATCGTTACAGTGTTAAAGGTTTAACTTTGCATTCAACAGGATTTATAGTATGCCCACCGCGAGTGTATCTCTAAAAAAATACGAGGGAAGAATGAGGTATTAGGCCTAATGTGTCAAGGGGAAATTCGTTTGGACAAAAGGTTTTATTATATGATAATTCATAGGTGTTCAAGTAGTAATTAACGTAAATTATTAATTTTAAAGTGGGATACTCAAAAGCAAATATTTTTAAGAAAAGGAAGTGATACATTCTCCATTGTCTGAAATGAAACGGGCCAGGCCTCCCTATACTTTCGCTCATCTACGGGTAGAACAAAAACTCCAGTAGGCTATATAAAGTGGTAAAGAAACTTTCCGATTTGAAAGTATTTTTCATTCTCTTTTACAGTTCAGTTAGAGAATGAATTGCCACATAATAATAATAATAATAATAATAATAATAATAATAATAATAATAATAATAATAATAATAATAATAATAATAATAATTGAGCGAGTTGGTCGTGCGGTTAGCGGCGCGCAGGTTTGAGCTTGTATTCGGGAGGTAGTGGGGTGGGTTCGATCCCCAGTGCCGGTACATCTGAAAATGGTTTTCCGTGGTTTTCTATTTTCACACCAGGCAAATGCTGAGGCTTTACTTTAATTACGACCACGATTGTTTCCATCGCACTCCTAGCTCTTTCCTATCCCATCGTCGTCCTAAGACATATCTGTGCCGGTGCGACGTAAAACAAAATTGTAAATAATAATAATAATAATAATAATAATAATAAGAATAATTTTATGTCCAGCTAACTACTTTTATGGTTTTCGGAGACGCCGAGGTGCCGGGAGTTTGTCCCGCGGGAGGTCTTTTACTTGCCGGTAAATCTACCGACACGGGGCTGATGCATTTGAACACCTTCAAATACCTCCGAACTGAGCCAAGATAGAATTTGACAACTTCGGCTCAGAAAGCGAGCACCTTAAAAATCTGAGCCACTCAGCCCGGCTGTCATAAAATAATTGAAGTTTTTGTCAACGAATGTTTCCATATTTTAGACCATCTTCTTAATAACAATCGCGTAAGTTCTTTTCCCATATATAAAAATGTAATTTTCTACGGTACATTGATTACTCTAATATCATGTTACTAACGGTAATTTCGTGTGGCCTGGATGAAGATTTTCTAAGGTAGATCCTTCGTGGAGGGTGGTCGGTGTCTACCGTAGGAGATTCTTCATGTGATTGTAGTGGAGGAATATGTTGTGTGTTGTTTGTGAGTTCTAAAGGAGTGTAGACAGAACGTACGATGGCATTAGGATTAATCATACGTGATTAAAAACCTTCAGCCCACCCAGGAATCGAAGCCGGGGTCTCTCGGACTAGAAGGCTAACTATCACTCAGCTAAGGAGAAGACACTAGTGAGTTGAGTTAAATATAAATTCGTGTCTTCGTCCCGGGGAGCTGCAGCTACATGTACATCCCCAGACAAGATGAGCTGCATGTACCTTTTTAACCACACACCAGGCCTCCTACCAAACTTAAACAATCCCTGGTACTACTGGGAATCGAACTCGGGCATCTGAGTACGACAGCTAATAGCGTTAACCCTTATACAGTGAAGGTGGACAAAATAAAGTCGTGTCCTCGTATTGCTCGAGGTGGTGCAGCTCTTTACAGCCCCCACACCCCGTGGAGATGCGATACGTGTACCTTTTTAACTATATATCAGCCCTCCTCCACCAACTTTATAATCTCGGACAGTACCGCGAATCGAACCCGGGCCTCCAAGGACAATTATACTACGGAAGAGGACTCATTGACCTGCCTGATATTTTGGCAAACCTTACCGCATAAAGCATTTGTTTTAGGAGGCTCACCACGATCACGATTCGCATTTATCAAAATGGAGGTAATTTGAACTCTTTTCCAGCTTTGTACGGTGGATAGCAATATGTTCCACATGGAATAAATTAGTCTCCGGACCAAATTTTTCTCAACTGCATCATCCATTGTTTAATCTGACTGTTCTAGATGGCTGAGAGATAAATTGGTTCAGGATATCTTATTCATAAGCTGGAAGTAATACGCTAAGGTATGGAAACAGCCAGAATGATTACTACATAATATAGTCCTAACAGGTGGGAGCAATAGTGGGAAGATGTGCTTGTAACGAAGAGAGATAGAGGCCAAGTTTGGACAGAGTACGTTCGATGAAGCTGTTCATACAGTAGGCTATAAGAGCCGACCTAGTTGCTGTGAAGGAAGAGGAGATGGTTGGACTCAGCTCATACGTGTAAGATCATTGGCGTTAGTTTGAGAAGGCGACAGTTAGGACTTGGCATTTGACAGTGGTAATGCGTAATGTATAGTCAATAATTTTTTTTTTTTTTAAAGCATTCGGATTGTATTTTCCTCTGATTTAATATTTTATCAAACTCAATATTAATTGTTAACAAAACATAATTCCCCTCTCATGTACACACAAACCTGTGAATACCCTCAATATGCATAGTATCTTGACATCGGATTTGTATGCTGTATAAATCACCAGACTATGTATGCAACTATGCTGCAAAAGGTGGTGAAATATACATTTAAGTATGCACTTATTTTCATGCTAATAAACACTTATATGAAATGTAAACGTAACATTCCTTTACTAGACTCACGCGATTCACCCACAACAATACATAAAATCATTATCATCAATAAACAACTGAATGTAAAACAAATTAATAACACTAACATGAATTTACATTTCTCCGGCTCCATCGTCTTGGGATTTCAGTCTTGGAGGCTTCGGCTTTAATTCCCGGACATGTCGTGGGATTTTTAATCGTAAGCTCTTAATTTCCTTGACTCGGATTGGGTGTGTACTGTCCCAAACATTCGTGCAACTCTCACAGAATACTATCCTTCACCACAGTAACACGCAACTTCCTGTACACGACAGGCGCCACGCATCCTCGTCTGAGTGCCTCATCACTATCAGGCTAGCAATAACCACACGAGATAATAATAATAACAACAACAACAACAACAACAATGTGTGATGTATAGTCGCTAAAAAACCTTTTCGTATTGTATTTTCATCGGATTTAATATTTTATCAAACTCTATTTTAATTGTTATCAAAACATAATTCACCTCTCATGAAGACACAAACCTCAGAATAACCGCAATATACATAGTATATAGTATCTAATAATAATAATAATAATAATAATAATAATAATAATAATGTCAGCGTCTGTGGTGTAGCGGTTACTGTGATGAACTGTCACCCCCCGGTGGCCCGGGTTCGATTCCCGGCTCGGCCACGAAATTTGAAAAGTGGTACGAGGGCTGGAACGGGATCCACTCAGCCTCGGGAGCTCAACTGAGTAGAGGAAGTTTCCATACCCTCCTCAGCCATCCTCAAAGTGGTTTTCCGTGGTTTCCCACTTCTCTCTCCAGGCAAATGCCGGGTTGGTAGCTATCTTAAGGCCACGGTCACTCCCTTCCCTCTTCCTTGTATATCCCTTCCAATCTTCCCAACGCCTCCCCCCCTCTACAAGGCCCCTGTTCAGCATAGCAGGTGAGGCCGCCTAGGCTAGGTACAGGTCCTCCTTCCCAGTTGTATCCCTCGACCCTAAGTCTCACGCTCCAGGACACTGCCCTTGAGGCGGTAGAGGTGGAATCCCTCGCCGAGTCTGAGGGAAAAATCAACCCTGGAGAGAAAATATATTAAGAAGAAGAAGAAGAAGGAAAGAGAGAAAGAAAGAAAGAAAGAAAGAAAGAAAGAAAGAAGAAAGACATAATAATAATAATAATAATAATAATAATAATAATAATAATAATAATAATACTGAACTCCTCTCCAAAGTCAAAAGAAAATTCTGCTTGAAGATTTACGGACATATAAAACGCATGGGTTCAGTCAGACTAACCAGTACGATATTGTACTACGAGAAACTCTGTCCGAGCATGGAATTTCCGAACTGTGCATTATCATTAGAAACTAAAGATTGCATCTTTCTTAGCGATGAAAATTTCCTTTTACTTACCGTTTTTTTTTTTTTTTTTTTGCACCTTCACTATCTGTCCGTCAGACAGTTGGTACCGTACAATTTTTAGGATGAGATGATAATGTCAGTTATACTACAGCCAAGATTTTCTATTTTCTTCTGCATGCACAGCCAGGATGGGGCTTAGGACCGATATAAGTCCATTTCAAAATTTCATACTACTATGGATTTCTTCAGATTAGGTTTTCAGATTTTAAGTCGTGTGGGGAGTCCATGCAATACGTCCGTAGCCCTCGGAAATTGCCGGTGGTGAATGGGTTTTCGCCGCAAAAATAAAATTGAAAACAGAAGAGTAGGCTGAATGACCAATACTGTGTTCAACATAAATTAGATAAAACACGAAGTACAGGAACAGGTAGGGCATGTTTGGTTACAGTAAGGCCGCGCGTTGATTAGTCACTCGTATCGCGTCGGTTGTGACAGCTATAGTACTTCTAACAATAGAATTGTACCGATAACTCGATAACTGCAATCGCCTAAGTGCGGCCAGTACCCAGTATTCGACCACACTGTCAGCAGCCCTGAAGATGGTTTTCTGTGGTTTCCCATTTTCACACCAGGCAAATGCTGGGGCTGTAATTTACAACTAATTAAGGCCACGGCCGCTTCCTTACCACTCCTAGTCCTTTCCTGCCCCGTCGTCGCGACGCAAAGAAACTTGTACAAAAATAAATAAATAAATAAATAAATAAATAAATAAATAAATAAATAAATAAATAAATAAATAAATAAATAAATAAATAAATAAATAAATAAAAATGTCTCGCTCCAATGGGAACTTGAAGACACCTTCGAAAATTCCCAGTCACTGTGCCAGCGCGTAGTTCTGACCTTGTGGCTTTCCCTCCCCGCCCCTCTTTCATCAATACTTATTTTGTCCAACCCAAAATTTTCTTTCAAAGCAACAAACTGGTATGTTATGCGTGTGATTTGTTGTTTCGACTTCATGCCACATGAGTAGGCCTATTTTTAATTTGTAAGATAGTGTTCAGTGTGAGTTTTAATTTTCGTGTGTAATGCTCGGGGTGTTAGTCCATAGACTTTTTGATACAGGCCTCCATCCTAACATATCCTAAGCTAGTCTTTCCGTCTCGTTTGATTAAGACTGAGACTGATTGGTGTGATCATTTATTTAATTCATTATGAAACATAATGAACTTAATTATTCCTTTAAAACAAATTACTTTATCAGTACAACGAGCCTAGTGTGACTTCGAATGCAAGGTCCATTGATAGAGATAACACGCTTTTTTTCAAGGATCCAGAACATCCCACTACCCGTTTTGAGTCGGGGAATTATACAGAAACCGAAGCACGTAACGTAGAAATACGAATTTCAATGGAAGTAGACCTACTCATCATTCGTTAGGGAAACGAAATTTCAAAGGGCATGGCTGAATACATTCCGCTTGTCAGTGTTTGATTCCGACCGCGTAAAATGTAAATGTACTGCGTGAGCTTAAAAAAAGTGCGACTCAAAATGGGTAGTTGAATGTCTGTTATCTTGAAAAAGGTAACTTTTGTGTTTCATGGTCGAAGTCAAGTACATCTGGACAATTTAATGCGGCTTGAATTAGGGTTAGAATCAGGAAACGCTCTACTTGTCTAGTGTATTAAGAAAATAGTCTTAAATGTTTGAGCATATTACAATTCTGTTCAGCATAGCCTATTTTAGAGCCATCAACGAAAAACCTTTTACTGACTTCCCTAAGAAAGTTGCTTACCGAGCTCGATAGCTGCAGTCGCTTAAGTGCGTCCAGTATTCGGGAGATAGTAGGTTCGAACCCCACTGTCGGCAGCCCTGAAAATGGTTTTCCGTGGTTTCCCATTTTCACACCAGGCAAATGCTGGGGCTGTACCTTAATTAAGGCCACGGCTGCTTCCTTCCTACTCCTAGCCCTTTCCTGTCCCATCGTCGCCGTAAGACCTATCTGTGTCGGTGCGACGTAAAACAACTAGCAAAAAAAAAAAAAAAAAAAGTTGCCCTGCAACTAACAACCAAACTAAACCAAAACCCATGGTGAACAGCCCCAAAGGGCCTTGGTCTACCAAGCGACCGCTGCTCAGTCCGAAGCCTGTAGATTGCGAGTTGTCGTGTGTTCAGCACGACGAATCCTCCCGGTCGTTATTATTGGTTTTCTAGACTGGGATTTTCACCTCAGCGTCAGATAGCTCCTCAATTGTAATCACGTAGGCTGAGTGGACCTCGATCGAGCCCTCAGATCCAGGCAAAAATTCCTGACCTGACTGGGAATCGAACTCCGGACCTCCGGGTAAGAGGCAGGCACGGGGTCGGCTCCTTGTAACTAAACTGTGTTTAAATATAGAAAGAGAAAATGGTAAAAAAATGCATACTTTTCATTCATTCCTAAACAGTTACGAGAGGATGTGGTAAAAAAACTGAAAAATGCTCGGTATTTCAGTATCTTATTTGAAGGTTCCACGGACCGAAGTGCTGAAGAACGTATGATTTTCGTTATATGCCTAATGGGGAGGTACGAGAAGACCTTTTAGGCCTTGTGCCTCTCGAGAAAGTTTGGCAAATAAAATAATAAAAAATATTCAAGATTGTTATACTAGTAGTTGTTACAGTGAATTTTTTTGCAATTTGCTTTACGTCGCACCGACACAGATATGTCTTATGGCGACGATGGGACGGGAAAGGCCTAGGAATGGGAAGGAAGCGGCCGTTGCCTTAATTAAGGTACAGTCCCAGCATTTGCCGGGTGTGAAAATGGGAAACCACGGAAAACCATTTCAGGGGTGCCGACAGTGGTGTTCGAACCCACTATCTCCAGATTACTGGGTACTGGCCGCACTTAAGCGACTGCAGCTGTCGAGCTCGGTGATACAGTGAATTTGCTACAGAAAATGTTAGAATAAGGGACAGTAATGCTCAAACGTTGACGCTAAATAGTGACAATGATCGAATCTGGGGTGTAAATAATGATCAGATTTCAGATTTCGATTTGCCACTGCAAATACAGATTGATATAAGAACTCAGATAGGTCAAATAATGTACAGGACAAGGGGAGGAAGTAGGAAGTGGAAGGGAGCAGACTCAGAGGTAGCTGTGGAAGAAGCTGAGGAAAGTGGGGGTAGTGGAAGATGAAATATTTTGAGTTGACGCAAGTGTAATAGACTAATAAAATTGGAAACAATATTCTTTAACCCATGGGTAAATAATGCAAATATTTATTATTATTATTATTATTATTATTATTATTATTATTATTATTATTAATACCGGGTGAGTTGGCCGTGCGGTTAGAGGCGCGCGGCTGTGAGCTTGCATCCGGGAGATAGTGGGTTCGAATCCCACTGTCGGCAGCCCTGAAGTTTGTTTTCCGTGGTTTCCCATTTTCACACCAGGCAAATAATGGGGCTGTACCTTAATTAAGAGCACGACTGCTTCCTTCCAACTCCTAGGCCTTTCCTATCCCATCGTCGCCATAAGACCTATCTGTGTCGGTGTGACGTAAAGCCACTAGCAAATTATTATTATTATTATTATTATTATTATTATTATTATTATTATTATTATTATTATTATTATGACTTGTGGGGTATGGATATGAAATGTTTACATCCATTTATTATTATTATTATTATTATTATTATTATTATTATTATTATTATTATTATTATTATTATTATTATTATTATTATTATTATTATTCACGTAGTTGTGTACGAACGATTGGTATAATCATGATCGTTTTATTTGTGTGGTTATGTCATGAAACACCTGCAGTATATGTATTAATATGAGTTTATTTAATGTAAGTACACGTAATTAATAGTATATAATTATTTATTATTACCTGTACCTGTAATATTGTGCAACACGCGGTAATAAATCCAGAACAATGCTATGTTGTACCAGAAATACGTGGAAAGTTCCTTACGTTGTAAGTAATCTATTGGAGACTCTCAATTTACGAGAAAACATGTTATGTCATATTCTTCTAGAAGCCTGGCGAGGCAACGTATATAAAGAGTCAGTCTTGTGAGTGAGAGTGAAGTTGTTTTAATGAGACTTGTGTGGAAGTCATATTAACCGAGTGTTTGAAGTCAAGTATGTGAATTGGTTTTGTTGGATTGCTGGTTGACATGCATCTGTTGCGGTCTTATTCTGATTCTTCGTGTAGTATTTTGTCATGATGACAGGTTATTAGTGCGTGTATGTAGAATATGTAAATATAATCTGAGACTACAGTAAGGTACACAACTGACATAATTTTTGTGCATCTTTGTGAATACATCAGAGTAAGGAAGAAAAACAGAAGAAAAACAGTTATTATTTCCCTAATTTTCAATATATATTCTTCAAACTCACATACACTGAAAGTCAATATAATGATTAATTTGTAAATATACGAACGTTTGTTGTAAGTAATCTTTCTTAGTAATAAATACTTAATTTAGAAATCTACCCGCTCTCTAACGTTGCTCAAAAGTCACTCCGTATGTTCGAATCCCACTGTCGGTAGCCCCGAAAATGGTTTTCCGTAATTTCTCATTTCCATGATTTCTAATTTTCATACCAGGCAATTGCTGGGACTGTACCATAATTAAGGCCACGGCCGCTACCTTCCCACTCCTAGCCTTTTCCCATCCTCTCGTCGGCAAAATCTTGGAGACGTGTTCGTGCGACTTTAAACAAGTAGCACACATTTAAAAAAATAACTAGCAAATGTACCCGTGCTTCGCTACGGTATTCTACATTGTATACGGATATCGAAGTAAGTAATGTACATGCAGTAAATAAGATTGTTTTAAAATTGAATGTCTCTTAGCGTTATTTGAGAAACAGCATGGGGAGGTCCCCATACGTTGTTTTCAATTTAAAGTGTGGGTTGCGGAGTTGTGATGATAAGGGCAGGCTCACTTGCCTACTGCCATTCACAACCGAGTTGAGAAGTTTACATTATAATTGTAGGCCCAATTGTCTACTGCGCGGTCACAATGGATTTGGGGAGTTTTCTTTATAATGGAAGGCCCCTTTCCTATTTCCAGACAGATTAAAGTTGAGGAGTTTTTTTTATAATGGCAGGCAACTTCCCTACTACCAGTCAAAATTGAGTTGTGCAGTTATCATTATAATGACAGGCCCCTTTTCCTACTGCCAGTCACACCAAGTTGGTGAGTTTCCATTAAAATAGCAGGCCACTATGCCTAATTCCAGTCACATTTTAGATGGGTACATTTGTTTATAATGGCGGGTATCTTGCCTACAGCCAAACACAATCACGCAGGTGAGTTTTGAACAAAATTGCATGCTCCCTTGCCTTCTGCAAGTCAGTTCATTACAATGGTGGCCCTTGTTACCAATGACAGTTACATAGGAGTTGGAGAAGGACCCCATTCCTACTGCCAGTCAAAGTCGGTGTGGAGAGTACTGATTACAATACCAGACACACCCTTTCTCGGTCGCTACAAATCGACATCAGTGAATATCGACATACGAAAGTATATGTATGTTTACAATATTGCAGACCTTCATTTACAGATTAACTGCTGCTAAACGGTACGTCATATCGACAAAAGGATTGCACCATAAGACGCCGGATTTAGCGGCCTAAATTGCTGGTCCTATGATATATCATCTATTCATGGGTCAGATTGAGTTTGAAACGGTCAATAGGGTAAAAGTTTTGTAAGATTATCTCACATTTCAGATTATTATGTGACAGCTACATAGCATTTGGCTCACGTATGGCTACTGGGTGGCCAATTTTCGTGTAGAGTTTGATGATTCTATCTTTCCTATAAGTGATTGAAAGTATGAATTGTGCATGTGAAAAGTCCAAATTTACACAACATCGAGAAATAGAAAAAATCAAACGTGAAAGGGATACAAATACGACAAAAAGTCATAAGACCAAGGTTGTAGATCACTCCAAATTGAACGGAGATTGTGCCACCCGTTATGTGATAGGACTTCCCGTTTATCCCACGAAATACCTCGAAACGAATGTCTGCACCATCATTAAAATTGCCTGCATATTTCGATATTTATCGGGGATTAAATGTGAAAAATTTAAAGATCTTGGTACATTTCCGTCCATTAGGGGCTAAATGTATAATTTTGCCAAATTTCAATTTTCTTGCTCGTCTGGCAGATTATGCCACAAACTGGATTTTGGGCGAGGGGGGTAAAAATTAGGACTTTCAGGAAACTAAACCAAAAAAATATGCAGATGGTCATTATTACCCCTTAAACGGGTAGCTGTACGAAAATTTCGCCAAAATAGTCAATGTACAGACACACAGTTCTTACGATTTGATTTATATAGATAGATAAGGAATCTGTTCCACGTACAACACCTTATGGGCTATGTCCGCTGGACTTAGCCTGCAAAACCGACCTTTCATGATATCTCCCTTAGTAATCCTCCTGTCGAAAAAATGCACCATGAGAAAATGTTTTAGAAATGGATTTCCGTCAAGTTTGATCGATTTCGAGTCAGGTTAGTCTTGTACTGTGTATATTATGGGAGAGTAAAATCACCATTTCGGTTCCCTATAAATCCCCAGTCCATTCGGGAATTTGAAATGGTATTGACCTTAAAACCTAACTTTGGACAGGTGGATGCTAAATATAAAGTTTGGTTCAAATATCTTCAGTAGTTTTTAAGTTTAGAAATACGCTTTACACGCACGCGCTCCTGAGTTAAGTCCGGAGGGACTTGTACCGAAAAACGGTCCGTTAATGATATCTCCCCTATTAATCCTCGTATCGAAATGATGCACATGAGATGAAAGGTTTAGTAATTTCAATTAAGGCAGGTAAATTTCCATTAAGTTTGGTTGTGTATATTTTGTGGGAGTGCAAAATCGCGTTTTCGGTTTCGTATAAACCTGCAGTCATTTCTGGGATTTAGAAACAATATTTGCTCTAAAACCTACCCAAGGACAGGTGGATTCTAAATAAGTTTGGTGGAAATATATCCAGTAGTTTTCAAGTTATAGACAAACAAACAAACAAACAAACAAACAAACAAGCTAACAAAGAGACACCAAAGCTAAAAAAGTATGCAGATGGTTATTACACCTGAAACGGATAACTGTACGGAAATTTCGCCAATATAGTCAATGTACAGACACACGGTCGTTACTATTTTATTTATATAGAAATAAAATATCGTGAAGGATGGAGACCTATCTCACCTTCATGAAACATGAGTTTAGAAGTACAGTATAATATACTGTGGTAAAAGTAAAGATTTTAAGGCGAGTAGATCGGTTGTAATATTTTCCAACACATCCCACTTCAAATACTATTGACAGTGTGTCTTGCATTATTTTTCTTGACTGTACAACGAATTAGCGTGAACCACTCGTACTGAATGTTCATTTTTAAACCTTCAGTTACACCGGTCTTAAAGTGGCTAAAATTACTTTTCACTGCCTGCCAAGGGAGCTAGCCACAGCAAGTTTATGGGAGGCACCCTATTCGACAGGTCATATTGTATGTTGCCTACCTCTCTGTACGCTGCTGTCTTACTCTGTACATTGAGTGAAGATAACGTACTGTATTTTACTACAAAGGAGTCATTCAGCTTTTATTTTATATCGATGTTTGCAGCTGCCTGCCTGTTACACGAAGGCTCCAGGACGACTGTAGTGGTGGTGGTGATTATTGTTTTGGGAGGAAGTAAGCCTACAGCTGGGCACCCATCTTCTACAGTGAGTCAAAGTGAAACTCATACACCCATGTAACTTGTATGTGTTTATGAATAGAAATTTGGACAGTAATTTATGTTCGCATTTTATATGTGGAACAATAAAGGTATGTCTTGAATTATTAAGTCATCACAGGCTAGTTACCATATCCCTTAACTTAGCAAGATATAACAGATTCTTTGTCTATATGCTGCTGGGGCACGTCAAAATGAAACTCATACAGTCGCACATGGGCAAATAAGATCGCAGAACAAATGCTCTATGTTTGTGTTTCTACACCACATTCAGTTTGCTGTGGAGAGTTGTGAAGTACAGACACGTTCCGGTGCTACTATGGGGCGTCAAAGAGGACAATCTTCGAAAGAAGAAAGAACTGATGATTTTTCACCATAAGAGAGGAAAATCACTTCGAGAAATTGATAAACTTATAAACAGGAGATATGCAACTGTACAGTGCGTTATAAATATATATAAAAGTACACGCATCATTGAAAATAAAGACAAAGTGAGTGGGAGAAACATTTTCAACCTCAGGGAGGAACGTTGGATAGTAAGACAAGTGAAGAAAAATCCATCGATTAGTGCTCCGAGACTGGCTATGATGGCTGAGGAACATAACAACAAGAGAGCACATCCAGAAAACTATTCGACATCCTAAGGAATAGTAATAGGCATGGGCGAATAGCTAGGAAAAAACCATTTGTTAGCAAGATTAATAGGAAGAAAAGGTTGAGTTTCGTTAAGGAGTGTATAGTAAAAGATTTTGATTTCTGAAAGGCCGTTATTTTTGCATATGAAAGCAAATGCAATCCCTTCGGATCAGATGGAAAGTTTAATGTCTGGAGGAAACCAAAATGATTAGTTGAAACCTAGCAATCTACGTCCAAGTGTCGAACATTGTGGAGGTAGTGTAACTGTCTGGGGGCAAATGTCAGCAAGTGGACCAGGAGAGTTGACTTTTATTGATGGGACCATAGATCAACATGTGTATCTAAATATACTGAAAGAACATTTACGACCTAGTGATCAAAAACTTGGATTACTTGATCGATTTAAGTATTACCAAGATAACAACCCGAAGCACAAAGCTTATAAAGTACGGATGTGGCAGCGGTATAATTGCCGAATGGTATTCGAGACATCTCCACAGTCATCAGACTTTAATGTGATAGAAAATCTATGGCATTACTTGGAAAAAACGTTAAGAAAACACCAGATTTCGAGCAAAGATGGTCTGAAAATGGCGCTATGTGAAGAATGGAAGAAAATAGATCCATCTTATTGCGAAAAGTTGGTACAGTCTATGCCTAACCGTGTAAGAGCCGTGAAAAGAGCTGCAGGGTATCCAACAAAGTATTGACTGTTAAAACATATTGTGTTACTAGCAAATGTACCCGTGCTTCGCTACGGTATTCTACATTGTATACGGATATCGACGTAAATACTGTGCGTGCAGCAAATGAGATTGTTTTAAAATTGCATGTCTCTTAGCCTTATCCGAGAAATAGCATGGGGAGCTCCACATACGTTGTTTCCAATGTAAAGTGAGGGTTGCGGAGTTGTGATGATAACGCCAGGCTCACTTGCCTACTGCCATTCAGAATCGAGTTGGCAAGTTTACATTATAATTGCAGGCCCCAATGCCTACTGCGCGGTCACAATCGATTTGGGGAGTTTTAGTTACAATGGCAGACCCATTTCCTACTTTCAGACAGGTTACAGTTGAGGAGTTTTTATTATAATACCAGGCAACTTCCCTACCACCAGTCAAAATTGAGTTGTGCAGTTATCACTATAATGACAGTCCCTTTTTACTGCTGCTAGCCAGCTTACTGCCAGTCACACAGAATTAGTGAGTTTCCATGAAAATAGCAGGCCACTATGCCTAATGCTAGTCAAATTTTAGATTGGAACATTTGTTTATAATGGCGGGCACCCTGGCCTAGAGCCAAACACAATAGAGTAGGGGACTTTCGAACAAAACTGCATGATCCCTTGCCTTCTGCAAGACAAATCGAAAAGTGAATTATTCATTAAAATGGTAGGCCCTCCTTACTAATGCCAGTTACACAGGAGTTGGAGAAGGACCCCATTCCTACTGCCAGCAGTCAAAGTCGGTGTAGGGAGTACTGATTACAATAGCAGACACATCCTTTCTCGATCGCTACAAATCGACATCAATGAATATATACAGATGGACATACGAAAGTATATGAATGTTTACAATATTGCAGACCTTCATTTACAGATTAACTGCTGCTAAACGGTACGTCATATCGACAAAGGATTGTACCGTAAGGCGCAGTATTTAGCGATCTAAATGGCTGGTCCTATGATATTTTCTCGCATCTAATCTATTTATGGGTCAGATTGAATCAGAAACGTTGAATAGGTTGAAATTTGTGTAAGAATATCTTACATTGAATTACTTTTCGGATAATTATGTGACATAGCATTTGGCTCACATATGGGTACTGGGTGGGCCAATGTTCGTGTAGAGTTTGATCATACTATCTTTCCTGTAAGTGATTGAAATGATGCACATGAGAAGAAAAGGTTTAGAAATTAATTTCCATTAAGGCAGGTAGATTTCCATTAAGTTTGGTTGTGTGTATTTTGAGGGAGTGCAAAATCACGGTTTCGGTTTCGTATAAACCCCCAATTAGTTCAGGGATTTAGAAACAATATTTGCCTAAAACCTCCCCAAAGGACAGGTGGATTCTAATTATGAAGTTTGGTGGAAATATATCCAGTAGTTTTCAAGTTAGAGAAAGACAAACAGAGCAACAAACAAAGAAACAAACAAACAAACTAACTAACTAACAGACACCAAGGAAACCTACCCTTGGACAGATGGATGCTATATATAAAATTTGGTTCAAATATCTTGTTAGTTTTCAAGTTGTAAGAAGTACGCTTTACACGCACCCGCTCTTGCGTTAAGTCCGCTGGGATTTGTACCGAAAATCGGTCTGTTAATGATATCTCCCTTACTAAATCCTGTTATCGAAATGATGCACATGAGAAAAAAAAGGTTTAGAAATTAATTTTCATTAAGGCAGGTTGATTTCCATTAAGTTCGGTTGTGTATACTTTGAGGGAGTGCAAAATAACGGTTTCGGTTTCGTAAAAATCCCCACTCAGTTCAGGGATTTAGAAACGATATTTGCGCTAAAACCTACCCAAGGAGAGGTGGATTCTAAATATGAAGTTTGGTGGAAATATATATTTAGTAGTTTTCAAGTTATAGAAGGACAGACAAACAGACAAACAAACAGACAAACAGACACCTAAGCTAAAAATGATGCAGATCGTCATTATTACACCTGAAACGGATAACTGTACGGAAATTTCGCCAAAATAATCAATGTACAGACACACGGTCGTTACGATTTTATTTTTTGCGCTAAAACCTACCCAAGGACAGGTGGATTCTAAATATGAAGTTTGGTGGAAATATATCCAGTAGTTTTCAAGTTGTAGAAGGACAGACAAACAGACAAACAAACAGACAAACAGACACTAAAGCTAAAAATGATGCAGATGGTCATTATTACACCTGAAACGGATAACTGTACGGAAAATTCGACAAAATAATCAATGTACAGACACATGGTCGTTACGATATTATTTATATAGATGACGGATAAGCATGAGCACGTTGAAAAGTGCAGACTTCCACTTCGAGATTCATATCTCGTAAACGGTTTATGATATTAAGAAACGGTTTGCGCCATCAGACGCCTCATTTATCGCTCTACATGTTTATTTCTAAACCATATCCTCGTATCTCCCATATTAAGGGGGTAAATTGAGTTCAAATTTTGGAAAGGGTGAAATTTGGGTGCATTTTTAACATTTTACATTACTTTTTGCCTACTTATGTATAAGATAGAATCATGAAATTTGGTACACATATGTCCCTTAATCGTGCCAATGTGCGCACCTAACGCGATGATCCTATCATTCTTATAAGTGTGTCAAACAATGAAATATACTTGTAAAAATCACCAAATTTACGAACAATCCAGAAATACGGCCAAATTTAACGTATAAGGGAGAGAGATACGACAAAATGTCACAGGACCAAAGTTGTAGATCACTCAGAATTGAAGAGACATTGTTCCATCCGTTTTGTGATACGACTTACCGTTTAGCCAAAAAATAGCTCAAAAGGAATGTCTGCACAGTCATTAAAATTGCCTCCATATTTCGATATCTTTGGGGGTAAAAAGTGAAAAATTTTAACATCTTGGAATTTCCCCGTCGGTTAGGGACCAAAAGCTATAATTTCACCAAATTTCAATTGTCTACCTCGTCTGGCAGGTTGTGCCGCCATCTTGATTTGGGGGGATAGGGGATAAAAATGAGGAAATTCCCGAAAATTTTTAAGCCCACGAAACCTATAGGTTATCGTTTTGGATATACTATACGACTGTGTTCTTATGCTGAGCCCAAACTTTGAGCCCCCCCAGCGTGCCCCCTTCAGGGAATTTTGAGAATTTCCGATTTTTCTAGGGATCCTGGGGTCATCAGTTTCCCTCGTACCAAGTTTCAAATTTCTGACATTTCTGAAAGTGCCTCATTAATTCGTCTTTTTTCATTTTTAAATATTTATATATACATCGCTCCAGCCCGACTTGCTTTTATATATATAGATGACGGATAAGCATGAGCACGTTGAAAAGTGCAGACTTCCACTTCGAGATTCATATCTCCTAAACGGTTTATGATATTAAGAAACGGTTTGCGCCATCAGACGCCTCATTTATCGCTCTAAATGTTTATTGCTAAACCATATCCTCATATATCCCATATTAAGGGGGTAAATTGAGTTCAAATTTTGGAAAGGGTGAAATTTGGGTGCATTTTTAACATTATACATTACTTTTTGCCTACTTATGTATAAGATAGAATCATGAAATTTGGTACACATATGTCCCTTGATCGTGCCAATGTGCGCACCTAACGCGATGATCCTATCATTCTTATAAGTGTGTCAAACAATGAAATATACTTGTAAAAATCACCAAATTTACGAACAATCCAGAAATACGGTCAAATTTAACGTATAAGGGAGAGAGATACGACAAAATGTCACAGGACCAAAGTTGTAGATCACTCCGAATTGAAGGGAAATTGTTCCATCCGTTTTGTGATACGACTTACCGTTTAGCCAAAAAATAGCTCAAAAGGAATGTCTGCACAGTCATTAAAATTGCCTCCATATTTCGATATCTTTGGGGGTAAAAAGTGAAAAATTTTAACATCTTGGAATTTTCCCGTCGGTTAGGGACCAAAAGCTATAATTTCACCAAATTTCAATTGTCTACCTCGTCTGGCAGGTTGTGCCGCCATCTTGATTTGGGGGGATAGGGGATAAAAATGAGGAAATTCCCGAAAATTTTTAAGCCCACGAAACCTATAGGTTATCGTTTTGGATATACTATACGACTGTGTTCTTATGCTGAGCCCAAACTTTGAGCCCCCCCAGCGTGCCCCCTTCAGGGAATTTTGAGAATTTCCGATTTTTCTAGGGATCCTGGGGTCATCAGTTTCCCTCGTACCAAGTTTCAAATTTCTGACATTTCTGAAAGTGCCTCATTAATTCGTCTTTTTTCATTTTTAAATATTTATATATACATCGCTCCAGCCCGACTTGCTTTTATATATATAGATTAGAGATCGCTCAGGAACTACTTGAAGGTGTATGAGTTTTACTTTGACCTGTTTCATGCCTGTTTAAGAATAATGTATTAATTTTCTTTGTAAGTATAAGAAATAGGAGTTGATTTAATTTTACCTTGGTAGAGAAATGTGTATTTGTTAAACCAGAACCAAGACTAAAATAAAGTAATGGTTATATTTTTCTGTTGACTCCAAATAAAGAAGCTTTCCTCCACTGTATGAGTTTCGACTCACTGTATATAACACTAATCAGAGAGAGAAAATGGAAGGGTTCCGACACTTCGAAAAGTGAAGGTATCGGCCAAAGAAAGTCAAGGGCCACGAAGTGTGTGAAAATGAAAGACTCCCTAGGCCAGGGATGGCAAACCTTTTCCGCTTAGCGTGTCAATTAAGGTCTTGTTTATTACTTTTTATTTTCCTTTAAAATCATCATGAAGCCCCTCAATTGACTTCATTGTATTAGACTGAATGACATATAAATCCATTCGACTAAATGTTCCATGATCTTATTTTGCAAACATTACTGAAAATTAGATTTCAAAAAACAGGTAAATTTTTTAAAAATTGCTCTAACCTAATAACATTTGTAAAGAAGCGGCCGTACAATTTGACATACGTTTTTGTTATTAAAACGTAATGTTAATATGCAATGTTGGTAGATTTTCGACATATTTATTACATGTTAAAACATTAAAATATGTTAGTATGTGTGTGGCGTGCCATACGTTCGCCATCCCTGCCCTAGGCCTCGCAACCTAATAACGTCGCGGTTGGAAAAGATTAAGAGTTGACCAAGCGAGGTCAGACAGGATAGAGGAAAGTGAGGAGTTAGGCACGAGTAAGTAGAAGCAATTCCAGGACTCATTAAACGCCCCGTGGTCGCCAAACCACGCTCAAGAGCCCCTGCAGCCCCTTCTAAAGTTATTCACCGCCCCTACCCAGAGGGGGATCCAGGACGATTGCCACCCAGGTCAGGGACTTTTACCTGGATCTGAGGTACGTTCGGAGGTCCATTCAGCCTGCAAGAGAGAACAACTGAGGAGCTAATTATCGGTGAGATAGTGGTGCCAGTACCTAAGAATAACGACTGAGGAAATTCGTCGCGTTGAATGCTCGTTACTTCCTAATCTGCAGGACTTACGGCTGAGTAGCGATCAAGGCCAATCAGGACTGTAGCACCATTGGAGTTTGTTTGTTTGTTTGTTTGTTTGTTTGTTTGTTTGTTTGTTTATGAAGATAGTGAGCAACTGCAATATGACCTCGATAATGTTGTGAGATGGACAGTGGGCAATAGTATGATGATAAACGGGGTTAAAAGTCAGGTTGTGAGTTTCACTAATAGGAAAAGTTCTCTCAGTTTTAATTACTGCGCTGATGGGATGAAAGTTCCTTATGGGGATCATTGTAAGTACCTAGGGGTTAATATAAGGAAAGATCTTGTTTGGGGTAATCACATAAATATGATTGAAAATAAAGGGTACAGATCTCTGCACATAGTTTTGAGGGTATTTAGAGGTTGTAGTAAGGATGTAAAGGAGGGGGCATATAAGAGCCTCACCTAGAGTATGGTTCCAGTGTATGGGACCCTCACGAGGATTACTTGATTAAAGAACTGGAAAAAATCCAAAGAAAAACAGCTCCATTTGTTCAGGGTGATTTCCGACAAAAGAGTAGCGTTACAAAAATGTTTCAAAGTTTAGTCTGGGAAGACTTGGGAGAAAGAAGACGAGCTGCTCGACTAAGTGGTATGTTCCGAGCTGTCAGTGGAGAGGTGGAGTGGAATGACATTAGTAGACGAATACATTTGAGTGTTGTCTTTAAACGTAGGAAATTTCACAATATGAAGATGAAGTTGGAATTCAAGAGGACAAATTGGGGCAAATATTTGTTTAGAGGAAGGGGAGTTACTGATTGCAATAACTTACCAAGGGTCATGTTCAGAAAGTTCTGATTTATTTGCAATAATAAGAAAATGCTAGGAAAACAACAGATAGGGAGTTTGTCACCTGGGCGTCTGCCCTAAATGCAGATCAGTAGTGATTGATTGATTGTGCGCTAGTTATTTGTTTTCTCTATGAAATCGTCAATCGCGTCTGATAACAAAAGTGTGACTGCATTTTCTGCCGTTGTGCACACATCTGAATAATTAACATTGATTGTTTTTAAAGGGACAGAAGATTGCATATTGTTATTCTCTTTTGACATTAACTGTAGAAGGAAGTGCGAGTCCGATAGTTGTGAATTATTAGAGACCCGACATTTATGCAGTAATTTTTTTGAACTGTGTATTTCTGAAAATTTTTATCTACAGGGTCAGGAATGGAATGAATGAAGCCCCAGTCTAGCGGCGAGGATAGAAACTATACCGGCTTCCCAGGCCTGTCGCATTCCTCTGGGGCAATGATTAATGACTGACAAATGAAATGATACTGGAGAGTGTCGCTGGAATGAAAGATGAGAGGGAAAATCGGAGTACCCGGAGAAAAACTTGTCCCGCCTCCGCTTTGTCCAGCACAAATCTCGCATGGAGTGACCGGTGTTTGAACCACAAAACCCAGCACTGAGAGGTCGGCGCACTCCCGACTGTGCCACGGAGGATTTTATCAGTTCTATAAACGGCCAAAAATTAAGTTTCCGCTTATGAAGCCGCAGGTAAAACTAGTTACTTTATAAAAATCGGACTCTAGTGATAGCTGTTTATATGATGATGATGATGATGATGATGATGATGATGATGATGATGATGATGCTTGTTGTTTAAAGGGGCCTAATATCTAGGTCATCCGCCCCTAACGGTACGAAATGAGACGAAATGAAATGGCAAATTAAATGTCCAAAATCTTCCACTGACCAGAATTCAAAACGTGAGGACGAAGAATGAATGGGTGGGTGGATGGATATGAATTTAAAACGATCAGTGGAACCGGCTCACAGTGCCTCACAGGCACAGAAGCTGGTGTAAACAATAGTATTACTGACCAAGGGACTGCTTCTATAACACGATACTGAATCGATGATGCTTGTAGTCGAAAGGAATCCAAAATCCAAGTCATCGGCCCCTCATAATGGTACTTATCGCTAGAAAAATAGAATCATGGTATTTGTCATGTTGCGGTACTAATCAAAAGTACTGTATACTCGCGGTATTCCACACATTATGGTACTACTCACGGGTAATGAAATTCGCTCATGTATTATAGACCTACTGTGTGTCGCACATGGCGGCGCCATTTACAGGCAACGCAAACCTATGGTGTTCATCACATACGTGTACTAACCACAGGGACTCGTACTATCCCGTGTTCCTCATATAGTGGGTACTATCATAGGCAAGCCAGAACCATGGGTTCCCTCATCCCATGGTGTCGCTCATATAGTGCTACGAATCATAGGTACTCTAAAAGCCGTCGCGCTCTCGTTTGCTACTAATCACAAACCTATTTGGTACCTAACATAGTGGTACTTCGCGCAAGTAAAAGCGACCTATGGTGTTCCCAGGGTGGTGGTACTAATCACAAGTAGTTTCATGGTTTTTATATTAATCATCCCTTGGTCGCCACTTTTAGTCACCTCTTACGACAGCCAAGGGATACCGTGGGTGAATTATTCGTCTGCATCCCCCATATAGGGTGATAGCTGTTTTTATAATGGCTGAAGAAATTGTATAGAACTTTTAATAATCATCTACTTCGCAAGACATCATTCTTTAAAATATGGACTCATTAACAATGATAATATAAAGAAAATGTTTGTCTGGCCCTAATGTAAAATATTAATGGTATGCCAAATACGTAAGAGAAAATCTAAAGCAATAGCATTGTTACACACATGTTTAGTGGACATCTTCACTTTACTCAATTCGAAACAAATCTAAATGAAATCACGTTAGAAATATCTACAAGAACCTCTGTGTTCTACTTCTAGTTAGTTTTCATTTTAGCAATTGGCAATGCATACCACTAACAGCAGTAATCCCTCTGACCATAGCAATACTTTTCCTTGTCACACTTCCCCTTCCCCACCCATCCCTTCAACCTGTCTACCTGCTAGTCCATTGACCCGAACCCCACCCCTTGAAGCTACAACACACATTCTCCAGTCAGCCCTAAATAGACATAAAAGCGCACTTCACATATGTCACCTTAATGCCCAGAGTTTAGTTTCTCAAACTCGTATAGATGAACTCAAAGCGATTTTCATTCCCCTGTCCTTTGATATCATCTTATGCAGTGAAAGTTGGTTGAAAGTCAAGCATCAAGCTAAGAATCTTGAATTACCTGGCTACTGCCTTCTGAGGAATGACAGACTTGGCAAAGGGGGAGGTGGGGTCTGTGCTTTTGTCTCTTCGCGCTTGAAACCTCAAATTATCTGTCAGTCGCTTCAACAGTACGAGCGTAAACCTGAGTACATGTTCATAGAGATACAGGTCGCTACTGTTAAATGCTTGGTAGGTGTAATATACAAACCGCCTAAAGCTCGCCGTATGAATGACTTAGAGACTGATATTAACAGACTGTTACCTATGTACGAACATTTTATAATGATGGGAGATTTTAATACAAACCTTCTAAATCCAGATTCTTCCGAAGCCACCCATCTATTGAATACGTTTCAGGCATGCAGCTTGGCGGTCCTCCCACTTTTTCCCACTCACCACACTAAAACTTCACACACACTACTGGACCTAATAGTAACGAACAACCCTGACAGAGTATTACATCACGGTCAGACATCTGCTCCCGGACTGTCAGCCCATGACATCATCTTTATGTCTTACGCACTGCAATGCCCTAAACATAAACCTAAGTACGTGACTTACCGAGACTATAGCCGTATTAACAACGAAAAATTATTGGAAGACGCTTTTTCGATGCCGTGGCAGGAGATAACTCATAAAACTAATATTGACGACATGGTCACCACTTTCAATAACATGATAATACATATTTTTGACAAACATGCCCCTATACGAACAGCACGCGTCTGTAAAAGACTCTCCCCGTGGCTAAATGATGATATTAGAGCAATGATGGCTAAGCGTGATGCAGCTCATAGGAAATATAAACATTACCCGACAGAGGAAAACTTTATCTATTACAAACGACTACGTAATAAAACGACTCAGACAGTAAGAAACGCTCGACTACGGTACGCCCATGACCTCATAAAACCTGACGTAAGACCCGCTACTTTATGGAAGTCAATCCGCCATTTTGGACTAAACAAACCGGACAAGGTAGACGATTTGGAAGTTTCTCTTGATGAATTGAATAATCACTTCGTATCCTCCCATGTACAATTAAACGAAGAAGCAAAAGAAAACCTTTTGTGTGCAAATTACAACACACCACCCGTAGGCAGAGACAAATTTTATTTTAGTTATGTCTCACCCCTTCAAGTGAAAGCGGCTATCATGCGAATCAAAACCAAATCCACAGGGGTGGACAATATATGTATTATAATGCTAAAGAAAATTATCGACGCTATTATTCCAGTATTGACATTCATATACAATTTCTCCCTTCAAAATAGTGTATTTCCAACTGTCTGGAAAATGGCCCTGGTGCATCCTTTACCAAAGATAAAATCTCCTAGACTAAACAGTGACTACAGACCTATAAATATACTGTCAATAATAGCCAAGGGACTCGAACACATTGTGCATAATCAAATCACCAACTATCTCAACGACCACGACATATTAGACCCACACCAGTCAGGTTTCCGACGCAATCACAGTACATGTACTGCCTTACTAAGCGTGACTGACGATATAAGGCAGGCTATTGATGAGCAAAAACTGACTATCCTAGTATTATTGGACTTCAGCAAAGCATTTGACTCTGTAGACCATGAGTTGCTCCTATCCAAACTTTATCACCTAGGGTTCTCCTACAGTACTCTGAGATGGTTGGGAGCTTATTTACACGAACGTCAACAACGTGTCACCAATCAAGGTGCGTTTTCTTCGTGGCAATATGTAAAAAGAGGTGTCCCACAAGGGTCAACCCTTGCTCCTTTGCTATTTTCTGTCTATATCAACGACCTAGCTAAACAGCTCACACATTGTAAACATCACATCTATGCTGACGACGTACAATTTTACATCCATGCAAAACCAACAGACGTTTTGACAGCAATCGAGAAAATTAACATGGATCTAGAGGCCATAAGTAAATGGTCTTACCTGCATGGACTTATTTTGAACCCGAAAAAGTCCCAAACTATAGTAATTGCCCACCCAAGACTTATTTCCGACAATTTCCGCATGTCCATCCCCGACGTACAACTTCAAAATCAAGTGTTGCCCTTTTGCAAGAGCGTAAAAAATCTCGGAGTAACCATTGACCAGCACCTCTCGTGGACGGATCAGATAATATCTGTGAGTAGACGAGTTTTTGCTACGTTGCACACATTAAACAATTTCAAATTTACTTTTCCGTTCAGTTTAAAGAAGAAACTAGTTGAAACCCTCGTTCTTCCAATATTCGATTATTGTGATGTAGTTTACAAAGATGTGAAAACCGAGCTTCGAGATAAACTACAACGTGCACAGAATGCCTGTGTAAGATTTATATGTAATCTGAAATTTTCAGATCATGTTACCCAGTCTTACGTCGACCTCGGATGGCTACGCCTTGAAGACAGACGGAAGCTGCATACCCTGACTTCATTGCACCGAATCCTTACCTTACAATCCCCATCTTACCTGTATGAACGATTTCATAGCCTTTCTGAACACCATGATAAAAACACCAGAGCGCTGAACTCGACATTGCTCGCTATTCCTAAGCATAAATCCTCAACCTACAACAATTCCTTCACTGTTGTGGCCAGCCGTGAATGGAACTTCCTTCCGCAGGAGGTCAGAGGGATATCAAACCACGGAAGATTTAAAAGTATGTGTTCAAAATATCTCTATGAAACGAGCTCGTAGTGCGACAGTCTTCTTCTTTTCCTTCTTATTCTGGTCATTCTTCTTCTTCTTATTCTTCTTCTAATGGTCATTCTTCTTCTTCTTCTTCTTCTTCTTCTTCTTCTTCTTCTTCTTCTTCTTCTTCTTCTTCTTCTCCTCATGGCCATTCTTCTCTCCATGGCCCTTGTTCTTCCTCTTCTTATTATCATTATTAGACTATTATTATTATTATTATTATTATTATTATTATTATTATTATTATTCATCAATAGTGTTAGAAAGTACTCAGCTGTGGTTTCCTGCATAGTTATCCTTATCCCTATCCCCATTTGGCAATGTTTTTCACCCACAGTAAACACATGAAAACTGAACATTCGTCAATGTGATATACTTCTGGAATTGGACAAATTAATTGTAAATATTAGTAGGTTTATCTATATTTATTATTATTATTATTATTATTATTATTATTATTATTATTATTCATCAATAGTGTTAGAAAGTACTCAGCTGTGGTTTCCTGCATAGTTATCCTTATCCCTATCCCCATTTGGCAATGTTTTTCACCCACAGTAAACACATGAAAACTGAACATTCGTCAATGTGATATACTTCTGGAATTGGACAAATTAATTGTAAATATTAGTAGGCTTATCTATATTTATTATTATTATTATTATTATTATTATTATTATTATTATTATTATTATTATTATTATTATTGAAATTGTAATTCGTTCTTTGTTGTATGTTAATTTCTTCGTAAGAAGCAAAATGTTAATTTATATTGTGTATCATAATAGTTATTTTTATGTACAGCAGGATAGCACAGTACCGTAGTAATTTGTTTGTCTCTTTTTTTCATTTATTCAGTATGTTATATATTTTTATGTTAATTATGTATTTCACTGGTTAAGTGTAAGACAGGGACACGTGTCCCTAACTTTGCCAGTTAAAATAAATCATATCTATCTATCTATCTATCTATATTGCTGTATTTTATACTTGTATTGGTTCTGGTAAAGAATAGTGGGTTAAATAGCTATACAGCCTGTAATCCTCGTAAAACACAAAGCATTATCATAGGCAATTCTCTATTATTACATGTAATAAACAATAGAAATCCCCTCCAGTCATTATTAATGGCACTGCTGTACCGCACCTTAAGAAAGTAACTAATCTTGGATACTTCATCAACGAAAATATGACTCGGAATGAACACGCAATTAATGTACTGTATGTAGAAAGTTTCATGCAGCACTATTTCTCCCGAACCGTCACAAGAATGCTTTTGCTCAAATCCTTAAATTAAAACTAATCAAAGCACTCCTATTCCTAATTTTGACTGTTGTGGTACGTTACTATACTTAGACTAAATGCCGAACAAGCTGCGTGACTTCAGCGAACACAGAACTCTTGCGTACGATATGCTTTTCAACTGCAACATGACAGTCACGTTACACCATATTTCAAAACATGGGAGGACTACGCACGAATGAACGAATTTTCACCTAATGACATTAGTTTGCCAACTACTTTTGGGCCGATGACCTTCGATGTTACGCCCCTTTAAACAACAAGCAAGCAAGCACTTTCGACGAACACTCTTATTTACTTATTCTCTAAAATTTTTGTTTTCTTCCCTCATTCCATAAAGTTAGTACTCCGTTCTGATTTCTTACTTGAAATTCCACTAAATCGAATGAATTCCTGTAATTATTCTTTTATAGTTATTGCATAGAAACTCTGGAATACACTACAAATGGATATTCGGGACTTAACTTCCTTATATACAGGGTGAAGCGTAATTCGCGCACTCGGGCGTCGCAGCGCCAGCAATAAAAAAATGTCTCTTACAAATTTTCGTCTTGCGAGTATATCCGGTAGAAAATGGACGTTGAAGAATAGCAATCTGGCAACACTGTAACCATATGTAGGGTAACTACCGCTGTCAGCACAATCAGGTCGTGCTGTACAGTTGGTGTAGTGGGTAGAGTTTTTGGTTGGCCTGCAGGAGGTCGATGGTTCGATCCTGGGTTGAGGCGCATTTTTTATTTGCTAATTTCCATCTGACATTACCTACTGTAATACAGTATGACACCGTTTCTGAGGTCACATGTATCCTACATTTACAACATTTTGTAACGCTGAAACAACAAATACCTGGTTAGACTAATAAGAAATAGACAGCTGAAACAAACAGGTTTCACATCTAGTAGATGAAGTGGTGCGAATAAATTCACGCCCACGACGTGGAAAGGGCGCCTTTCAAAGCTTACCAATGAAAACGATTGTTCGTCCATTTCTAGGATCGTAGTATGTAAGTGCAAATGGTTTCTAGAGGACCCGCAGCAATCGCTGTTGACGATTAAGATGCCAGATACCATACCACCTGGACTACATTTACGAAATAAAAAACATACGCCTCAACCCAGGATCGACCACTCGACCTCCTGCCCAAAACTCTATCCACTGCACCAACTGTACAGTACGACTAACTTATGCTGACAGAGGTAATTATCCTACATGTAGTTACAGTGTTGCCAGATTGCTACTCTTCAACGTCGTTTTTCTGCCGGATATACTCGCAAGACGAAATTTTGTAAGAGACATTTTTTTTATTGCTGGCATGTGAGGAGTCGCGCTGCGACACCCGAGTGCGCGAATTACGCTTCACCCTGTATATTCAAATCTGCCTGCCTTACAATTTTCCTGGACGCATATAACTGAGTTGTGAGAGTCAGTGTGCACATGTTGTGTGAATGGATTTTCTTTTATCTATTATTCAGTTCAGTGCTGCTACTACTACTACTACTACTACTACTACTACTACTACTACTACTACTACTACTACTACTACTATGTATGTATTATCTGTTATTGCCTTACTGATCTGTAACCTGGTCTTATTTGTTTATGCTTTCATCAAGCTGATTTCTCATTAATATGTAAAATACACAGCTGTAGTAATAGATTACATGTCCTGTTGTCAATTATCAGAATATTATTATACATTTATTTCACTTGACCGTCTGGTGCAGGTATACAGATAAAATTATATGCACAGTATTAAGCATTTAATTTTAATAGTATTTATCTTAATAATAATTATTTCGTGTGGCCATTTCTAGCCGAGTGCAGCCCTTGTAAGGCAGACCCTCCGATGAGGATGTGCGGCATCTGCCATGTATAGTGTGTTAGGTGTGGTGTGTGAGTTGCAGGGATGTTGGGGACAGCACAAACACCCAGCCTCCGGCCATTGGAAATAACCAATGAAGTTTAAAATCCCCGACCCGGCCGGTAATCGAGCCCGGGACACTCTGAACCGAAGGCCAGTACGCTGACCATTCAGCCAACGAGTCGGACAATATTTATCTTGTATCAACAATATTGCTTATACTGTTCCTAGTATTTAGTTTACCGGGCGAGTTGGCCGTGCGGTTAGGGGCACGCAGCTGTGAGCTTGCATCCGGGAGATAGTGGGTTCGAATTCCAATGTCAGCAGTCCTGAAGATGGTTTCCGTGGTTTCCCATTTTCATACCAGGCAAATGCAAGTGCTGTACGTTAAGGCCACGGCCGATCCATTCCTTCTTCTAGGCCTTTCCTATCCCATCGTCGCCATAAGATCTATCTGTATCGGTTGGACATAAATGAAATTGTAAAAAATGTATTTAACTTTTGTAGAATTACTGTCTTATTTTTATTTTTATTTTACGTTTTTAAATGTAACTATTGAAAGTGATTAACTGTAAGAGAGCGTCGTGAGCCAAAACCCCACAAATGTAAGTCAAGAATAAATAAATAAATAAATAAATAAATAAATAAATAAATAAATAAATAAATAAATAAATAAATAAATAAACATTGATTCACCTAAGATATTAACCTTAAATATAACTCAGACCGTTGAAGATATCAGTAAAAATAGTTTTCACGGTCGCAAAAAGGTAGAAAGAAAAAAAAAGGGGGGAAAGGACTCATTACATAGTGTATACGGCTATTCTGTAACTTTATTAATCACCGGAATCGCGACGCCAGCTTTCGTTTTAAACGAAACTGTGCTGATTACCTCTGTGTACAGAAGTGTAATTTGTTTTGTAATTGGACAAGTATTTATGCACGAAACAGGAGCTTTAGAAATAGCAACAAGTCAAACGCACCTGCTGCTAGCACCAGTGACTTGCTAGCCAAGAGGACTTTTTTGTGACGGGGAGATAGAGGCCATGCCGTGTCAAGCTATTCCGTTACTTGTTGCAGTCGGAAGTAATATATTTTCACAGTGATTGAAGCAAGCATATTGATATGTCACGTGCTGCATGACGGCAAGTTTTAACAAAAGAGTTAGGAACCTCTGAACACGAAATGAATCGAGGGAGAGAGAGTTAGGGGGATAATAATAATAATAATAATAATAATAATAATAATAATAATAATAATAATAATAATAATAATGTCCGCCTCTGTGGTGTAGTGGTTAGCGTGATTAGCTGCCACCCCCGGAGGCCCGGGTTCGATTCCCGGCTCTGCCACGAAATTTGAAAAGTGGTATGAGGGCTGGAACGGGGTCCACTCAGCCTCGGGAGGTCAACTGAGTAGAGGTGGGTTCGATTCCCACCTCAGCCATCCTCGAAGTGGTTTTCCGTGGTTTCCCACTTCTCCTCCAGGCGAATGCCGGGATGGTACCTAACATAAGGCCACGGCCGCTTCCTTCCCTCTTCCTTGCCTATCCGTTCCAATCTTCCCATCCCTCCACAAGGCCCCTGTTCAGCATAGCAGGTGAGGCCGCCTGGGCGAGGTACTGGTCATTCTCCCCAGTTGTATCCCCGACCAAGAGTCTGAAGCTCCAGGACACTGCCCTTGAGGCGGTAGAGGTGGGATCCCTCGCTGTGTCCGAGGGAAAAGCCGACCCTGGAGGGTAAACAGATGAATAATAATAATAATAATAATAATAATAATAATAATAATAATATAAGATGAACATTTAAAAACGTATACTGTAGATAAGTCCCTGACATGGGAGGACCATCTCAGAACAATGCGTGATAAAAATAGTACCTGCTATTAGTTGTGCTGAGAAGACTGAAATAATATGAAGTTTCTCGCAAGTTAATGAAGAGAATTTGGCACGCTCTGATTGAAATTCATCTGAGCTACATGATCCATATTTGGACTTCCTGTGATAAAGAACGTTTTGAAACGGGTAGTATAGTACGAAAAATGGTACTGGAAATTTTCTTCAATTTACTCACATTAAATCTGCCAATCAGATCTATTCAGCTTTGTTATGTCCCTTACCCTATATCCTGCCACACTAGAATCTTAGTGAGGGAGCTTCTGTCTCTACGTTCTACAAGCTGAAAAGTGATTAAGCTCATTCGAGAATTTCAATTCTGATATTCGTTCATACGGTACAAGAGGAACTAGCAATATACACTATCGTCTTCTTTTCCTTCTTTTTATTCCTCCGTCACTTTTCCCATATCCTGACGGGGTCGCTGGTTCGAACTGTGTAGCACATGTGGTGTACTTAGAGCTATAAATGTTTCTACAGCTGAGTTTGTTGATAGTAATAATTTATTATACTCGCATTAATTATATATTAATACGAGTGTAATTATTATTTCTTGTACTTCACCATCATGACCTTAGCTTCACATGCCCCTGTTGATTTAACATGTTTCGATTAGCCATGATAACGTTTGGGGGCGTAAGTAGATCATAATATTAGGCTATCAAAATATATACTTAAGCTGTAGAAACAGACTGTTACGTATGTTGATAACCTCTATATTTTGAACATAATGCAGTGCTATTCACTTTTAACACCTTGGAGGTAGCTTACTTTTGTACAAAAGAGGCCAAATGATTAATTTGGTGCATTAATTCAATTGATGCAAACTTATAATTATGTACAGGGTCTTTCCTTGCTGATGATACAGACTTTCAGTGGTGGTGGAAAAGAGTACAAGGAACACCGGTCCGGAAACGCCTCAGTCTCATCTTATACGCTAACGCCGTTTTTCGTAGGTTGCAGGTTTGCCATTGTACGTGGGGTCAACATGATGCGGTTCCAGCTCGCCTTTCACGCGATAATCGAGAATATTTTAATCATACGTTCCAGAAAAAGTGGATAGGAAGAAGAGATACAGTTGCGTGACCTCCTCGCCCGCCTGATCTGATTCCACTAGATTCTTTTTTGGTTTTATGGGAAGAGTCGTGTCTACGAGGCACTTATAGAGACTGAAACAAATTGTTCACTGCAAGAATCCTCACTGTTAGTGACATAGTTACAGCGACGCCAGAGATATTCGACCGGATACACCAAACTCTACTGAGACATTGTCATGTCTCCCTCGAAGCTGGGGGCGGAATTTTGAACAGCAGCTGAACATTTCTCTGTAGTGTGTGCATGCAGTAGAGGTAAATAATGGCATTACATCTCCACACAAAGATGATTAAGTTTTATTTTAACCCCACGTTCATAGGTATCACAATACAAAATTGGTTTATACCCAGCGAGTGAGACATTTACGGGTCGGGGCTCTCTATCTCAAACTGATACATGTTTCCCTCTCCAAAACTATACAATCAACACGAAAACACTCTGTACACTCTTTACACGAATTAATTAATATATGGATGGAGTAAATCAGTCATTCATCAATTGCATTACTAAACACCTTTCTCTGCTGTGGAATTATTCACAGCTAGGATAAGGATAATCAAATACACATGTAAAATACTACACATGCGCAGGTTCACTCCAATTTCACATACAGTTTAAACACCGTGCTGTTCACGATGTCTTGAATTGCGAGGACGAAGAAGCACCTACACGAACATAAGACACACCAAGAAATATTCACATTTTATATTGCAACGCTGTTACTCTACAGGTGTTGCGATCGATAAGAAGGAAGTGAGTTCGTAGACCTAATTATCCTCACAGCACTCTACGTTGAAGGTGATTAGCAATGCTTTTGTGTGAAATGGATTTATCTTACAAGCTGCAGGTTAGATTATTATATTTTGCCTTACGTCGCACCGACACAGACATGTCTTATGGCGACGATGGGATAGGAAAGGCCTAGGAGTGGGAAGGAAGCAGTCGTCGCCTTAATTAAGGTACAGCCCCAGAAGTTGCCTGGTGTGAAAGTAGTAAACCACGGAAAACCATCTTCAGGGCTGTCGAAGGTGGGGTTCGAACCCACTATCTTCCGGATGCACGCTCACAGCTGCGTGACCCTAACCGCACGGCCAGCTCGCCCGGTTGCTGGTTAGAGAGAAGAAAAGTAGCGAGCATGATCGGTTGCACGAATGTCTCTAGGAATATTGTGATGAGGTGATAATGTAATTGTGAAGAAGGAGGTGATTCTTGGATTAAGAAACAACCTGCTAGCTTGTAAGGCCTTCATTATATCAAATGGAGGATGAAAACGAAGAGTTTTGACCAGCCAAGGAATGAGTGTATCGGGTAAAAGACGGAGGAGCCTTCAAAGAAGAGAACGCTAAAGACATGACAAACATGACATCAACGCGTTGGGAAAAGAACAACATTTTAGCAAGGGAAGTGGGACAGTAAATGTGAAAGAGAAGAGTTTAGTACAAGGTGTGGAGGCAAAATAAAACTCCTCTGGTTAGGAAACGTAAAATGTCCCTCATCGTGAACTGTTATGAAGATGACGAGGAAAAGCCTGCCGGCCTTAGTGGCTCAGGTGCTCAAATACATCAGCCTCGTGTTGGTAGATTTACTGGCACGTAAAAGAGCTCCTGCTGGACTAAATTCCGGCACTTCGGCGTCTCCAAAACCGTAAGAAAGTAGTTAGTGGGACTTAAAGCCAATATTATTATTATTATTATTATTATTATTATTATTATTATTATTATTATTATTATTATACAGAGAGGTTCACCCGCCCCGTTCATTCAAATGAATCGCCTTGGAGAATGCCATCTGATATATGAAGTTTGCAACAACTAATACAAGTAGTTTGGACTTTTCTCTACAGATGTCTCTACTAACAAACTGATGTTATGCCCTCTGGTATGAAGAAAGCCAAACCAAACCAAGGCACTACAGCCCTTGAAGGACCTTGGCCTACCAATCGACCGCTGCTCAGCCCGAAGGCCTGCAGATTACGAGGTGTCGTGTGGTCAGCACGACGAATCCTCTCGGCCGTTATTCTTGGCTTTCTAGAGCGGGGCCGCTATCTCACCGTGAGATAGCTCCTCAATTGTAATCCCGTAGGCTGAGTGGACCTCGAACCAGCCCTCAGGTCCAGGTAAAATCCTTGACCTGGTCGGGAATCGAACCCGGGGCCTCCGAGTAAGAGGCAGACACGCTACCCCTACACAGCAGGGCCGGCCTGGTGTGAAGAGGAATTATTAAAATTCCAAAGTATTTTTTTATTTTAAGGTTTCCTAATCTGAATTGATTATTCTTTGTTTTTGGTGTGTTAAAGTTTACAACACTTCTATGTCCGCCAACTTCTAATGTTGACCAATAGAAAATTTTGTATATTTATTTTTTCAGCCAATAAGCTATGCCTTGTATCTATTTAATTACCCAATGAAAATTGGGGATATGTCGGGCCTTAGCCGAGAGCTTTCTAGAACCTTTCTCTCGGGTATAAAAGCTGGCACATTTTTCGGACCAGGTTGTGTTATTGATCGTTCCAGTCGACAAAGTGTGTGTTAAGAAAGGAGTCGGGAGTGCCTCGTCTTTTCTCGAGAAGTCCATCAGCTCAAGGTCATGGCAGTCTTGGTTTTACTAAGTTGATAGTCTTTGAAAGCTAGCTCGAGGGGAAGGTTTCCGATCTTTAACTATGTAACTTTAATTTTCGGAAATGTAAACTCCAAGTTCAAGTGTAAATTTCAAACAAGTCAAAAGAACTTAGCCGAAATTAGGGAATAAAGAGTTTGATATCCTCTCGGGTTCCCTATCAACTTGATTTTGAGGTGGCTATGATTTTGTAACCCTTTTTAGCTTGTAATCCTTGTCATTTAAATCTTCTCTGCACCTAGTCACCTCAGTAGTATAGGCTTAGCCTCTGTAACTTCGGGCCATAAGCCCAAGTAGGGTTTTAAACTTTCATTTCGGTTTTCAAGGAGCGCAAATGTCCAGCGAGCACACAGCACTGTAAGCGGGTGAGCGTATGTTATTATTCAGACACAGTTATGTTGTGGTTACATCACAGGCCGTGAAGGTTGAGCGAAGTCACTTTCGATCACTGCGGTGATACCCGAGTTTGAAACGGAGGCAGAAAACAACGAAAGAAAGAGTGCAGAAATCCACGCCATTTTCGGTTTATATTGTAAGAAATCAGTTATGTTCATTGAATTTTATGTACAGCTGCTCGCATAAGTATTCGACCACGTACATCATGTGAGGACAATAGCCAATAAGCATCCATATCATAAAGAAGTTAATTATAAACAAATAATAGTATGCTTTATTTGCCATTGAACATCTGAGGATATAATGTATAGCACTCTAAGCACTGGCATTTGGAGGAAATAAAATAAGCAATCACACTGTTTGCAGAAAAGTCACGTTGCAAAAGTGTTCGTCCACAGTAAGAACTCGAGGAATGTATAGTTATTTCGTAAGTATCAGCAGCGCGTCGAACGTCCTTTGCAAGCAATCACGGCTTAAAGGCTTTTCGGCACGGATGTCACCAGTTTTTCTGTCACTTCTGGGTCTATTTTGTGCCATTCGTCCACCTTCAGAGTTTCTTTATTTGTAGTAGGCTGCTTGGTCAGTTTAAATTTTAATTCCGCCCGTAAATGCTCTATGTGGTTTAGGTCTGGGGACTGGAGTGGGATCTGCAGCGCATGAGGTGTATTGTAGAGTAGCTATTCCCTAACAACACGAGCAGTGTGCTTGCTGGAAGAAGAACCCATTATCAAGACCTAATTTTTGCTACGCTTGGTGATATGTGTTGCTTTAAATTATTCAAACACAGCATCTTATCTATCCGTTAAGGTATTATATGGCAGTTAACTACCCCACCCGCCGACATAGACCCCCATACCATAATTGAACCACCCTCTGTGGGTGGGGGACGCAGACGAAGAATACACCCACGGTATCCCCTGCCTGTCGCAAGAAGCGACTAAAAGGGGTGACCTCGGCGCGGACACGGATTGCGGTTTGGTATCATGTGTTGAACCCCCTGTGGATGGGAGGGGCTGAATACATTTACAGGTAATCCCTGCCTGTCGTAAAAGGCGACTAAAAGGGTCATGTGGCCATTGGTCCCCTCTTTATTTTATATATTTTTTGAGGGTTAGTTATTGAACGATTCAAATTCTTGATGTGCTTGCTGCTCGAAGATGGCTCTTATGTGTGCGATTACGCTCAAGAAGGACGCTGGTAACCCCGGTAAAGCTTCGGGTGGGAGCGCCATGTACCCGTGCAATAGTAACCACCTGACAATACAGGTTCCCGCACAGCCGAATGCCAGAAAGACGTATTATTATTAATTTTTTGTTTTTCTCTCTATATTTATTACTCTGTACACGCTATGGGGTACATGTTAATGCGGGTGATTCGAGGAAAGAGTCCTAGTGCTCATTGCCTCAGTCATCGCGTATTAGGCATCGTCCAACATCGGACCCCGGGCAATACCTGCTACAACCAGGTGGGTTTTGTAATTTTTCTCCTTTCTCGGGGTTGGTAATTCTGTCCTTGCGACACTTTTGTTTTTCATTTTACGCTGACTTCGGCTGACAGCAACGGGAAACTACAGCCGTAACTAACTCCCGAGGACATGCAGCTCTCCCTGTATGAATGATGTGCTGATGATGGCTTCCTCCCGGGTAAAATATTCCGGAGGTAAACTAGTCCCCCCGTTCGGATCTCCGGGTGGGGACTACACGAGAGGGGGTGATCATCAGGAAGATGGATACTGACATTCTGCGAGTCGGAGCGTGGAATGTTAGAAGTTTGAATCGTTGTAGTAGGTTAGAGAATCTGAAAAGGGAGATGGATAGACTAAAATTAGATGTAGTTGGTATAAGTGAAGTACGTTGGCAGGAAGAACTGGATTTTTGGTCAGGCGACTACCGAATTATCAACACAAAATCATACAGGGTAAATGCAGGAGTTGGTTTAATAATGAATAAGAAAATAGGGCAGCGGGTAAGCTACTATGACCAACATAGTGGAAGAATGATTGTCGTCAAGATAGACACCAAACCAATGCCCACCATAATAGTACAGGTCTATATGCCTACTAGTACAGCGGATGATGAGAAAATCGAAAGAATATATATGAAGAGATAGAAAATTTAATAAAATATGTAAAAGGTGACGAGAATTTAATTGTGATGGGAGACTGAAATGCAGTGGTAGGGCAAGGAAGAGAAGGTAATACAGTAGGAGAATTGGGATTGGGACAAAGGAACGAAAGAGGAAGTCGGCTGGTTGAATTCTGCACTGATCATAATTTAGTCCTTGACAATACTTTGCTCAAACACCACAAACGACGGATGTATACGTGGACGAGACATGGAGACACGGGAAGGTATCAAATAGACTTAATTATGATTAGGCAGTGATTCAGAAACCAGGTGTTGGATTGCAAAACTTTCCCAGGAGCAGACGTGGACTCTGACCACAACTTGTTGGTCATGAAATGCCATCTGAAGTTGAAGAAATTGAAGAAAGGAAAGAATGCAAAAAGATGGGATCTAGACAAGTTGAAAGAAAAGAGGATCTCGTTCAGCCATTCTTCCTTAGCTACCTTGCAATTTCTATCCACTTGATTCTTTAAGCGCCGGTATTCTTTTCTGCCCTCTTCATTTCTAGCATTCTTATATTTTCGTCGTTCATCAATCAGGTCTAGTATCTCCTGAGTTATCCACTGATTCTTAGTTGATCTTTTCTTCCTTCCTAACATCTCTTCCGCAGATGGCAAGAACATATCCAACAGTTGTATCAAGGTAAAGATGTAGATAATTTGGTTCTGGAACAAGAAGAGGCTGTTGCCGGGCTGAGTGGCTCAGACGGTTAAGGCGCTGGCCTTCTAACCCCAACTTGGCAGGTTCGATCCTGGCTCAGTCCGGTGGTATTTGAAGGTGCTCAAATACGACAGCCCCGTGTCGGTAGATTTACTGGCACGTAAAAGAACTCCTACGGGACTAAATTCCGGCACCTCGGCGTCTCCGAAGACCTTAAAAAGTAGTTAGTGGGACGTAAAACAAATAACATTATTATTATTATTATTATTATTAAGAAGAGGCTGTTGATGCTGATGAAATGGGAGACCCAATTTTGGGGTCAGAGTTTGACAGAGCTGTGAGAGACCTAAATAGAAACGATGATGATGATGATGCTTGTAGTTTAAAGGGGCCTAACATCGAGGTCATCGGCCCCTAAATAGAAAAAAGGCACCTGGAATTGATGACATTCCCTCTGAATTACTGACTGATTTAGGAGAAACCAGCATGGCAAGGTTATTCCATTCAATGTGTAAGATGTATGGGACAGGAGAAGTCCCATCCGATTTTCGGCAGAATGTTGTTATACCTATTTCCAAGAAAGCCGGTGCTGACAGGTGTGAAAACTATCGCACTATTAGTTTAGTATCTCATGCCTGCAGAATTTTAACGCGTATTATTTGTAGAAGAATGGAAAAACAAGTTGAATCTGAGTTGGGAGAAGATCAATTTGGCTTCAGAAGAAATGTAGGAACACGTGAAGCAATTCTGACTTTACGTCTGATCTTAGAGGATCGAATCAAGAAGGACAAGCCCACGTACATGGCATTCATAGATCTAGAAAAGGCATTCGATTTGACCAAGCTATTTACGATTCTGAAGACGACTGGGATCAGATGCTGAGAATGGGGAATTATCTACAATCTGTATAAAAATCAGTCTGTAGTGATACGAATTGACGGCTTTGAAAAAGAAGCAGCAATCCAGAACGGAGTGAGGCAAGGCTGCCGTTTGTTCCCCCTCCTTTTCAATGTTTACATAGAACAGGCAGTAAAGGAAATCAAAGAGGAATTTGGAAAGGGAATCACAGTCTAGGGAGAGGAAATCAAAACCTTGAGATTTGCCGATGGTATTGTTATTTTATCTGAGACTGCAGAAGATCTCGAGAAGCTGCTGAATGGTATGGATGAAGTCTTGGGTAAGGTGTACAAGATGCAAATAAATAAGCCCAAAACAAATGTAATGAAGTGCAGTCGAACGAAGGCAGGTGATGCAGGAAATATTAGATTAGGAAATGAAGTCTTAAAGGAAGTAGATGAATATTGTTACTTGGGTAGTAAAATAACCAACGATGGCAGAAGTAAGGAGGACATAAAATGCAGACTAACACAAGCAAGGAAGAGCTTTCTTAACAAAATAATTTTGCTCACTTCAAACATTGATATAGGAATTACAAAGATGTTTTTGAAGACTTTCGTGTGGAGCGTGGCATTGTATGGAAGTGAAACATGGACGATAACTAGTTCAGAAAGAAAGAGAATTGAAGCTTTTGAAATGTGGTGTTACAGAAGAATGCTGAAGGTGAGATGGATAGATCGAATCACGAATGAAGAGATACTGAGTCGAATTGGGGAGAGGAGATCGATTTGGCTAAATTTGACAAGAAGAAGGGATAGAATGATAGGACCCATCTGAAGACACCCAGGACTTGTGCAGTTGGTTTTTGAAGGAAGTGTAGGTGGTAAGAACGGTAGGGGCAGATCAAGGTATGAATGTGACAAGCAGATTTGAGCAGATGTAGTATGCAGTAGTTACGTAGAAATGAAAATGTTAGCACAGGATAGGGTGGCATGGAGAGGCATCAAACCAGTCTATGGACTGATGACTCAAACAACAACAGCAACATGTATTTTTGCGTCGGACTCTCTTGGGAAAACTCACTGGATTACACCGTAATCATTTTAACAAAGTTGAAAATTGTTCCTTTCAAAGCGAACTAAGTAAATACTAGTCGTTATGTTATCAGAAACGTAGTATTGGTTAATTTTATTTGTACTTTTAAGCGAGCCGCTCACAACTAGATGATACTTGATCCTTCTGTTTGTTATTTGAAGATAATTAAATTATTTAAAATCTATTTCTCTTACGGGGACGATGTTAAGGATTTACCATTTAATTTTATTGAATTAAAATTTCTTATTTTCTTAAAGTAAAGGTGTTCTTTCTTTCACTCAAATTAAGTGATTTGATACCCAGTACAGTGCTTACTTAATTATCCGCGGCTTGTTGTGACAACCCTCCACCAGTTAAGGTAAGTTCTTGTTTGTTTTTGTTTGTTTGTTTGTTGGTTTGTTTGTTTGGTGGTATATTATGGTGTCTGTCTTTCGCTTCCCGTTTTCTGTTTATGTTGGTGTTTGACTACGTAACGGGCCAGTGTGGAAGAGAAGATCATGGAGCGGAAGAGTTCACAACTCCATATAAGTGCGCTAACTGACCTTGTCTTCATTCTCCTCGAGATCGGAACTGTCCGGTATACCTGAGTGAGAAGAAGATCCAGGAGATCAAGGCCCTCGATGGTCTTTCCTACCAGGAAGTGCGCCATAAGTTAAATTCTCTGAATGCCGCGGCCAAGAAAATAGACTTCAGCATGATAGCACAGTCTCTCTCCCAGGTTCTGCCTTCACAACTGCAACACCGTCCCAAAAGATCGCTGCAACTCCACAAAGAAAGGAGGCTGGAAGGCGGGTTTGACCCAGCCTTCGACCGCAAACAATTCGGTGCCTGCTAAGAAACCTACGCTAGCACAGCCGGGGAAGAAGACAATGTCTGCTTCCATCAAGAGGTCGGCGAAAGCCGCGCCTAAGCCGGCGGAGGTGGCATCATCGACCAGGGCTTGGAATTTACTTCCCAGTCCGTCCAAAGAAGAATCGACGGCGGGAAAGAAGAACGCCCTTAAAAGGCGTTCTTCAACCTCTCCTACGAATGGGGTCTCACGCCGTCCACCCGGAGGCTCTGAGTCTGCGCCAGCAGATTTTCCTCTTGGAAAACCCTGTCCCCGTAATACGTTGAAGAAGTTCAATGCATGTATCACCTCGTCTGGTGACGAGGTAATGCACATGAAACATTTATCTTCATCTTCGGATAGGGATGTGAGTGTAGGTTAATTAGCATCTCGCTGTTTCTAACCTAAAGTGCAGAAGTCCACACTATGGCACTGCTACAGTGGAATTGTAACGGCCATGGCAGGCATCTTACTGAGCTTCGCCAGTTAGTCAGTTCGCGGCGAGTATAGTCTGCATTCAAGAAACCAATCTCAGACCAGGTGATCATACGGTCTTGAAAAATTTTCGATTATACTCGACAGAACGACATCATGCCCACCGGGATTCCGGTGGAGTTGGTATTTTTGTTCGCTCTGGCACCTACACGGAAGAGGTTCCCCTAAGAAGCCCACTGGAAGCAGTTGCGGTACATGTACCGCTGCCTGTCATAGCAACAGTGTGTAATGTGTATTTTCCACCAGGTAAGCCACTTCACGTCAATGACGTAACTGATCTTATAGATCAGCTCCCACCTCCATTCCTCTTATTGGGTGATTTTAACGCCCACAATCCATTATGGAGCTTGTGGTTGCTTGGGTTTAAATTATCTGATAATCTCACCAAAAATCAAATCATGTTTACCGGGAATAACATCAGTTAGGTTATTTATTTGAAGGCATACTGTATAACTATTTGCTAGATGCATTCACATTATTGTTGTTGTTGTACTTTAATCTTGGATTAGTAAATATCAACGTCCTCACTCGTGATAAAACTCCCTCGTCACTTAGAGGCTAGCTATTATCATCGGACGCTTCATCTCTCTCTCTTAGTCCAAACCTTCGTAAGGGTGTAGTGGCATCACGCGACAGTCCTTTTGGTGATCTTCCTCCAGGAGTCTCTGCTTTGGGCATGGTGACTTGCTTGCTGTAAGCTCATCCTGGTTAAGTTCTTGATCTGGTCCATCCATCGTAACGGCGCACGTCCTCTTGGTCTTCGGCCTTCGACTTTTCCCTCTATGATAAGTATTTCCATTGCCTCCTGTCTTCTGGCAATATGACCAAAATATCCGAGTTGTTTTTGGTTGATAAGGGTCGACAGTCTTGTTCTGATGCCGAGCTGTTGCAGGATCGATTCATTAGTACGGTGTGCTGTCCATGGTATTCGCAGTAATCTCCTATAGCACCACATTTCTAGAGCATCAATCTTGCGGCGATCCGCCATCTTCATCGTCCAAGTTTCTGCTGCATAGGTCGCGATAGGGAAGATCAGAGTTCGCATGAGGGTGAGCTTTGTCTTGGAAGTGATGGAGGTGTCCTTCCAGATGCGAGTAAATTTTGCTGTTGAATTTCTCGCAATTGCAATGCGCTTGCGGATCTCAGGTTCACAGTCTCCAGTATTTGTGACAATTAAATCCTAGATACTCGATGCAACTGACAACCTCATAATCCGCAATTCTTGTTATGGCAGGTCTGTTGTTATTAAAACGGTCTACAATCATCACTTTGGTCTTTTTATTGTTGATTTCAAGACCATATTCTCTGCTTCGCTCGTCTAGCCTCGTAGATACTAATTTCAGAAATTCAGTGAACAGGGAAAGTCATATAACACTACAACACTGTGAAAAATCAAGCAGTAAATTTGTATATAAACTTGTAAACTTGTAAATATAGGAAAATAAAACTGACTGTTTATATCAAGCGCAGTAACCATCAAACCAGATTATGTCGAAAAGGTCGCTTTTCTTGCGATTATAGCATTTTTAATTTTTTTTATACTGTATCCGAATCAAAATTTCGCTGAGTAGTGGAGGAGAGCTTCGTAGTGACAATCGAACGACACTGTTTCACCTCCCTGCCAAGTGTGTTCGCTCTCTTGCTTCACTGTGACGAATCCATGCTACGTAAGCTGCCCGCATTAACGTCAGCGCCCAGCTGAACATCTCTGCTCTAGATGAATGCTGCATCTCTCTTTATATTACTACAGACAATATGATCCTCCCTTTCGGTAGTGTATACTATCGGAAATTGTCATTTTTAGCCGAACCTTTTTAAATAAGGAAATATAAATTTCTCTGTGCTGATTACTACGTAGTCTTCTGACTTGTTCCTTAATTATTTAGAGTTGGCACTAATATAGGTTACGCCTAGTTTTACGGCCGAACGCCCTTTGTGAAGGGATTAACTCACTAACAGATGTTTCTGTGGTTCTTGGAAGTGTGATATGTCGTACGTAAATGATGATTTGTATTAATACGATCATAGACACCCAGCCCTAAGCTAGAGGAATTAATCAAATGTGGCTAAAATTCTGGTCCGGTCGGGATTGAAACCCGGGGTCTTTTGAAAGGAAGGCCGCAACGCTTATCACTCCCGATGAGAACCCATCAAGTATATCAACCCTATTTCCCAGAAACTTTTCTCAGCGAAAGAGATGTCGAAATAAGCGAATGCATGTTTCGGCTTATCCGTAGACACCCGACCATTTCCGAGAAAATGGTGGTCGAAGTTTCCGTTGTATTTAACATGCCTTTTAGAGCGTGAGACTTTCGACTGACGGAGTGGCGCAGCGTCTATCGCCGCGACTTCGTACTTCTGCGCCCCGTGTTCTAATCCCGATGAATTGTTTTTTGTTTGTTTCATTTATCTACTCATGTCCATTGACGGTTAGTACACGAATGTTTCTTATCAAGTTAGTGGATACAAGGGCGTTATGTTGATGGTAAAGTTACGATTAGGTTTCACAATAAGTATGGTATTTTCAGGATTGCAATGTTTTGTAAGTTCATTCTTATATTAACGCTTCAGGGAGATACGGTGTAGTCCCTTGGATGATGCCGATCATAGAAACATTCGAAACATAAATTTCGCATACCACGAGCATCGCGCGAAGGCAGGTGTGTCACAGTTACATTTCTGGGTGAGAATGCCACTCGGGAAAGGAACGTCCTTAACATTACCGAAGATCATCATAGGTTATGATTAGGTTGTTATCAGATTCCCATGAATTTAATTATCTACAAGAACTAATGATGACTCCAAGGGAGTCGCAACCGGTCTTCACTTAATAAATTTCAAATATTTTACATTGTGTTGAATGGTGGAACATCCCTCAAATTCTATTATATTACTGAAGATTTCACGTGTTGGCAATAAGTTTGCGAAAATCTACGAATAACGGATCATTTTTCAAAAAACAAAAATGGCGCTTGCAACTGATTATGAATCAAGGCGTGGATTTTTATTGCGTCGCGTCTAGTCGTGTTATCCCTTTTGCTGTGCAGTGACTGTAGAACAATTGATGTTTTAAAATTCATTTGCCAGGCAGAACATTAATGGATGAAAAAAGACAACGATATTTCAAAATACATTCAACAAAACCATTCGTATAGTAATCGTCAATGGACAAAAATAAAGCAACGAAACAGAAAACCACAATTCATCGGGATTTGAACACGGGGCGCAAAAGTGTAAAGCCGTGGTGAAATACACTGCACCACCGCATCGGCTCAACTTGCTACCCGCTAATAGACACGCAAAGCACGTCGAAAACTTCGACCGTCATTTTCTCGGAAACGCTTTACGGATAATCCGAAACATGTGTTCGCTTATTTCACGGAGCGAAGAGTGTCGTAAAACTTGCGCCGACTGAAAGTTGCGCCGTGTTAAAATCAGTAAAATTTGCGCCGTGGTCTTTAATCATTCTAGGATCTCATTAACGAGAGGTCTTGTTTGTCTGGGAATTCCACAGGGAAGATTATTGCCAGACTTGGTTTGTTAAATAATGTAAATCATTTAAGTAATACTTAAGGGGCTGTTTTAAATTCAACGGAGATGGTCTGAATAAGACATAATGAAACGACACTGATCGAATGGACATTTGCGACGGAGAACTTTGAATTTCAATGTAATACATGTTAAATTAAATATTCTGAAAAGTTTATGGCGATATTCCGAATGTTTACAATACTTTCGTAAATTTCAGTTATTGTTAAGATTAAAAAAGCTTCTTCATGACGCTGAAGGTGGAACGTAGGCCTCCCATCACTGCTCCGGGGGTTCAATGTCCGATCACTTTAGGAAGCGTTTATGCTGGACAAAGCTGGTGTTCAAAATGTTATTTCCGATTTCTTCATCTTTATATCAGTATCACTGTTTGAAACAATTTAATTTGTCATTTCTTAATCTTTTATACCCAGGGGAATGCGACAAGCCTCGCCAGAGCAAACGATTTCCTTTCCTTAGCAGTAGTTAAGGTTCATTCTTGACCCCTATCACTTCATATGTCGGGGGAAGCGTAGGGTAAGACAGTTTTTGTTTTCACTGGTCATTCTTTATCCAGCAAATTCGCCATCATTTTATTTCATTTCCCATCCATTAATCTTTGTTCGGCAAAGCACCTCAGTCCTCGCATTCGGCAGCATTTTCTTCCTTCAGCGGTATTTCATTCTTCATTCATTCTATTCCTGAACCTGTCAGTTAGCTACAAACAGGCTGTGGATATTCTTCATAAGACTGAAAGACTGATTCCATGTTTCCACTCTTGGTTTGTAAATAAAGTCAAACTACGTAGTTATACACATTTCACACACTGATATAAATACGATGCAGGTCTTCTAAATGTGCAAGAAACCAACATTGATAGAGTGAATAACATTTTATATATATTAATTTCAAAATCTCAGTACTACAAATATTCACATCATTCGTTGGACCTGGAAATAACCCCCTGCGGTGCAGCGCAGGTAGCAGTTGCTTAAGACAGCTGTCAAACCACATCTACTCCCTGCGGGGAATCTCCACGGCGCAAATTTTACTCGGCGTAACTTTTACAGTTCCGAGCGAAGTTTCTGGAAAATCGGGTTTTTACACTTGGGGACTTCCCCTCGTCAGTCAAAGAGCCGGAGTGATCACCGTCACATAGTCTGTTCTCCATGAATTGAAACTACAGTAGTTGTCCGCGATCCATGATGCTATAGCCCTTTCAGACCTGAAAGAAAACTGGAGGCGTGAATTTTTGTTTGTATGTCAAAACCTGACTAAAATGCTCCTCAATACACATATTGACAGTTTATTTTACAAAATAAAAACTAACATCCGAAAAAAAGGACCCACACAATTGTGCGTATCAAAATTCAAAACCTCGTTGTATCACATACGATGATGTATCTTAAAAATTTACGTTCACTAACCAATGTACACACTTCATTGAATATATTCCGGTATTCAGTAAAGCTTCTAGATTAATATAAACGCAATAAATAAATACTTACTTTTGGCACTACTGCTTCTCGCCATCTCGCCGATCAACTGTGCTTTTTAAACTCTTCTTCCTTCGCCCTGGCGGTCAAGCGCATACTAAAAACAATTGAAATAGACGCCAAGTGTCCCGCACAATCACTGCAGTCCGGTCTAGCGCCGAAAAATCATTAACTACGGTCAGGGATAAACAAAATACGAACCCGCACAATTGTGCGTACTCGGTCTGAAAGGGATAGGGCGATTTGAGCTCTGTTAGTTCATTAGAATGAGCCCATGCCTGTTGTACTGAATGGCGTCCATAGCTTTGGCGATAAGGGACATTAACGTAACTTTTATAGCCCAGGTGGTCATAATGTACAAACACTTAACTGTTCAAAGTGAGTTACGCTTGCCCACGACCATTTAAAGCAAAGATATGACTGACGTGCTCGCTGTTACTATGCATGCTCATTTTCTCTCAGCTGACTGTTAGTTTCGTCGCTAAATATTGCTCCCCTTTTCAGCTCCGAGAACATGTCGTGAGCTGATTGTGGAGTCATGGCTGGTATAGAGACATTGCGGGATCAACAGATGGTGGTGGTGATTATTGTTTTAAGAGGAAATATAACTGGGCTACAGTCATCTCTATAACGCTAACGGGGGGTGGTGGTGGGTAGAAGTGGTCCGACCCTTTGATGCATGATGATTTCGGCAAAATGAAGGAAATAGCCACGAATAACGTGAACATGAAGGACTCCCTACGCCTCGCAAATCTAATATCGCTAGGGTCGACTCACGTGCTGACACCTACAGTCTATGCTAGCGGTGATGGTTATTTTTTTAAGGGGAAGTAAAACAAAATAAGTAAGTCTCCTTAACTCTAATCGAGGTGGATGGGGAGGAGGAAGGGAACCAACCCTTGTGATGGTGATGATAATGGGTTAAAGGGAAAGTACAACAATACCAGCTACAATATTGAAATGAATTTACGGCTTGACTACAATAAATGAATCAACCAGCTCTAGTACAGAGTGACAGGCGGACACACTGAGAGAACAAGAATTCGTTTATCACTTATACGTCCAGAAAATATTACGACATTCGAAGGTAGGAAATACAAAAATTAGAGAGTCCACTTTATTTTTGAACATGGCCGTCCGAGAAGCAGATCTCTAAGCCAAGTGTTTGCGATTTATGACGTATTTTAAATTTCACTTTCAGAAGGCTGCTTGGTTAAGAAAACATAGTGCGTTATCTTCTCTCCCTTCTGTTTTCTTTCCTCTCTTCATTCTGGGAGCAGCTGTCACTAGGACAATTCATTCTACTCTAGCAGGGTATACAAGTGCTGACAGATAGCACAAACAGACACCGTGATCCAGGCTTCAATGTTGTAAAGCAGTGGTATTCAAACGTTTTGGTTGGCGCCCCCCCCAAAAAATCCAATTGTTTTTAACTTTGTACCCCCGAAGTACGAGTATATTTCGATTATACCAGAAATAACAAATAATCATCATCGTCATCATTAACTTCCACAGCTTATCTCGGTTGATCATGGTCCCTTCACGTACTAGGGCATGAAAGAGTTGCGGCCGATGATGTAAGGTTGCATGCCCTTCCTGACACTACGGGCAACACTAGGAATCAAACCACGACCACCGGGATGACAGGCAAGCAGCTAAGCCGCTACACTATTCTGTTCCCCAATAACAACAACAATAGTGCATTGTGTATATATATATCGTCGCTGGACAAAGGAAACTTCGTAATTCCTTCCGAGTAAAGTTCAGAGAAGAAGCCCAAAAGTGAGCGATCAGCAATGGCCGGCGAAGTGTTCCTGATAATTTCAGCGCTTAATGTTAGCCCAATGATTCGACCATTGGAGACTTCTGTTCCATTCACAGGCAACGCGACAAGCCTTCACAAGACAGATCGAGGAACGTGGGTTTTCTCGTAAATGGAATGACGAAGTTTTCATTGCCTAGCAATAATTAATGCAACAATTACCATTGTATTATATACACTGCTGCTGAAGAAAAACTGAAGTGAATGAGTGGAGCAATGTATCATAAGTAAGATTTTAAAAATATACCTAGTTTTCATCTTCTTCTTATTTATCTGTCTACCCTCCAGGGTCGGGTTTTCCCTCGGACTCAGCAAGGGATCCCACCTTTACCTCCAGAGATTTTTCAGACTCTGGGTCGGTATACAACTGGAGAGGATGACCAGTACCTCGCCCAGGCGGCCTTATATGCTATGCTGAACAGAGATTTTGTGGGGGGATTGGAAGATTGGAAGGGATAGGCAAGGAAGAGGGAAGGAAGCGGCCGTGGCATTAAGTTAGGTACCATCCCGGCATTTCCTTGGAGGAGAAGTGGGGAAACCACGGAAAACCACTTCCAGGATGGCTGAGGTGCGAATAGAACCCACCTATACTCAGTTAACCTCCCGAGGCTGAGTGGACCCCGTTCCAGCCCTCGTACCACTTTTCAAATTTCGTGGCAGAGCCGGGAATCGAACCCGGGCCGCCGGCGGTGACAGCTAATCACACTTACTACTACACCACAGAGGCGGACTATATACCTAATAAAAGTGACACATATATGAGAATGAATAGTTCAGAAAGGGGACTCTGTGCAATGGTAGACAAAAACACTAAATCGAAACCGGATTTTATTGAAAATGAGCTGGCTCAACTCCTTTCTAAACTGTTCACCGAAAACAGTGCTGCGATAATTTTGCGTGCACCTTGAGACGACCCCACGTGCTCCAAGTGGTACGCGTACCACGCTTTGAATACTACTCTTGTAAAGAATGCAGTCCTCACCTTAGTGCGATCAGTTTTGTGTTGTCTTTCATTGAGAGTGTGCGGCCTTTGTGCTATTATGTGCGATAGTTATCCTTATTATTATCATCATCATCATCGAGTGGCAAGCGTCGGCCTCTCTCACCGCTGGGCTCCGTGGTTCCGTGGTTCAAATCCCGGTCACTCCATGTGAGACTTGTTCTGGACTAAGCGGAGGCGGGGCAGTTTTTTCTCCGAGTACTCTGATTTTCTCTGTCATCTTTCATTCCAACAACGCTCTCCAATAACATTTCATTTCATCTACCAGTCAATAATCATTGCCTCAGAGGAGTGCAACAGGTTTCGGCAGCCAGCGCAGTTCCTATCCTCGCCGCTAGATGGGCACAATCTATCACTACTGGTTTGCATTTATGGCAGTCGCCCAGGTGGCAGATTCCCCATCTGTCGCTTTCCTAGCCCTCTCCTAAATGATTTCAAAGAAATTGGAAATTAATTGAATATCTCCCTTGGTAAGTTATTCCAATCCCTAGCTCCCCTTCCTATAAACGAATATTTGCCCTCTTGATTTCCAACTGTATCTTCATCTTGTGAACTTTCCTACTTTTAGAGACACTACTCAAACGTATTCGTCTACTAATGTCATTCCACGCCACCTCTCCACTGACAGCTCGGAACATACCACTTAGTTGAGCAACTTGTCTCCTTTCTCCCAAGTCTTCCCAGCTCAAACTTTGGAACATTTTTGTTACGCTCCTTTTTTTGTTGTTGTCGGAAATCACCCAAAACAGATCGAGCTGCTTTTCTTTGGATTTTTTCCAGTTCTTGAATCAAGAAATCCTGGTGAGCGTCCCATACACTGGAACCATACTCTAGTTAGGGTCTTTCCAGAGACTTATATGCCCTCTCCTTTACATCCTTACTACAACCCCTAAACACTCTCATAACCGTGTGCAGAGATCTATACCCTTTATTTACAATCTTATTTATGTGATTACCCCAATGAAGATCTTTCCCTATATTAACACCTAGGTACTTACAGTGATCCCCATAAGGAACTTTCATCCTATCAACGCAGTAATTAAAAATGAGGATATTTTTCCTATTTTTGAAACTCACAACCTGACTTTTAACCTCGTTTCCCATACCATTGCCTACTGTCCATCTCACATTATCGAGTACATTTTGCAGTTGTTCACAATCGTGTAACTTACTTATTACTCTATACAGCATGACATCATCCGCAAAAAGTCTCATCTCCGATTCCACTTCTTTACTCATATCATTTGTATATATGGGCTTCATTCATTCATTCATTCATTCATTTCCTGACCTGGACGAATGACTGGATTTTCATAATAATAATAATAATAATAATAATAATAATAATAATAATAATAATAATAATAATAATAATAATAATTATTATTATTATTATTATTATTATTACAGAGCTCGATAGCTGCAGTCGCTTAAGTGCGGCCAGTATCCAGTATTCGGGAGATAGTAGGTTCGAACCCCACTGTCGGCAGCCCTGAAGATGGTTTTCCGTGGTTTCCCATTTTCACACCAGGCAAATGCTGGGGCTGTACCTTAATTAAGGCCACGGCCACTTCCTCCCCACTCCTAGCCTTTCCTTGTCCCATCGTCGCCGTAAGACCTATCTGTGTAGGTGCGACGTAAAGCAGCTAGCAAAAAATTATTATTATTATTATTATTATTATTATTATTATTATTTAAGTACTTACAACGGTAATTCGTTTAGCAATAAGCCATTATTGGGTGGCAATGAACCCGATATGAGTGGCACAAGTGAAGGAGTGGTGAAAAAACGTGAACGTCTCCAGTGTGTACACGTTCTTTAAGAAATTGTCGTCTGAATCAAAGAGTGGTCCATCGGCTCTGCACTCCTACTGACCAAGCGAGCAGAGGAGGGGTGGCCGCGGTTCTGCCGTGATTCTACGCCTCTACATTCGGGAGATTGTGAGGGGCTGGTACCCACCGTCGGCTGTCCTGAGAATAGTTTTCCGTGGTTTTCCATTCTATTGCACTTCAACGAATGTCGGGACAGTTCCTAGTGTTGGCCACGGTCGCCAATCTTCTCACCTTCTCCGAATATCTCCTTCACCGTAACAAGTCTCCTGGCCTGAGAGACGGCGTCACCGTTTAGGAGGCCCGCCTCCTCCCTTCAGGGGAGGAATGAAAACATTTTAGTAGTAGTAGCATAATCAAAGAGAGCAAAAATAAATTATTCGAAGGCACGAGAATTAACCGTTGAAGGATGAGTTTTCACACAGCTATAAGGATTCGTGCAGAAAGAGTAGCTCCAACAGGGGATTACTCCTGTATTCAGGTCCCCTAAAAAAAAAAACCACAATACGCACAAGCGTGTCACTGACCTCGATGATTTTGAAAATGATGTTAAGCGCAGGAAAATATGTTCCTATTTTGACAAAGTGGAATTTCCTAAAACAAAGACGCTTACTTTGAAAATGAGGAAAGAAATTAACTACACATGCTCAGTGTCTTATATGTGTACACTGCTAAAGTTCTGTGGATCCGTGGTAGAGTGTCGGCCTCCGGATCCCAAGATAGTGGGTTCAAAACCGGCAGAGGTAGTCGGATTTTTGAAGGGCGGAAAAATGTCCATTCGACACTCCATGTCGTACGATATCGGCATGCAAAAGATCTCTGGTGATACATTTGGTATTTACCCGGCAAAATTAATTAAATCTCAGCCATAGACGCACATGAGAGATCCGGTTTACTCTGTCCGCCATCTAGCGGACCTAGAGTAAAACGGAACGTCGAAATTGACGAGCAGACAGCCAGATGGCGTCAAATCGAAATGTCTGCACACGCTAGCTGAGGCCTTACGGTTATTTTTTTTCTTTTTTTGCTAGGGGCTTTACGTCGCACCGACACAGATAGGTCTTATGGCGACGATGGGATAGGAAAGGCCTAGGAGTTGGAAGAAAGTGGCCGTGGCCTTAATTAAGGTACAGCCCCAGCATTTGCCTGATGTGAAAATGGGAAACCACGGAAAACCATCTTCAGGGCTGCCGATAGTGGGATTCGAACCTACTTTCTCCCGGATGCAAGCTTACAGCCGCGCGCCTCTACGCGCACGGCCAACTCGCCCGGTCATACGATTATTATTATTATTATTATTATTATTATTATTATTATTATTATTATTATTATTATTATTATTATTATTATTATTATTACTGCTAAAATGAATCGGGTTTATGTACAAGGCAAATGATGGTCGAAATTACCTCGTGGAATGTGGGGATATATTTTGCTAGTTGTTTAACGTCGCACTAACACATCGAATGTTTTCGGCGACGGAAGGATGTTAAATGCTAGGATTGGGAAGGTAGTGGCCGTGGTCTTAATTAAGGTACAGCCCCAGCATTTGCCTGGTGTGAAAATGGGAAATTACGGAAAATCATCTTCAGGGCTACCGGTGGTGGGATTCGAACCTACTTATCTCCCGAATGCAAGCTCACAGCTGAGTGACCCTAACCGCTCGGTATGTGGGGATGTAGCTGCCGCACTTGAGGGCTGTAAATACTTTGAGACTTTCAGGAGATGAACGCCCTGTATCATAAATGGATGAAACGGGTCAATTAGAACCCACAAGAAAACGTGTACTTGGCAGGAATCATCAGGGAAGGGAGGTCTGAACGATCCTCCAGGGAAGGAAAGCAGATTTACTGTGTGTCATACAGGTTCGGCAAAGACAGATTTCAAGGAGGGTAACTGGATATTTCGTTCACAAGGACACTTGCACGATCATGATTACCATTCGGAAATGAATTCAAAAAGTTTTAAAAGATTTCTGAACCACCTCGAAGGAAGATCTGCAATAATGATTTATAATGCATTAATGTTGAATGAAATACGCAACACTACAATCATGGAAGAACGATATTCAAGACTGGTTGCAGTAAATAAATATTTAATTTCACCCCAATGAAAAAAATTGTTCTGCGCCTTGCACCTTTTAAGAGCAGAAAAAGTTTACGAGCTTGACAAAATAGCAGAAGGAATGGGCCCTCATATCATCCGATTACTTCTCTACCCTGTCAGTACAATCCTATTGAACTGATACGGGCTAAGGTGAAAGTTGAAAACTTTCCGTGGTTTCCCATTTTCACACCAGGCAAATGCTGGGGCTGTACCTTAATTAAGGCCACGGCCGCTTCCTTCCCATTCCAAGGCCTTTCCGATCCCATCGTCGCCATAAGACCTATCTGTGTCGGTGCGACGTAAAGCAAAAACAAAGTTGAAATTGCCGAGTGTAACTGTAAGCCTCGACTGGCGGACGTCGAAAAATTAATGCATGATGCAACTGACGGAGTGACGAGGGAATACTGAATTTCACGTGTTTGACACAGATAATAATTGCAAGAGGAGAATTTCCAAAAGGAACTCATCCGAGATCAGACTCAGCGTGGGATCCCACTTCTACAACTGGGGAGAATGATCAGTACCTCGCCCAGGCGGCCTCACCTGCTATGCTGAACAGGGGCCTTGGTGGGGGATGGGAAGATTGGAAGGGATAGACCAGGAAGAGGGAAGGAAGCGGCCGTGGCCTTAAGTTAGGTACCATCCCGGCATTTGCCTGGAGGAGAAGTGGGAAACCCCGGAAAACCACTTCCAGGATGGGTGAGGTGGGAATCGAACCCACCTCTACTCAGTTGACCTCCCGAGGCTGAGTGGACCCCGTTCCAGCCCGCGTACCACTTTTCAAATTTCGTGGCAGAGCCGAGAATCGAACCCGGACCTCCGGGGGTGGCAGCTAATCACACTAACCACTACACCACAGAGGCGGACGACTTTGCAGCCAGTTATCATTAATCTGAGGAATGACAGTGACGAGTAAGGTTTACGTGATCGGAAGCAAAGAGAAGGAAGAATACGAGAATGAATTCACAGTTCCATTTTAAATCGCATGCACGCAGAATATTTACTGACGCAGTGACGAGCTACGAACAAGACTTATGGTAAGTAAGTAAATTATTTACTGCCTGTACTTTGCTGTCGTATTATGCAGGCTGCTGCTGTGCTATACGGGATGTTTCACCCAAGAGCCTCCAGGCGTCTTTTCTCTGGTGTTTCGAAGGATATTTTCAATTTCGTTTTTGGAATGACGTGTAGGTAGAGTAAGCCCAAACAAAGACTTTTAAATCTACTTGTGTGAATTTTCTGGGAAACTACAGAGCAGACAATTACAGAGGTATGGTGGGATATTTGTTGAGGCATTACAAGACTCTTGATTCGGAGCTAACTTATAGGCGCAAGTCTTCGAGGAGAAAAATTTAAGAAGGTCGGAATTTTTACTATACAGTGTGATTCAGCAGCCCCTTCTAATATAGTTTGCTGCAGCCCAACTATCGTGCACATGGTTATAGGGGTGCTATTCTCCTGCAGGCGTACTGTATGGTACTAATGTTCAGTGAGCACATTTTACACACGATTCTGAACCCTAGCGAAATGTTATATCATCCGTTTGCAAAACATGACGTCTTGAAATCGTGTAGCAACGTCCTTTTACCATGTAACTATGTTAATGTTTCGTGCCTAGTGACCGGGTGTAACGAAGGGGGGAATCAATGCATATAACTAGGTAACAGTGCAGTAATTTATACCTTAAACGCCGAGCCGGATGGCGTATGTACTCTGCTCTCGTAGTTTGTTTCCAGCAGTGTAGTGTAGCGGATGTAGTTAGGCGTTCGCTTAGCAATCGACGGAATGTGCCAGCGGCGGTTCGAATCCTGCATCGTTCAAATATTTTTGCCCCTGTATGATGTTTGATTACGTAAACACAGGCCCACGTTTGCCACATTCAAACAGTAGAATGACGCTGTTATTCATCTTGTGCCCTGCGCATACTCCGCTGGTTAGGGCCTGAATGTACTGTAGTCTCTGCTGTCATTCGGCATGTTTTCCACAGAGGAATACTTTGAAATGCTCCTCATTTATGGGGAAGCAAGACAAAACGCGTGCGAGGCACTACGTCTGTACCAGGAACGGCATCCTGACAGGCGACACCCGACTGCTACGACATTCCGCCCTGTTGAAAGACGCCTGAGGCCAACAGGCGTGATTTCCAACCAGCCACCAGTCCGCGATAGGCCCGTTACATCGGGTGAAACAGAAGAGGCCGGTCTGGAGGCAGCCAGCCGTCTGTCTGGCAAATACTGCGTGAACACAAATTTTACCCATACCATCTTCAGCTACACCAAGAGCTCCATGGGCGGGATTTCGAAGCTTTTAGTGCAGTGAGCTGAGATACTACATAGAAAAACCACGCACTGCTACCATACTGTTACCCTCAGCTGTCGTCGTTAGTACGTACGATGCTGAGATAAATAGTTATACTGTATTAGTTGATATATAGCTTAAGCATACAAGTGGTAGAAGATGCAGCACGATATAATAATAATAATAATAATAATAATAATAATAATAATAATAATAATAATAATAATAATAATAATAATAATAATTTACGGCAGAATTCGCGCAGCGAGAAGGAGTTAGACCAAGAGAAAATGACAGGAACAAGAGACATCTCAAACTTAACAGAGTAAATAAGATATATATTTAACAAATAATAAAATAGTAAACACATCTCAACAAGTTTAGTAAATCGCAGACAAGAGTTTGCTAGACAGTGAAATATACAGAGGAAACTTCAGAAGACAAGGAAGATGTACCACATTTACAATATAGATATTTATAAATTCATCAAAAAACCGTATGAATAAGTATTAAGCGTACAATGAAGAGTAATTAAAGTCGAAATAAAGGAAGCAACCTGAAAGAAGATGCGAAAAGAAGGGAAAGGGGAAAGGAAGCAGGGATCGAACTGGGGAAGGGATTCTCTTCGCCGGGTGTAGCTACGCTGCAGAATGTATTATTATTATTATTATTATTATTATTATTATTATTGCAAAAAGTAGCATTAGTCCAAGGAACCAGATAATCTGATATTCAAAATTCCATTGTCCATAGTACAGTTCGTGGTTGAAAAGTTTTAGTCGAAATAATGTCTTGCATATATTATTTTGATGCCGTAATAAGCTGGCGAAAGTAAAGTTCAACTGGGGCAGATGGCCCAATGAAGAATATAATGTCAAAATAACATCATGATAAATCTTGCTCACCAGATAACCTGAAGAAATAACAGTACAGGAGGTAATGACAATATAGAACGTAGTATAGTTGTTTGGGTGCTCCACCACTCCGAAACGAATGCAGACTCAATTTTTAGAGCGGTGGAGCGAGATTATGTAGCAGTACAGGAACGTCGAGAAGAATAGAGAAGTTGAAAGCCAGCATATTCCTGAAACGTCATCACGTGTCCAATAGCGGTAAGCACAAGCATACACACAGGCGGAAAAGGCGGTGCGTGGAGAAGATGACGTCAGAGTCACGTGATGAACAGAGTAGGCAGACGACAGGTGAGCATAACAGAAGAGTGAGTGAAGCAGCGGCGGCGTGATCGGAGAAAAACAGCATGCGAAGGTAGGAAATATACCGTAGCATTAGCGGAGATCGTAACAAGTACGAATGGAGTTCTGTCGGTGGCTATTAGGCAGGCTGGACAATGATGCAGCATTCGTATCACATATCTTGTTCTCGGACGAATCACGCTTCCACAATAATGGGAACGTCAATCGCCATATCATGCACTATTGGAGTCCGGACAATCCTCACTGGGTGCGACAGGCGGCCCGTCAAGTACGATGGGAATGAATGTTTGGTGTGAAATCTTGCGGACCACCTGATTGGGCCTTATTTCTTTGAGGGCCATTGGACGGGCCCACGCTACTTGTACTTTCTGCGCCTGGAACTCCCACTGCTACTGGAGATTGTGCCCTTTCACGATCGTTTGACGATGTGGTTGCAACAGGATGGAGCTCCACCACATTCGAATTTGCCCGTTCGTGACCAGGAAAATGGATAGGACGTGGAGGCCCTGTATCTTGGCCCGCCAGATCACCAGATTTAACGCCGTTAGACTTCTCCCTGTGGGGACATTTGAAGAACGTCGTTTACACTCAAGCCCCAGAAAATCCAGACCAGCTCCGGCAACTCATCACGGACGCCTGCCAAGCAATTACACCTGGAATGCTTCAGCCCGCAAGACGATCTATTGGACACCGGGCCCGGACGTACATAAACCAAAACGGTCATCACATCGAACATTTGCTGCGATAAAACATTATCATGGCAGTTGTGTTCCTGCTATTTTCGGTCTGCATGTGTCCGGCATGCTAACTAATAGACCTTTTTTAGGGCCACAAACACATTCATTCACACACAATTTGCATGAAAGCGTGTATTGAATTTACATTGTGTGCGGTACGTATTAAACAAATATTTCAAAAAATTGCAATCTTCGCCCCTGACTCGAACTTCCCACCTGACATGTACGCCCGCTCCGCGACGCCTTTACCTACTACACTACGGCTCCGTACGGTACACTGGCAGCTTATAGCAAGTGTTTGGTTTACTGCGGTCGGAATATCAATTTAGTGTTTCGCCGGCGTGTCAGGTTCATATGATGTAGAAGGCACAGGCATGTCTTCCAGTGTTTAATATGAGTTTAACATTACAGCGTCCTATCATGGTGAGGTGGCAAATACCAAGATATTCGGTTGTGTTATCTGAGCATACCGGCAGGGCAGATGTTTTCAGGATGGAATGAATATTCTGGGTTGCATAAAACTACATTGGAAGGGGCGGCTGAATCAAGCTGTATAATGTCTCAATTGCAACATAAATACAATTTTAGAATACTTAATGTATTTCTGTTGTTGTGCATTTTGGATTATGGATAATTTGGTTTGAAACTACACCAAATATAATAACAAAAATTAATAGAAAACCGCAAATGAATAAAACTGAACTACATAGCCTATGCTATTTTGCTATTTATCCATTACACGCCTCCGGAGGTCCGGGTTCGATTCCCGGCTCTGCCATGAAATTTGAAAAGTGGTACGAGGGCTGGAACGGGGTCCACTCAGCCTCGGGAGGTCAACTGAGTAGAGGTGGGTTCGATTCCCACCTCAGCCATCCTCGAAGGGGTTTTCCGTGGTTTCCCACTTCTCCTCCAGGCGAATGCCGGGATGGTACCTAACTTAAGGCCACGGCCGCTTCCTTCCCTCTTCCTTGCCTATCCCATCCGATCTTCCCATCCCTCCCCAAGGCCCCTGTTCAGCATAGCAGGTGAGGCCGCCTGGGCGAGGTACTGGTCATTCCCCCCAGTTGTATCCCCCGACCAAGAGTCTGAAGCTCCGGGACACTGCCCTTGAGGCGGTAGAGGTGGGATCCCTCGCTGAGTCCGAGGGAAAAACCGAACCTGGAGGGTAAACAGATGATGATGATCCATTACACGCTTTTAGTTGGTATTAAGTGTACTTTGTCTTTTAAGGAACCTCTAAAGAGAGGAAGTGTTACTTCTTCTTCTTCTTAATCTGTTTACCCTCCAGGGTCGGTTTTTCCCTCGGACTTAGCGAGGGATCCCACCTCTACCGCCTCAAGGTGTCCTGGAGCTTCAGACATTGGGGCGGGGTATACAACTGGGGAGCAGGACCAATAACTATCCCAGGCGGCCTCACCGGCTATGCTGAGCAGGGGCCTTGTTGAGGGATGGGAAGATTAGAAGGGACAGTCAAGGAAGCGGCCATGGCCTTAAGTTATGTACCGTCCCGGCATTTTCCTGGAGTAGAAGTGGGAAACCACGGAGAACCACTTCCAGGATGGCTGAGGTGGGAGTCGAACCCACCTCTACTCAGTTAACCTCCCAATACTGAGTGGACCTCGTTCCAGCTCTCGTGCCACTTTTCAAATTTCGTGGCAGAGCCGGGAATCGAACCCGGGCCTCCGGGGGGGGGGTAGCAGCTAATCACGCTAACTACTACATCACAGAGGCGGACGAGAAAGTGTTACTATGTAATAGATATATTTCATTTCCAAACAAGAGTTGACCAAGAAGATTCGCGGTTTCTGTACAGTCCTTTACCGCCCCTTACGCTTGCAGTATTACTGTCAATATTTTGAAGTGAAAACAGTGTTACTGATTGCAGCAATTACATACTGATGGAATGATGAGCGATACTGACGAACATCTAGATTTCTTGAAGTTAATATTGGTATCGTCATGAAGATGGGGGAACTGAGAATATTATTGATATGTTAGCACACTCGTCAATATTATTGTCGGTATTGCCGTCTATTATCGAGAGATGCGGCATGGATTGCACAATGAACTTTATGTGTAGGAAGAACACTTGGAAGAAATTACTGTAAAAATGTAAGAAAGAACATGGCTGCCATTTCAGCGAAGATTCTGAAGTCGCAAGTACTCATCCGAATGTACTGTTATTCCGCTAATCATTCGCATCCGTAGGTCGATGTTTTTGTAGTGAATTTACATGGGAGTACGGAATTTTTAAGCCTTTCATCCACCGTTTATGTATTACAGTGCGTTTTGTAGCAAGCAGTAAGATTAAAGCCCGACAAGCATGTTCCTTATCATTCATATTCCACTACTAGAAAATTATTTTTTTCCTTACTTGCTTAATTATAATAATCTAAAATATTGTCGTAAAAAGTTACTGCAAGTGTAAGGGCAATTTTTATGCGGGCAGTGAAGTTCGAATTCAACGTGTGAGGTTCAGAAACGATGTGAGTAGCGTGTGCTGTCGGTTCTAATCAAGGCTTGTGTGTCATCAAATACGTTAATATCAACAGAAGTACCTCATCAATCTGATTAGAATTCATAGTGTAACGATGGTGCTGATAATTATTACGGCGTTCGAGTCACTAAACTGGCTAATAGTTTATTCTTCTTGCCATCGCTTTTCCCAGAACTGTGGGGTCGAGGGTGCGAACTGCACTGCATATGGTGCCCTTTCTGACGCCAACCCTATATGGAGTGATGGGGTGGTTCTGTGGTGGTTGGTAGTGTAGTGTAGAGTTTTGTATGGATATGAAGAGGAGAGTTTTAGGGACAGGGAAAACACCCAGTCCCCGAGACAGAATAATTAATCGGAAGCGATTAGAATCCCCGATAGGCCGGGAATCGAACCCAGGACCTTCTGAACAGGAGGTCATTAAGCTGACCATTCAGCCAAGGAGTCGGAAGGCTAGTAGTTTATTATTATTATTATTATTATTATTATTATTATTATTATTATTGTTATTATTATTATTATTATTATTATTATTATTATTATTATTATTATTATTATTATTAAATGATCCACCCTTATACTACGTTTTTAGACATATTTATCATTGGACTTGCATTTTCAACAACTTTTTTTCTATTCTCAGAATTTAAACATTGCTCAGTTCCCTGATACAGCAAATGTTATTTTACTCTTATCAATAAATCAATCTAAAGGATGTTTATGATTAATCTATTTCTTTCTTTTCTCCCAAACACATTCATTATACCAAAATTTCTTTCTGGATGGGGTGTGGGGATGGAAAACTCAAGTGAAATAATTTTCTCCAGCTGAGTGCGTATTATGTCCGCCTCTGTGGTGTAGTGATTAGTGTGATTAGGTGCCACCCCCAGAGGCCCGGATTCGATTCCCGGCTCTGCCACGAAACATGAAAAGTGGCACGAGGGCTGGAACGGGGTCCACTCAGCCTCGGGAGGTCAACTGAGTAGAGGTGGGTTCGATTCCCACCTCAGCCATCCTGGAAGTGGTTTTTCGTGGTTTCCCACTTCTCCTCCAGACAAATGCCGGGATGGCACGTAATTCAAGGTCACGGCCGCTTCCTTCCCTATTCCTTGCCTGTCCCTTCCAATCTTCCCATGCCCCCGCAAGGCCCCTGTTTAGCATAGCAGGTCAGGCCACATGGGCGAGGTACTTGTCATCCTCTCCAGTTGTATCCCCGACCCAGAGTCTGAAGCTCCAGGACACTGCCCTTGAAGCGGTAGAGGTGGGATCCCTCGCTGAGTCCGAGGGAAAAACCGACCCTGGAGGACAAACAAATAAAGAAAAAGAATAGTGCTTAGTACAGTATTCAGAAAAAGGACTGCACCCATTATTGGTCACTTCCCTTTCTACGAAGATATTCATCTTGATATTTTCAATGACAACATTCTTTAAATTCTTCAAATAAAAATCCTATACTTATACTAGGAATTTGAAATTCTAAGCATTTGTGAAAGATTCCAGTTATGCAGAGCGGAGCAAGACAATGCGCTGAAGTTAAAATGCTGATATTGAGTAAATTTCACAATTATTAAAGAAGTTACAACGTTGCTGGGAATGACAAGTATATAAAAGTGATGATTATTTTCTATTAGTGAGACTTATAATTCTAAGTTTACTGGTTAAATATTCCAGTTTCAGACCACAGAAGGATTGTCAGGAAAACAGATATTCAGTATGCGCCAAATACTTACGTTCATTGTCCCACTGGTATTTTGACTTTACTCACAAACAGAGAAAACCATAACTTAAATAATCTGGGGACAATATTCTTTCAAGATCATCGGTGAGAGGTTAATTTAAGTTGTTGGTAACCCTGCTTTGCTTGTAATACTGTAATATGATAGGAAAGTGAAAACGACACTTTCGAGTTAAGATCAATAAGTTTCGTGCAGTGCAGACTTAGTCGAAAGAAAAGTAACCGTTTCGTGAAATTGTTCTCCTCTTGAGATAGGGGATTTTTAAAATTACCCTCCTTCTTATTCTTATTCTATTACCAGGGCAAGCGCAGTCCATCACCTCGCATGTTTTCGTGAGAGTGTTACACTTTGAACATAAAGTAGCCCAGTTCGTGTTCTAGACTGGAAGGTAGGTATTAACGACGCGTTCTAAAGTGGTGGCCCAATAACGCCATTTTCGCCACGTAGAGGTATCTCTTTCTTAGTAATTTGAAACTTACTGGAGCAATTTAAAGCTAAACCCTATTTCTCGAAGAAACGGAGAAGATTATTGTGATATAAGTTGTAATACCCTACTTTTGCCCTTGTAAGGCAGACCCTCCAACGAGAGTGGGTGACATCTTCCGCGTATGGGAAACTGCGTGTTAGGATGGTGGAGGATAGTGGTGTGTTTGAAGTGTGATTAATAATGTTGTTTGCTTTACGTCTCGCTAACGACTTTTACAGTTTTCGGAGAAACCGAGGTACTGGAATTTAGAAACGGACGATTTCTTTTACGTGCCAATAAATCTACCGACACGAGGCTGACGTATATGAGCACCTTCAAATACTACCGGACTAAGCCAGGATCGAATCTGCCAAGTAGGGGTCAGAAGGCCAGCGCCTAAACCGTCTAAGTGAAAGTTGTATTGTCTAGTATTGAACCAAGATGTCAAAAAACTATTATTACCGCATTTACGTTGGTAGACTGTCAACCTTTGCTTCTCTATCGAAATTTGCTCAGAGAGAATCATAAACTTACTATTTTGTAGTTTTTTAAATTTTTGACGTCTACTCACAGAGGAAATTAATCGGCATAAAACACTTAATACAACAGTTCTTGATCACATAATTTTCTTATTTTTGTGTGGCCCCTGGACCATACGTCCGGATGTCCTGCCCGGCATTAACGTCCCTTAACGATTTATTGTGATTCTTGTGTTGAGTATGTAAAGATTTCACACGGCGAACGCCGTTAAGACGTTTTCCGATAAAATAAAAATTAAAGAAGTCAATTGCTTTCCTGGGAAAAGTAGGCGATTTCATTCTTGGTTCCACCTAACTGTGACGAAGCTTACTAAAACTCTGCACTCATTTGACTGACTCCGATAAAATCATGTTTTACATCACTTCCGAGGAACAAGTTACAGTCGGGTTCATAAGTCGAGGTTGACGCTAGGGGCTGGGATGTAGTGAAGTATAATTACAGAAGACGGAGTGATCTAGTGAATGTTATCTGGCCAGAACTCGGAGTTTTTCCTCGGGACGTTCCTTGGGGCAGGACCGAGCGGTCAGCGGTTGGTTCGTCTGCTGCTATTAAAGGAGGCATTACCTCCAAAGTAGAAAATTGCGAGGCAGAATACACACACACACACACTCACAAGGGAAGTCACAACTGCGGGGTCACAGATTTGTAATAGCGTGTTTACATGTTGCCACTTGGGTGGGCTAGCGGCCAGGATCCCTCACTTCCATGCGGGCGCCTTGGGTTTGAGGCCCTCCAGCGTCTAAAATTCACTTTTTCTTTCTTTGGAACAGCAGATGCACAGATTTCAATGTTGTTGTCTCTTCTCCCCTCCATCTAGTTTCACATAGTCCAAGGATGTCTCATTTGATATTCTTCAGTTCTTTGTTAAGATCTTCAAGGTGTTCTACATAAGAAGATAAAGACTCGTCCGAGGGTTTGTGGCATTAGTCCTTATTTAACATGTTGGCTGCCACCATATAAGCAATGGTATCCTTACTCAGGTTGATCATATATTATTTAGGTGTGTTAAATATGAAACAGAAAGGCAATTAAATAAAATGATATATAAGTATGGAAAGAGGGCATCTGACAAAGTTTAATTAATGATGTATTTTACGAAAGAATTTGTTTTCTACTTAAATTAGATTGATTTAGACAGTAGTAGATCAGCGTATTAAATGTAAGTGTATGTAAATAATAGATTAAGGCAATTTCTAGAGTAATATAGTGGAATTTTTACTGTTAATTAAAATAGATAGAATTAATTATGCATGATAATTATGGAACTAAGGGAGCCTTCGTGGCTCAGACGACAGCGCGTAGGCCTCTCACCGCTGGATACCGTGGTTCAAATCCCGGTCACTCCATGTGAGATTTGTGCTGGACAAAGCGTAGGCGGGACAGGTTTTTCTCCGGGTACTCCGGTTTTCCCTGTCATCTTTCATTCTAGCAACACTCTCCATTCTTATTTCATAGCATCTATCAGTCATTACTAAATCACTTTGGAAGTGGCGGCCCCATAGTACTAATAGCCTATATATGATTCATTCATTACATCCCTGACCCGGATAATGACTGGAAAATAGGTTGTAGGTTTTCATTTTCAATTATGGAATTAATTAATCGCCATAGAGTAATCATGATAAGTACGTAAGTTTATCTATGTAAACAATATTTTGAAGTTTCATAAATAGCTTGTAGTATTACTGCTGATTTAATGGAAAATGTTGTGAATTTAAAAAATTAACAAAATCCGTATCCAGGTGCCACAGTAACAGAAGCATAAATAAGTAGCTAGCAAAGAGAATGCACGTCCCAGAATTGCCCGTTAGATGGCAATTTCATATCTCTGTATTGATGGGAATTCCCTGTGTGCCATATTACAAGTACAAGCCGTTACTGATGTGTCACAACATACTACGTTCGATTAAAGATGATTCGACGTGACGATCCACTGTGTTCCTCATGTCACACAGAGCAACATTGTCTGATGATCACCGGTGATTCTCATGGCAGCCAACGTGTTGAGGAGAAAACAGCCCTTTAAAGGTAATAGCGTGTTAACATGTTGGCACTTCGGGTGGGCTAGTGGCCAGGATCCCTGACTTCCATGCGGGCGTCTTGGGTTTGAGGCCCTCCAGCGTCTAAAATTCACTTTTTCTTTCTTTTTGTCTTATATCTGTTTATTTTCCCCCTGGAAACTTATTGTTAGAAAATGTCCAGATTAAATACAAGCTGTATCATAAACACGTTCACTGTCGTCCTAGGTTGAATTCTTATTGTCGAGCGTAAATAGTTTCACTCTCTCTCCATCTCTTATCATGATTGCAGCCGGATTAATAAAAATAACAGAAAAGCGAAGATTTGTCAAGCTACGAGTGGCAGGACGGGAGGACAGTAAAGGAGTTCATCTTCTTCTTCCACCGCTTTTCCCACACCTGTGGGGTCGCGGGTGCGAAATGTGTCTCACATGTGGATTTGACCCTGTGTTACGGCCGGATGCCCTTCCTGATGCCAACCCGATATGGAGGGATGTAATTACTATTGCATGTTTCTGTGGTGGTTGGTAGTGTAGTGTGTTGTCTGAATATGAAAGGGAAAGTGTTGGGACAAATACAAACACCCAGTACGCGGGCCAGAAGGATTAATCAGACGCGATTAAAAACCCGATCCGGCCGGAATCGAACCCGGGACCCTCTGAACCGAAGGCCTCAATGCTGACCATTCAGCCAATGAGTCGGACTGCAGTAAAGTAGTTTATGATACAGGTTATTTTATTCTGTGCGTTTCATAGTTCATCTACATACATACATACATACATACATATATACATACATACATACATACTGTTGGGAGATCAGAAGAATGCATATGCCCGGTGAGGCACGGGGCGAAGGGGTTTTCACCAGCAGAGCCAGTGACGCAATGGTTACCATAGCAACTCCGCTACTACCCAGGCGACCTTATATTATCATCTACTGGCAACTCAGTTGTAATCCAGCGAACTCCAGAGTGTGAGTCAATGTTTTCGTGAAGCAGATACGAGCAGATAAGAGCCGACCTGTCTGGGCAGAACAGGAAGTTCGTGCTTGCAAGTCACATTCCTCATTCTTGCATTCTTCTTATCTCTACACAGTACATACATACATACATACATACATACATACATACATACATACATACATACATACATACATACATACATACATACATACACAGACCGAAACGCCAACATAAATGCACGCGGGAAAATGTAAAGGGCCACTTTCTCGTTTAATGAGGATGAATGGCACAAGCACTAGTACAGGTATCTGTTTTTCTTTCTTGACGTAGATCAACCTCCCAAAGTTTGAACGAAATATCTGACTCCGTCACTGTGGCTTCCTCTAGTCAGTTGGCATTTTAGAATATTAAAATGCGAGCATCTTCCTTTACAATAAATGACTTTCCATTATTAACCCTTTGCGCTCGTATGAAGAATATGTTCCGGCGTTATGTTGTCGGAATTATTCCGTAATATTCTTCTTCTGTTTCTTCAGCCTGTTGTCATCCACTCCTGAATGTGTTCTTCCTATTTCGGCTATGTAGCTTGATCTGTTACTGTCTGGATCTAGTTCTTCCCTCCGCTCTTCCTAATGGGCATCAGCTGTGGTGAAAACTCTTGGTCCGAAGGCTTTCAACCTGTCTCAGAACATGTCGTGTTCGTTTCCATGTGGGAGTGGGAATGTGCTGGATCACGTCGATAATGCGGGTTCTTCTGCAGGTTTGTTTGATATTCTGTTTCTAAGTGAGGTCCTCTGCATGGCCCCTTGCATAACTCGCAGTCCTTTTGGTGCTGTATTGAGTTACACAAAACGTAGTGAGGCATTGAATACCTTCCTCTTGAAGTGGTTTGGTATGCTTTCCTTTTTCACGATGAAGCCAAGATTTCCGAACGAACTTCAACTTACACCTCTTTCCTAGTTACCTCTGCTCCGCGATCTTTCTTTCCAAGCTTTATCTTGTGTGCAAGATACACATTCATCGACCTGATCCAGAGTTTGACCTTCACTGACTGAGAATATACACTCTGGGCCCATCACCTTAGTCTTTTCCATATCCATCTCCAGGACAATCTTCTCCGATACCTTATTCATCTTGTTTGGAATATCTTTTAATTGATGCGGGTCACCTGTGATCAGGATGGTATCATCCATAAACCGTAGAGGATTGATAGTTTCCATCGATATTAATCCCTTCTTATTCCCACGAAAGTTGTTTGGATAAATATTGCAAGACGAGGGTGAAGAGCTTCGATGAGGCAGTATCAGACGCATTTATTGATTAGTATCCTCTCCGTCATCCGAATTTAATCCACTTTCACGTGGAGATTGGCATTCTTGTAGATGTTTCTTAAGAGATTTATGTATCTGAGGTCAGTTCCGGCATTATTCAATGCATGTGTCTCGGCCCAAGTTTTGCTGCAGGCGAAAGCTTTGTGACAGTGTGTGAAACTGTGTGCAATGGTCTTCTCGATGTGAATGTGAACAAGTTAAAGCTGATCTATCCTGCGGGATACTTTCTGGAACCCAGCTTGCTCAACAGGCTGCTAGGAATCAAGCTGGCTGGTTATCCGATCGGTAATAATTCTGGTTATGAGTTTTAAAAGGCGGGGGAATAAGCTGATGGTCTGTATTTCTCTATATTGGACCTTTCACCTTTCTTGAATAGAAAAACGACCTCAGCATCCTGCCAAACTTCCAGTATTCTGTTTTCATGGACACTTGCTCAAGAGAATTCGTCTCCGAATTTTAGTATTTTGCTTCATTTTTTGGAATAAGTCGCAAGAAGACACATTACATGTTCTTCATCTTTGCGCAGTCAGGGCAGTGGGCCAACGCAATACTGTCTTCCTTGCTGGAGAACCGCTAATGATGACCGACAAGGTCAAATATCTTGGATCAGTCATCACAACTGATGGTAGTATAGATGCAGATGTCAAGCACCACATCAGTGTTGGTTGGATGAAATGGCGGTCTATTATTGGTGTTCTGTGTGATAAGTGGATGCCAGCAAAATTAAAGGGCAAAGTGTACAAAGTCACTGTCCGGCCTGCTCTCGTGTACGGTTCCGAATGTTGGGCAAGGCAGAAAAATCATGAACAGCGAATGCATGCCACAGAGATGCGGATGTTACGATGATCGGCGGGAGTCACTCTACATGGCAAAGTGCACAATGAACATGTGCGAGGATCCTTTGTAATTGTGCCAATCAGCGACAAGATGGAGGAAAAACAGCTCCGCTGGTATGGTCACGTCAGAAGAAGAAATGACGCCATTTGGTGCAGAAAGCTCTTGCCATCAAAGAACCGAAAAAAGGAAGAGGACGCCCTAAGGCAACATGGAAGCAAACTGCTGCGGCTGTTTTAGAGAAAAGTGAAGTGCCTTTAGATCAGCTGCAAGAACGTCGGACATACTCTCTCCGAGTCAGACGAGCCGACCATAAGTGAGGTTGTGAGTGCCATTTTATGGGTTCATATACGGCCAGGAAAAGGAACAAGAAGAAGAAGAAGAAGAAGAAGAATCTTCGTTCTTTGGATTGCAGTACGGTGTACAGGTCCATCAATATCAGGCGTATCTTCCGAGTTAAAATTCGCATGCTCTTCTTTTCCTGTTATGTCTGTGGGCTCAGGGCACGATGAACAATACCACTTTTCATAGAATGTCTGGATTTTGCGAATAATAATAATAATAATAATAATAATAATAATAATAATAATAATAATAATAATAATAATAATAATAATAATAATAATAATAATAATGGCGTGTGGCCGCCGGGGAGGTATGGTGCAGGTCTTTGGAGTTGACGACCTATACGTGATCTGCGCGTCTGTGAGGGGTCCCATCTAAGACGAATTCTAATGTTGAAAACGGCACAAACACTCAACTCCGAGGGTCGGAGAAATTAACCAATGAAAGTTAAAATCCCGCACCCGGCCAGGAATCGAATCCAGGACCACTTAGACCAAAGGCCTGTATTTAGCCCTGGATCTGGATATTTCGCCGATGATTTCATGTCTGTTAGGAATGATCTCTCCTTTACTGTTTCTTATATTTGTTATAACCCTTCTCGCAGTAGAAGCAGTAGAATTTTCGTAATCTTGTTCTCATTTGTAGAGATGATTAGTTGTTTATTGTAAGTCCTTAGTTCTTTCCGGATTTCTTTCTTAATATCTTTGCTGAGCTTTTGGTATGTGCAGGGCCCTGCCAGTTTGACTCTTTCTTCAATGAGCAAGATTGTATTGTGGCTAATCTTATTGACATGGTTTTAGTTGGTTACCTTGGACTTACGTTGTTGACGCTAGCTGAGCTCCAGTTCTCTTTGAATGTTGCTCTAGTATTGAGCAACATTTGGCTGAACTCTCCTGTGTTTGGGTGCTTGTTCATTTCGATGGGTTTCTTTCTTTCCAGCTTTGTGTCTATCGAGATTATAACTAGTACGAGTCTGTGATCACTGCCCGTGTTGAACTGGTTTAGGACAGAAACATGTGTGCACATGGTTTTGTGTGTGGTGAGCACATATTCTATTTCGGTTTATTTTTCAGGGCTTCTCCGCGTCCACCATTTCTTGAGTTTCTTTTTGAAGAAAGCTTTCATGTAGTACAAGGTGTATTGCGGATGTAGTCGAGCAGCATTTGGATCCTTACATTCTTCTCACCTTAACGGAACTCTTCAATATTTGTTGGGTCAGCTTGTTTTTCATGTCCAATCTTGGCACTGAAATCTCCTGTCACAACTAAAAGCATAGTCAACCGGGCGAGTTGGCCGTGCGCGTAGAGGCGCGCGGCTGTGAGCTTGCATCCGGGAGATAGTAGGTTCGAATCCCACTATCGGCAGCCCTGAAGATGGTTTTCCGTGGTTTCCCATTTTCACACCAGGCAAATGCTGGGGCTGTACCTTAATTAAGGCCACGGCCGCTTCCTTCCAACTCCTAGGCCTTTCCTATCCTATCGTCGCCATAAGACCTATCTGTGTCGGTGCGACGTAAAGCCCCTAGCAAAGAAAAAAAAGCATAGTCTTCTCGGTGTTGATATTGACTTTAGATCTTCATAAAACAGCTCTGCTTCCTGTAGTTCGGAGTTACTGGTTGGAGCGTAGACATGAATAACTTGAAGGCTGTTCCGGTTGTTCAGTTTGATCAAGGTCTAGATGGCTCGATTTGGTATGGCGCGGGTCTTCATTATTCGATGTTTGAGATCTTGGTGAACCAGACAAATCATGCCGAGTTTCTTCGGAACAACAGATACACAGATTTTAATGTTGTTGTCTCTTCTCCCTTCCATCTAGTTTTACATAGTCTAAGGATGTCTCATTTGATATTCGTCAGTTCTTTGTCAAGATCTTTAAGGTATTCTGCAGTTCTCATGATCTGATATTATACATCCCTATAATGAACGATTTGATGGTTTTTATAGTTTTGTTTGTTTACGACACGGATAGGTCTTATGGCGACGATGGGATAGGAAAGGCCTAGGAATGGGAAGAAAGCGGCAGTGGCCTTAATTAAGGTACAGCTACAGCATTTGCCTGATGTGAAAATGGAAAACCATCTTCAGGGCTGCCGATAGTGGGGCTCGAACCCAATATCTGCCGGATGCAAGCTCAAAGCTTCGCGCCCCTAACCGCACGGCCAACTCGCCCGGTAGTTTTGTTTGTCTCTTAACTTCTCGGTCTGTGATCGAACATTTGTCTCCTCCAGAATCCATGAGACAGACTGAAAAATCAGTGCGGGACTCTGGGCTGTCTGCTCTGCTAGCCTGGGGTATCATTGTTTTATAATTCGCCTCAGGCAATGTCACATCTGTGGAGTAGTATTCATGCCCTTTGGAGTAGCTCTTTTCCTGTCAAGACGAGGGGCCGCTGAATGGAAAGCTGGCCTTCATCTAGCCGCACTGTTAGAAAATTACAAGGGACTGCGCTGAGTGTTGTTACAAACAGAACGAAAGAAATGAAAGAAACCCGTTTATCCGAATGAAACTAGCCCTTTATCGAGGTGTTTGATTTCAGACGTGCTATACAGGATGATACAAGAGATTGCGCAGGAACGGAAGTACCACGTAGAGGATGGTCGATGTACAGCAGATTTTGAATAGGAACGTGTAGTCTAGAACGAAACCCTGGGTCAAGGTAAGCCGATACGTTGCCTACATTTAATGTGGTGACCGAGCTCGATAGCTGCAGTCGCTTAAGTGCGACCATTATTCAGTAATCGGGAGATAGTGGGTTCGAACCCCACTGTCAGCAGCCCTGAAGATGGTTTTCCATGGTTTCCCATTTTCACACCAGGAAAATGCTGGGGCTGTACCTTAATTAAGGCCACGGCCGATTCCTTCCCATTCCTAGGCCTTTCCTATCCCATCGTCGCCACAAGACATATCTGTGTCGGTGCGACTTAAAGCAAAAAAAAATTATGTGGTGAGTGATAGTTCGAACAGTTCTTATAAGCAACCTTCATGATCCGTTTTCTAAACTGACTGTGTGCACTTCATTGATTGGCATTCTGAATTATTTACTTATGTAGAGTCTTCTTTTTTCCTAGAGTTTAGTCCCGCATTGGTGCAGGACCCGCTTTTAAACATGCCATCCTCCACATCCTGTGATCAAGGGCGTCAGCTTCAGTGATGCCTACAAGACGCATGTCTTTCTTGATGCAATCGAATCATCGTTCCTTGGGACGACCTCGGGATCGTGAACCTCCAGGATCAAATTGGAGGGCTGCATGTATCACTGAGTCTGCAGGACTTCGGACGACATGACCTTACCATCTAAGTCGTGTTTCTCACATCTTCTCTGGGATACGTGCCACCCCCAATCGCCTTCGGACGTCTTCGTTTATGAGATGGTCCAATCTTGTCAGACCCAGTGACCAACGTAACATTTTCATCTCCACACCATGTAGAAAAATAGATAAAATAAAATGCACATTATGTTGTTTCTTGCCCTGACTAAGGGTTTTGTCCTATTCGAAAGTTGTACTTCAACCGCTCTATGGGCTATTTCAGTTCCTACGCAAGCTTTTGTCTCACCAGATATAGAGGGTTAGAATGAATAAAAAACTTGCTTACCAGTTCTACATTATTCCATTCTTACTAATATATAGATCTGAATGTTGGTCTGTGTGTCGATCCTTGTTTCTTTCACACAAAAACTGCCCGACCGATCGATCTCAAATTTGATAAGTTTAGATAAGTGGTACATTCGGTAACTATATAGTAGACTACTTACTATCACGCTGTCTCTTATTGGAGCAATGCAGAAAAAGAAAATGTGAAGAAAGAGAAAACTGTATACCTGAGACCCTTAAACGTGAATATCCTACCTAAATGGTTAGTTCTATTCTAAAATGGAGCCTACCAATTGTATTTAGAATTTAATTTCCTATAAAAAGTGTGTATGTGCATTCTTCCCAACTCATATCAATTTTCCGAGAAAATGCTTTTCTGTCTAGCCGTATTCTTCTTCCGATTAAAAAAAAAAAGATAACGGGAAAACTAGGGATAGTAATATTCTGGTTATTACCGTGTCACATAAATAAACTACAGAAATTCTTTACGTCTCCACGTTCTGAAGAGTGAAGTCTTCGTGAAACGTAAATAATGTCTGCATTAATATAAACGGATAAACTGTTAGTCATTAAATCACCGGAGCATACACACAGGATTTAGATTTAAACCTATAGAAATCGATTTGCAAGGAAATTTCCAGCGCGGAGTTTGGAAAAGCTGCAGGGAAACAGAATGGAGCAGTGTTATAAAAACCTCCAGAATATTCTGGGAATTAATTACATAGTAAGCAATAAAAGTTAATAAACATCAGTAATACTACTGCTGTCAATAAGTTCGTGGACTGGTGCCTACAGTGTAGGCAACACCGCGTACACTCGTGTACCAATGTCAGTAAGTTCGTGGACTGGCGCTTACAGTTGAAGCACCATCTAGTCTTTTCTGTGGGCGTATGGGAACGTTGTGACGGCGAACAGCACTATCATTTACCGACACGCATATGCGGGCAGAATAGCCGACCCCGGGTTCAATTTTATCCACGTCTGGTTAATTTCTCTAACTCGAGGACTGGGTGTTCGAGTTCGTCTTAATCTGCACCTTCATTTACATACAACACATCATATTACTAACTTCCACAGAAAACCCGCAATACTAAATATGTCCGTCCACATGGGGTTGCTGTTAGGAAAAGCATCCGGCCGTGACATTGGACTAAATTCGTACAAAGTGCCGATTCCAGATAACTGGAACAAGACCAAAAAGAAGGAGAAGACGAAGAAGAATACTGTGAATGGCAACGAAATGTAGGGGAAGAAGAATTCTGCTTTAATGAATAAAGTGCTTGTTGAAGAAAATTGAAAGATGGAAGGCAAAACTCACTTTCCGCCCGGACGGTTGAGATTATCTTGGTTCAAAATTCTTAGGTGAAAAAGAACGTGGTGTCAGGCGGCCGTGGAACAGTGGACAAAACTGAAAACGAGGCAGGTGGCTCCAACAACCTCAAAAATACCGGGGATAAGCCGAGAAGAGCGCGGCCGATGTTACCAGACCATGAACCGTGGAATCTACGTAAGAAACAACGGGGATTCTACTCTACTTCACCGATGATATTAGAATGCTGGATTACATTTCAGAACTATGAAAAACAGAGGTCCGCCTCTGCGATGTAGTGGTTAGTGTGATTAGCTGCCACCCCCGGAGACCCGGGTTCGATTCCCGGCTCTGCCACGAAGTTTGAAAAGTGGTACTAGGGCTGGAACGGGGTCCACTCAGCCTCGGGAGGTCAATTGAGTAGAGGTGGGTTCGATTCCCACCTCAGCCATCCTGGAAGTGATTTTCCGTGGTTTCCCACTACTTCTCCAGGAAAATGCGGGGATGGTACCTAACTTAAGGCCACGGCCGCTTCCTTCCCTCTTTCTGGCCTATCCCTTCCAATCTTATTTATTTATTTATTTTTTATTTATTGTGCTTCAGACAGGTACAAACCTAATGATGTGAAACACATATACATTTACTATTACATTAGATAAAAACAAATATTAAATTAAAATTATAATATCTCTTAAGAAATTCCTTGTAAAATAAAGTCATGAATGAAATAAAAAACACACTTTTCTTCAGTAACATAGTATTACAAATATTCAGTTACATATGCACATACTATAACAAGGTATTTAAAATATTACAATTGAAATGATTTACGAACTGCTTTAAAGCTGCATTAGTACTGTAATTATACATGATGGTTCAGCATAGCAGGTGAGGCCGCCTGGGTGAGGTACTGGTCGTCCTCCCCAGTTGTATCCCCCAACCCAGTGTCTGAAGCTCCAGGGCACTGCCCGTGAGGCTGTGGAGGTGGGATCCCTCGCTGAGTCCGAGGGAAAACCCCACCCAGGAGGGTAAACAGATTAAGAAGGAGAAGAAGAAGAAGAAGAAATATATTCCATTGTATTTCAGTAGCGTTCTCTGTTCAGTGCTAATTTCTTCGAGGTGGTGGGGAGGTGTTGAAGAACGGCGTGTGGCCTCCAGAGACGCCTGCTGCAGACGTTTGGAGCTGACGCCGTGTTGGCTACCTACGCGTCTGTGAGGATGGGGCCCTATCTGAGACGAAATCCAATGTTGACGACGTCACAGTCACCCAACCTCCGAACCATAGGAAATAACTAATTAAAGTTAAAATCTCCGACCCTACCGCGAATCGAAGGCGGGACTTCTTGGACCAAAGGCCAGCATGCTAAATATTCAACCATGGAGTTGGACGGGTACGACAAGACAACAATTCAACGTGAGAAGTACCGGTATTGAGACACGGAATACAAACTTGTCTACAAGCAGCATTTGCTACATGAAACAGCTGTCCTTGGGTTTGCATAGATAATTAACATACGTTTATGATACGAAGAATGGCGATTTACGATTGGCTCATTTAACGTGTATTGATGTCGACTAGACAAAGGTCATGCGATAATCTTCGAATGAAATATCGAACGAATGCTGGAAGTGAACAAAGAAAAGTAGACGGTCTAAGGGTCTCCGATAATATTGCAATTGATGTTTAAATTATACATTTGTTTACAGAAATAAAAACTAATATGATTACAATGATTCAGTAACATAGCCGGGTGAGTAGCTCAGAGGGTACAGCGCTCCCAAGTTCTATCCCGACTCAGTCCGGTGGTGTTTTAAGGTGCTCAAATACGCCAGCGTCGTGTTGATAGATTTAATAGCACGCAAAAGAACTCATATGGGATAAAATTCCGAAGCTTAGGCGTTCTCAAAAACTAGAATAGTTAGTGGGCTGTAAACCAATAATAATATTTTTTAGTTGCGAATTAACCACTTAGAATCACGTTGCAACTTCATTTTGCCTTCTTTGTCTAGAGTTCTCTCTCTCTGCAGTAATCCTTGCGTTTGCTGACCTCATGCTGCCGCTTTTGCTCTTTTGTCCGTGGTTATCCAGCCTTTGCGGTTCTTCTTTTAACTTGAGACCCAAATTTTGTACTTTGCTCGTAAACGTACTCCTCTCTAACACTTGTACCTCTGGGATGTTGGACGTTTCTAGGTACTTCCGAGCTTCTTTGATCAATGCCGTAGTGGTCTTCTTTTCCCACATGTAAGTTCAATGCATGTTTTGCCACTCTACTTTTGTTTATTCTGTGCGCGGCCCAAGAAATACCAGCCTCTTCTTCCTCATGGTCGCAGAGATTCTCTCCTCGTTCTGGTAGATTTCTTTCTTGCCCCGAAGTTTCCAGCGGTCTTCAGTCTGGATTGCGCGCTTGGTTTTTGCTAAGGATTCTCATTTCTAGGACCCCCACCTTCTCTAGCTTGTAGTTCATCGCAAAGCATTCACCGGCGTGTAGGAATTCCGTTTTGACCACAATGTTGAAGTTACATTATTATTATTATTATTATTATTATTATTATTATTATTATTATTATTATTATTATTAACTTGAATGGATCTGTTTGGTCAATTTCCACACAGAAGTTCACGTAGTCAGTCATTCCACACAACATTTAACATTTAAAATTACACGCATTTTGGCAACACTGCTTGAGATCCATTTTTTGATACTGGAACGCCTTGACTACTCATCAGGGGTGGTGGAGTGGGGGCAGGGTTTTTTAACTTGGATCTTGGGTTTGTGACCGCGGAGCCCTTAGCTGAGTCCTGACGTTGTTTACTCATCAGTTAAATGAAATGAGTCTCCACGCCACAGTACAAAGGGAAACCTTTTGAAACAAACTAGGTATAACATTTTTAATGCACAACGGTAGATACATTCAATTGATTTGTTGCTTTAGATTCGTAAATTGAAATGCCTCATTAGTTGACCGATTTAACCTTGAGAGATATATGAAGACGTGGCTGCAAAACCACCGTACTGCAACATACGCCAGTTCAAGAGCTTGTTCCAGTGAAAAGTGTGATCGCAAATGAAAAGAGGCACCTAGTATCCACTTTCAGTAAACAGCTAGAAATAGTTCCAATAGAAAACTACTGTGTAAGCGAATTAATATTTTAAAACAAGTGCATTTAAATATGGATTTTACCGGGCGAGTTGGCCGTGCGCGTAGAGGCGCGCGGCTGTGAGCTTGCATCCGGGAGATAGTAGGTTCGAATCCCACTATCGGCAGCCCTGAAAATGGTTTTCCGTGGTTTCCCATTTTCACACCAGGCAAATGCTGGGGCTGTACCTTAATTAAGGCCACGGCCGCTTCCTTCCAACTCCTAGGCCTTTCCTATCCCATCGTCGCCAGGGTGCGACGTAAAGCCCATAGCAAAAAAAATAAATAAATATGTATTTCTTCTTTGTCATCTTAAAATGTCTTCTAATTGCCTAAAGTATGCCAAATTGGGGGAAGTTAATTGTAACTATCTGTAACCCACTCATTTTAAACGTCAGGGTGGTCTTGCACCCGGATTTTGTCATGCTCTGTCTTAAGAGTATACCCTGTGAACATTTTTGGGACTACAGGGCTGAAGATAGGCTACTTAAAGTTAGCAGCTCCCTTTCTTTAGAGTACTTGCGTGCTGTTCTTCTGACACATGTATAACTGTGAGACGGTTTGCCAGAGAATGCAAGGCTCATAACTGTGTTAAGACTTGGCGACGACAGACATAAAAAGAACACTTTATGTCTTATTCCCAAGTGCGACTCTACTACGACAGTTATCGCATTTTCATTTTCCTGAATGCACCCTTTCTTACAACTACGATTCTTTAGCTAGCAGTTCTGCTGATTTCTTTATTGTATTCAGGAAATAAAAATTGTCGAGCGGATTGTTAATCGCCTGCGATAAAACCGAGCCATTTCTTATTCTAGTAAGTTTGTGCTGACTTCATCACTGAATGATTCATACAATAACAGTTTATTGAATCTGCTCAGGGTTTGTTCTAGCAACTTAATATAGGGACTTGGACAATCAATAAAATATGCCCTAAATTGCATGTGATGTCTACCTAATTTACAGGCACGTTAAAATATTAATTTACAAGGCAACCTTCCAGACTCTTGTGTCTCTCAAAAATAGACTATAATAATAATAATAATAATAATAATAATAATAATAATAATAATAATAATAATAATAATAATAATAATTGTACCGGGCGGTACACCTCCACGCCGCTAGTTCAAATATTGCGCCAGTTGAAACTCTGCTACAGGAGAAAGCCTGAACTTTAACAAACTGTATTAACTCAACAGTTTCTCCGAAGATAGCTCTGTGTGAATTTTGATGTGTTTTTGTTTGTATTTGATCAAGAAGTGTGGACGTTCTCTACCAGATGTCTCTACTAAAAACTATGATTACGCACTCTGGTGCGAAGGAATGAACTTTCTTGAAGAAATTTAGTATTCATAAGTTTTGTTTTTACTATATTTTGTTCTGTTATCTTTGGATTGGCAACATTAATCCTTTCTATCCGCCTGTTTTGAATTTAGTCAATCCCAAATTTCTTTAATTTATTTCCAACCAATCATGTATGTCTTCTTCGACATAGATATGTTGCTCTAGGCTATCCAATAAAAGCGAAAGGGTGTGTCTACTCATTCCTGAAAGGTCTCGAATTTTCCACGAGGGTATAAAACTGCTGATTTTCTTGTTTTGGTGCCACTAGTATAACATCTAACTCAGTGTGTGAATATGTAGCAGGGGGCGGGAAGCGCCTCTTTCTTCAAGCAGCAGTTCTTCTACAAGGTAATGGCCTGTTAACATCTTTATTTCTTGCTAACTCAGCAGTTCAACTCTCGGGGAGGGTACGAAACCTTTAGTATGTAGCCTACCTTTTTAAAATGAAAATTACTTTTCTGTCTATGTAAAATCTATAAATTTCTTTTACTGTAAAGCTGGGATAGAGAGTGCTTTACCCTCTCGAACTCCCCTTCATTTTGAAATTGAGGTGACTACGTTTTCATAACCGTTTCTTCTCTTCCTTAAAATATTAAAGTTTTCTCATACGGGTCACCTCCTTAGCTTGGGATTAGCCCCTGTGTTTCGGCCTAGAGCCACTTAGGTTTTAAAAGTGTATTTAGGAGTGCAAGTTCACGCCTCCAATCCCTTCTGTACTTTGGGCCAGTAACTTAACCTGATATTTTGTTTTCTTCTTGTGAAGGTCCAGTAGATTGGGTACGAGGTACCCCGGTGCCATTATATGTGTGCCTTGAGGGCAGTTAGTGTAAGGTCAGTTTATGGCCTCTTAAATAGGCTTGAAGACTTTGAGAGCGCATCTGCTCTTTCTTGTGTGTGAAAGGTGCCTCTGGGAGGCTTGAGTTAAACGTTGGGAGCAAGGGCTCCATGCATTTAGGGGTTTTCTGCACTTTAGCAATTGTGGTGGTGAGCTGAGAGCTCAGAAATTAATCTTGGGGCTCGAAGCCCAAATCTTGTAACGAACTGTAATTTGTTAATTTGTTGATCTGCTACTTGGTACCTGTTATACTCTGTTATTCGTTGATTTTGAAAAGAAAATATAACCTTTGTTAAAGTTTTAAATTAACTTTAATTTTGTAGTTGAGACCTATTCCAGCCCGCACCTTCTTTCACCTCTGCTGATCCACTAAAACACGGTGGTAATAATAATAATAATAATAATAATAATAATAATAATAATAATAATAATAATAATTTATTCGTATTCTCCTCTTTTAATTTACGAATCTTCGGTGTTCAAGCCATGCAATGGTTACATTGCTTGACTTTTTTGGAGCAAACATAATTATCAGTGTTACCAACATTGACTAATGCCGAGTAGAAAATGTTGCAGTTATAGCAGTCTGAACAGCCAACGGATGAACACCGTATTGGATGCAAGGCAATGGTATTGCAGCATAAAGGTAGACTAGCCTAATCTCTCCATCCAAGTGATATAAACGCATTTGAAATTAAGATGCGGGTTGTAACTCCAGCTAGTAATGGGTGAATACAATAATACATGTTTCAGTGTGACCCCATTCGGACATGTTTAGCACCCTGAAGAATGGTGGTGGTGATGGTTGGGATTATTGTTTTAAGAGGAATTGCAACTGGGCAGCCATCCTCTATTAACATTGGACTCGTCTGTGAACAACACAGGTCTGCATTGGTGAAGTTCTCAGTTCCTAGTCCTTACTGTCTGCTCAGACACAGTGACTCCAGTGACCCTCCTGAGGTCTTGTTGCAGTTGCTGAACGACGCCCCAACGCACAGATGGTCAGATATCGGTCATTCTGTGGGGTTGTTATGCGTCCACGACCTTGTCCAACCCTCTTTGTGAACTGGCCTGTCACATTGTAGCGATACCACACGTGGTGAATAAATGACGGAGAGACATTGACATCCACAGCAACACGACGAAAAGGCCATCCTTACTGGATCAAAGTGACGGCCCTTGCGACTTGAACCTTGTTAAGATGTCTCATGGGATGTGCTGGTTGATGTACAACGTGCTCAAATGACCGCAGTAGTCACTACGGACGCACCGCTATTCATTTTGTTTTGAGGGGTCACCTGACATTTTAATGCATGGCTACGCCTACAGATGGAGTATAACTTCGATTTGATATACTCTGAGTAGGTAAGGTCTCAGCCATTGGAACCACATCTACCAAGTTAACGTTCACATACCAGACGTTACAAAAAAATTCCCCTAATTTTTTTTGAACTGTGTAGTTTGGGGCTTTCTGTGATTATGAATCTTTATAAACAAAGCTATTATTACCCTGGACCGGGGGAGTTGGCCGTGCGGTTAGGAGCGCGCGGCTGTGAGCTTGCATCCGGGAGATAGTGGGCTCGAATCCCACTGTCGGCAGCCCTGAAGATGGTTCTCCGTGGTTTCCCATTTTCACACCAGGCAAATGCTGGGACGTTACCTTAATTAAGGCCACGGCCGCTTCCTTCCAATTCCTAGGCCATTCCTATCCCATCGTCACCATAAGACCTATCTGTGTCGGTGCGACGTAAAGCAACTAGCAAAAAAAAAATAAAAAAAAAATATAACCCTGGACGGAAACGCTTTGAGAATGCGTCACAAATCTAGTACTTAGGATATTGGATGCGCAAGAATGAAATCTGGGTGTAGAAATCAAAAGCAGAATCGGTGCTGCATTAAGTGTGTTTCTTGAAAAACATCTTGTGTGCAACCGAGACTTCAGATTCGAAACTCACTGGCGAGTCACGAAGTTTTTAGTGTTATCGGTGATGCTTTACAGTGTCGAATGCTAGATACTGAAGGCTTTGTCAATGATCCGATGGCAGACTGGATGTATCGCAGTATGTTGAATCAATCAGTCAATACTGATTTGCATTTATGGCAGTCGTCCAGGTGGCAGATTCCCTGAGTTGTTGTTTCCTAGCCTCTTCTTAAATGATTTCAATGAAACTGGAAATTTATTGAAAATCTTCCTTGGTAAGTTATTCCAATCCCTAACTCCCCTTCCGATAAAAGAATATTTGTCCCAATTTGTCCTTTTGATTTCGAACTTTATCTTCATATTGTGATCTTTCCGGCCTTTAAAGACACCACTCAAACTTATTCGTCTACCGATATCGTTCCACGCCATCTCTCCACTGACAGCTCGGAACATACCACGTAGTCGAGCAGCTCGTCTTCTTTCTCCCAAGTCTTGAAGATCCTATGATTTGATCACGTCACCAACGTAGAGTTATTCCGTCCTGCCGGGAAATCATATTCAATGATAACTAGGACCTGGATTTTTATGTAAAATCAAAGTGCGAAATGTGTACATAAAATGTATTAAATATCAGATAAATATGTAATTAAATATGTAATATTCATTCATAATCGATTTTTGCTAATACACTATGGACCACGTAAATAACTCTTCATGACTTCCGTTTCTTTTGGCACCAGTATTCGTTCATTCTCTTGCATACAGCTTCCTTCTTTTCAGCCGTCCAGTGTTGTTTCTTCTTGGTCGCTGTTTCTGTGATACTCATAAAATATGTAATTAAATATTTAATATTCATAAAATATTTAGTAGTATCAATGCATTAAATTTACAGGAAATGTTGGTGTATTCCTTTTATTATGACTTACGGTTAAGATATGTGACAGGAAAATTATTTTAAATACCTCCATATTTCATGGCGAAGTTATCGTTATTGCTTTAGATAATTTGCATAGCACCGGGCGAGTTGGCCGTGCGGTTAGGAACGCGCAGCTGTGAGCTTGCATCCGGCAGATAGTGGGTTCGAACCCCACTGTCGGCAACACTGAAGATGGTTTCCCATTTCCACACCAGGCAAATGCTGGGACTGGTCCTTAATTAAGGCCACGACCGCTTCCTTACCATTCCTAGGCCTTTTCTATCCCATCGTCGCCATAAGACCTATTTGTGTCGGTGCGACGTAGAACAAATAGCAAAAATTTGCATAGCCTGCTGTTTTCTATTTTGACAGTAAATATTAAAACATTAAATAAAAAAAATTAAAAATTAAATAAATTAAGAGCATATTCCAAATATTTCATTACAAAAGGAAAGGTTATGCAGTATTAATTGCGGAGCGTATGTCCAACCCTTGTCTCGTTTCTCCTCGGAATCGCGTATGAGGTGAGATGAATCTTCGAAGCGAACTTTTACGACCAGATACCCTTCCTGACGTCAAGCTCTTCAGAGGAGTTAATGAGATGATAGTAGAAAGGGGTGGGGTGGAATCCGGTGCCGGCACATAGCCTACTCCTGTCGAATAGCATCAAGGGATCTGCTAACGGCTAAACGTCTCCATCCGATGGACGAATTACCAACAACAGCGTTATATGCCCTCACTCCATATGGACACAATGGAGAGGTTTTGAATTAAATCCAGGATTTTGGCACGCAATCTACTGATTAGAAATTGTATACCACCACCTCTCCTACCATGCTGGCCAACATTTGATGGTGAAACCGGCTTAACTATCATGGCTACCAGGCATGCTGCACTGTAAGTTGCGGAGTATTCTACACAATTTATTGTTGTAGTTAATTTCCTGTTATCCTCATGCCCTGATGATGAAAATGTCGACGTTTTAAATAAAATTAATATCGCTTATATGTACAAAAAATTTACATTCTTCGCATAATATGTAATATTAGGCCTACTAGGTAGAAGTCCATAATATGAAGCCAAAGCATAACCATATCAGAAACACAATTCGTCGACATTTTTCATGTTCAGTTGTCTAGAAGTAAAGTAATGGAATATGTAAGAATTCGGGTCCTAGTGATAACCCTTATAAAATGCAGGAAAACAGCCCATTTCGGTCAAACATTTTCAATGAGCAATTCATCCTGATACAGTCGGAGATAGGCGGCAAGATATAACGAGAATGTGGACGTGGGTGGACAAGATTCCTTTTTTTGCCATTTGCTTTACGTCGCACCGACACTGACTGGTCCTCTGGCAAAATGTTCTTAATTAAGGTACAGCCCCGGCATTTGCCTGTTGTGAAAATGGGAAACCACGGACAACTATCTTCAGGGCTGCTGACAGAGGGGTTCGAACCTACCATCTGTCGAACGCAAGCTCACAACTACGTGACCTAAGTTGCGTGAGTTACTTGCTTGGTTCGGAGAAGAATATGCTGGGCACGAAACCTAAGAGAGTGATTTGACATCCACGGCACTGCATCTCTAATATGGGGAGGACAAAACAGGGATAATTACTCCATGATGGTCGCAAACCTTTCATAATAATAATAATAATAATAATAATAATAATAATAATAATAATAATAATAATAATAATAATAATAATAATAATAAGAAGAAGAAGAACCGCATATTTAAGTGATGACCTTTCCTTTACAACTCAAATGAAACTGATTTCTTTTGGCAAAGCAGAAGCCATATTACCCACGTAAGTATCGAAATATCAAGAACCTTGCAAAATATTTCGTAGTCCAGCAACGAAACAGCTCACAGAAACAGAAACATTTGCCAGGCGTATTGATGTAAGGCCTGTTCTATATTTTTGCTCCAGGACAAACTGTGCTACGGACGGGTGAAATCCTTGAGACCTCTGCTATACAATAAATGTGTCTCTTCAAATATTAAGAGAAACATTTATTTAGCTTGTGTCAGGCCCATCCTGCTGTGTGGCTGTGAGGCCTGGGGCTATATTCCTAAAACTCGCATTTCGAAATTACAAACTTTCCAAAACAAAACTTTACGAATGATGGCAAGAGCCTTGCTACTGAAATCTAATAAAAAATATGAACCGAACTTCGTATTCCGCCTTTTAGATCTCAGGTAAATAAAATAGTAAATATGACCATAACTAGAATCCTCCTTAGTCAGTCTAACGACCCAGCCATACTACTCTTAAAACGGGCCGTAATGATCGTTTCAAACACCGCGGTCCTTGGCTAACTTAAGACCCATTTTTCGGCCTATTCAAAATTTAAAATACACAATTAAATCACCGGTCGAGCTGGCCGTGCGGTTATGGGCGCGCAGCTGTGAGATGACGTAAAGCCAATATTGTGAAACAAGGCAATCAAGGCAATTACAGAACTGGTGATAGAACAAAGCATTCTGTTCCATTTTTCGACAAGTTGTTTTACGTCGCATCGACACAGATAGGTCTTATGGGGACGATGGGACAAGAAAGGGCTAGGAGTGGGAAGGAAGCGGCTGTGGGCTTAATTGAGGTACAGCCCCAGCATTTGCCTGGTGTGACAATGGGAAACCACGGAAAACCATCTTCAGGGCTGCCGACAGTGGTGTTCGAACCCACTATCTCCCGAATACTGGATACTGGCCGCACTTAAGCGACTGCAGCTAGCGAGCTCGGTCTATCCCAATTTGGCATGGCTGGGAACGAGGGGGAAAATGTGTCCCTTACTAGCACCTGAAGGTTTCGTCAATGCAAGAAGCGAGATAACTGGGCACACGCATTGTAAACCTTCTGAACATTTCATAACACATCTCAAGAAAGAATACAGGATTTATCGCAGGCACGTCATTACTTCCATGACAACCAGAGATATGCAAGAAGACTAAGAGCTGCTCTAGCGTGGGGTCAGTTTTGTCGAAAAAGGAAACCAGAAAACTGCAAGTTTCCAAATACAGCCACACTGCAAAGTGGCTTTATTTATGAACTAACTTCCTGTTCGACATTGCACTGAAAAGGGGAAACATGACCAGTTGCCTTGTTTCAGTCTACAGGCAATACGACTCATAGTTACGCAATATATGCAGGACATTCAATGAGTGGACATCTATCGAAAATAAACTATATATTTGTTTCCAGGAGGAAACTTTTGGCCAGAAAGTAAAACAGGATATTGAAGAGAATCGTCCACCAAATATATATTTGGAGGCTAGCATAAGTTGGAAAATGCCAGTTGTCTGCTGCAGTGTACCGCCCTATGCTTCAGTATTCATGGCAACTGGCTGGGTACCTTACTTCCGCACATATTACTAAATTAAGAATGTTTTTGAAGTGGCATATGATTTTCATCTCAAGAATGTGATTCTGCTGATTGTTCAGATATTACCTTTGCCAAATATGCCTATTATGATGCTTCGTATTGTTTCATGCATTTTGATGAGGAACCTCATGTATATATTTGAAGTCCGATATTGAGCAAACTAAGGTAATCACAATGACATGCCTTCAACATCCTAATCATAGAGGTACGTAAACATTCTAAATAAACTGTGTACAAAAATTCTTGCTCGAGCCGAGAGCCAACCGTCGTTAGTGCTGCAAGACAAAGGGCAATTGTTTAAACGAAATAAAAGTTTTAGTAATAATAATGTTATTTATGTCCGTTTTAACTGCTAATTGCCATAACAGACGTAGAGTTGTCTGTGTGTGTATGTGTGTGTGTGTGTATGTGTGTGTGTGTGTGTGTGTGTGTGTGTGTGTGTGTGTGTGTGTGTGTGTGTGTGTGTGTGTGTGATAGGAACAAGACTAGAGACCCTGTCGTCATGTACCAATAATAACACTCAGAGTCTCGTAAATTTGTTTGTAGGTGATTCACAAACTGGTAATGCGATCGTTAAGAGTTCCATCAATGGGAACTTGATATTTTTATCCTGATGATGATGATGCTTATTGTTTTAAGGGGCCTAACATCGAAGGTCATCGGCTCCTAATGGAACGAGATGGACATGATACATGATATTTAAAAGTTTAAAATGTATCCACTGACAAGAGTTTAAAAAAAATGGTGATGAGAAAATGAGTATGAAATTAAAACAGCAGTGGATCTAATTCGCAATGCCTTATTTTCTAATAAAATAAGAGAAAATACAGGGAGAAAAGGAATAAGGCATTGCCTGGCAGTGCAGATATATATACATAATTTACATTAGACGTTAAAATAACACATTAAAATACGCAACACAAACAAAAAATGAAGTCAATGGGATAAAAGCGCAATTGACACAAATACACGAGGTCAATAATTTTATCCTAGAAGTGGTATTACGTGAAGACCTACGCCCATTCTCTATCTAATGTTAGAATATTTAATTTATTTGAGAAACTCATTGTGAAACATGGACGCTTATTACTACAATTATGTTTGTAAGTGCCCACTGTACAATTTCTGACAAAAAACAACAAGAAAAACCAATTAAAAAAAGACAAACAACTGAGCGGACCATTCTACTTAATAATCAACGTCAAATTTTTGTATGCCTCGTCCAGTGTTACGGTCTTTAGTATAATAATTGCGTGTGGCGTCCGAAGAGGCCGGGCGCAGGTCTTTCGAGTTAACGCCAAATAGGCGACCTGCGCGTCTGTGAGAATGGGGCCTGAGGTGAATTCTAGTGATGGAGATGGCACACACGTCCAGCCCCCGAGCCATTGGAATTACCCAATGAAGGTTAAAATCCCCGATATGACCGGAAATCGAACTCGGGATCCCCTGGGCTAAAGGCCAGAGCGCTAACCATTTAGCCATGGAGTTAGTAATTTCTCTTACTTTTTGAATTTATATTTATTCCATACACACTTTGAAATGAACTTGTTTAGTTCTATTACGATAGGAAAGTGACAAGGTGCGTTTGGAGAAGTTTGAAGAGAATATTATCATTTTAATTCGTTATGAAGACATGCTACTTGTTTTAGCACATCGAACGCACTCGCCAACGGAGGGATGGGAAAGGGCTAGGATTGGGAAAGCATCGGTCGTGGCTTTAATTTACAGACCCAGCATTTGCTTGGTGTGAAAATAGGAAACCACGGAAAACCATTTTCAGGGCTGCCGATAGTGGGATTCGAACCTACTATCTCCCGGATGCAAGCTCACAGCCGCGCGCCTCTACGCGCACGGCCAACTCGCCCGGTACGATGGCATTCGAACCCACTCTCTCCCAAATGCAATCTCCCACTTATAAAAACGTACACGTGCTTCATTTTTTACTGGAAAAATGTAGATAAACCTCCGTGTAATAACTCGGTATGGAATATCTATGATAATGCGCTTCTTCCTAACACATCATGACACCAAAGGTCATCTGTTTAAAGCGAGGAGAATGAATAGAATTATTATAGGCCCTAATATAGGTTGGTGACGTTGAACTGAACTTACGTCCTTTCAGATAATAATAATAATAATAATAATAATAATAATAATAATAATAATAATAATAATAATGACCTCTTCTGTGCTGTAGTGGTTAGCGTGATCAGCTGCCACCCCCGGAGGCCCGAGTTCGATTCCCGGCTCTCCCACGAAATTTGAAAAGTGGTACGAGAGCTGGAACGGGGTCTACTCAGCCTCGGCAGGTCAACTGAGTAGAGGTGGGTTCGATTCCAAGCTCAGCCATTCTCGAAGTGGTTTTCAATGGTTGCTCACTTCTCCTCCAGGAAAATGCCGGGATGCTACGTAACTTAAGGCCCTTCCAATCTTCCCATTCCCGCACAAGGCATCTGTTCAGCATAGAAGGTGAGGCCGCCTGGGTGAGATACTGGTCCTCTTCACTAGTTGTATCCCCGACCCAAGTCTCCCGCTTCAGGACACTGCCCTTGAGGGGCTAGAGGTGGGATCCCTCGCTGAATCCAAGGGAAGAACTAGCCCTGGAGCGTAAACAGCTTAAGAAATAATAATAATAATAATAATAATAATAATAATAATAATAATAATAATAATAATTATTATTATTATTATTATTATCGGTAGATTTGCTGGCACGTGAAAGAACTCCTTCGGGACAAATATAATAATAATTATTATAAGAATCAGAATAGGTTCCCTGTGATATGAAAGTAATCACAGTAAAAATATCCACTTTATTCTTAAAGACAGAACCGGGCTGAGTGGCTCAGACGGCGCTGATGCTGAGCCCAGCTTTGCAGATTCGATCTTGGCTCAGTCCGGTGACTCCGGTGGTATTTCAAAGTGCTCAAATACGTCAGCCTCGAATCGGTATATTTACTGACACGTAAAAGAACTCCTTGCTGACAAAATTCCGGTACCTCGGCGTCTCTAAAAACCTTCATAAGTTATGATTAATTATTTATTTTTAAAGACAGATTCTTGATTTTGATGACTGTTATTTTCAAGTCATTTATATATTTTGAACCTACTGGTCACCAAATTGTATTGAAGAACAATTTGCAGGTTCTGAGAGTTGTTTACAGCTGCATGCTAAATTTCACTGATAACTCAGTAAAGTGGGAATTAACACTTACAGGTCAGCACACACGCTAATATGGGCCCATACTAAAAGAAGTGTCCCCTAAGGTCACATAGTTTAGCACATGCTGGATGTGTGATTTGAGGCTACACACTAATACTACCTTTGCAATACAATTTCTAGGGCTTGTGTAGAGGGAAATACATTATTCAACTTACGGACTTGTCACCTTAGAAATAATTCCTTCCGTAAATAATACTGGCAATGTTTTGGAAGCAGCCTGATAAAGCTGTTTTCTGGTTTGCTTTCCAATTCATCCATCACAGCCTTCTGGTTAGCTTAAAAGTCCTTATACTATGTTAGTTTCAGTGTTTTGTACAGCCGGAGAAAGAGGAAAAGAGGAAGAAATTGCTCATTAACATGTCAGGCGAATTTGGAGGATATGAAAGAGTGGTCACTTCGAATTTAGCAAGTAGACCTAATTGTTGAGCCGGCAATGCAATACATTTTCGTGCATTGCTATGGTATAGGCCTACATATCATTGCAGAATTCACGAGTTTTACAACTCACGATCCGGGCCAGTTCTTCTTTGAATGTATATATGCCCACCCTACCGACATAACGATTGTAGATATTTGAAAATGTAATCTGAATTGTGCGAAAGGTCCATTGTTAGCGCCAGTCGGAACTGCGTGCCCTCTTGAATGGCACCTATCTCATCAAGAGATGGGGCTGTCGTGTAATCAGGTACAAACTGGAGGCTGTTTCACTTAAAACGCTATTGTCACTTGCAATTATAACTTTACCGGGACACACGGATGATAGTCTCCTATGACAAAATCATACTGATTCGACCGACTTGTTTTCTCTCTGCTTATAAAACCTATAACCTGTGTACAATAAATTTAGTTTACCCTTTTGCTAAGTACAGTAATGAATTCCATGTTGTGCTCTGCTCGATGACACCAAGCAGAATAACTGAGTAAAGAATTACGGGTTGCAGGGCAGTGTGAGTCACGGCGCACTTCTACCGTCCTGCGGTCTTCGCATGCACCTGCTGTTCGAAGTCGTGAATTTTGAGAAAGTTAATTTAGCCACTAATTTTTAGTCGTGAGTTTTGATACTATTTTCTACTATTTTTTTACCATGAGTTTTGAGACGCCCGCTTGCCTAGGTTTGGCAATCGCGGTGTGGATTTTAATACGGTACAAAGTGCATCATCAGGTTGTTCATTGAAATGAAATGGCGTATGGCTCGCCAGGTGCAGGTCTTTTGATTTAACTCCCGTAGGCGACCTGCGCGTCGTGATGAGGATGAAGTGATGATGAAGACGACACATAGGCTACACCCAGTCCCCGTGCCAGCGAAATTAACCAATAGTGGTTAAAATTCCTGACCCTGCTGGGAATCGAACCCGGGACCCCTGTGACCAAAGGCCAGCACGCTAACCATTTAGCCATGGAGCCGGTCAGGTTGTTTACTATCGTTCCGTCTTTCTATTAGCGACTTGACAAATCTTTGCTTTCTGTTTTTTTTTTTAATAACATTCGCTGCAGTTATGATAAGAGATACAGTAGAGAGAGATTAAAACTTTTTGTTTTATAACAAAAATCAATATTTTTTAAAAGAGCACTTTAATTATGGATTGGTTTGGGGAAGTTTTATTTGCAATGTTAATTGTGAAAAAATTGCCGTCAGTTGACAGTTTCATAGAGAAAAGGACAAAATGTTCGCGCGTGCCTCGAATACAAGCCGCCCGCGTGTACTGTAAGTCTATTGTGCTAACCACGAGACCAGCGATGCTACCGATACTTACAAACAAATTGACAATAGGCATGCGGGCCGTTAAAATTAAAGGGCCATTTTCTCGTTAAATAACGGTTAATCATGCAAACCCTCTTATACGTATCTGTTTTTTCTTGATGCAGATCAACCTCCCAAAGTTTGAACGAAGTCGGTAACTTCGGAGCTGTGGTCTCTCCTCGTCAGATTTCAGCTCTCCGCTGTCGTACCTCTGTGGGTGGGGGCGGTAGAATAACATCCTTGGTACCCCCTGCCTGTCGTAAGAGGCGACTAAAAGGGGCCCCAGGGGCTCTGAAATTTGGAGCGTGGGTTGGCGACCACGAGGCCCTGAGCTGAGTCCTGGTGTTGCTTCCAATTACTTGTGTCAGGCTCCTAACTTTCATCTATCCTATCCGACCTATCTAGGTCAACTCTTGTTCTTTTCCGACCCTGACGCTATTAGGTTTGCGAGGGGTAGGGAATCTCCTTTTCACGCCCTTCGAGGCCGTTGCCTTTCTTTGACCGATACCTTCATTTTTTGAAGTATCGGATCCCTTCCCTTTTTTTCTCTCTACTTAGTGATACACGGAGGATGGTTGTCTGGTTGTACTTCCTCTTAAAACAGTAATCACGACCACTCTCCGCCTTCTGAGCTACTGAGGGTCACAGCGAGTTCATCTGAATCGTGCTTCTTAAGTTTATCAGTTTAACTACTAACATAGCATGAAGAATTCGACTCTAGAAAAATAATTGAAGGGGGAGAAATGGAAACTCTTATAGATCGTTTTTTTCTTTACAAGTTGCTTTACGTTGCACCGACATACATAGGTCTTATGGCGACGATGGGTTTGGAAAGGGCTAGAAGTGGGAAGGAAGCAGCCGTGGCCTTAATTAAGGTACAGCCCCAGATTTTGCCTGGCATGAAAATCGGAAACCACGGAAAACCATCTTCAGGGTTGCCGACAGTGGGGTTCGAACTCACTATCTCCCGATTACTGCAGCTATCGAGCTCGGTGAGATCGGTTATTAGGCATGGACTAGGAAATCTGGAAATAGATTAGCTCAGAATACTGGACCACGTCGGCAACAGAAACCCACCTTCCGTCTCAAAATCGATGTAACAGCCAATCACCTACACGAGGACAACGTAATTCGATACATGCTTGAACTGAAAACTGCTGTAGGGGTAGTGTGCTTGCCTCTTACCCGGAGGCCCGGTTTTCGATTGCTGGCCATATCAAGGTTTTTATTTTTTAAATCTGGATCTGAGGGCTGGTTGGAGGTCCGTTCAATCTACGTGATTACGATTTAAGAGCCATCGGACGGTGAGATGGCGGCCTCGGTCTAGAAAGCAAAGAATACCGGCTGAGAGAATTCGTCGTGCCAACCACACGACACCTCGTAATCTGCAGGACTTCGGGCTGAGCAGTGGTCGCTTGGTAGGCCCTAGTCCCTCCGGGGATGTTGCGCCTAGGTTTGGTTTGGTTTGATTTGGTATGATTTGGTTTGAACTGAAAACTAAGAACTATATCGACAGCGAATTTTAGTAATAAACTACAACCGCGTACTCTGTCAGCTGGCTATTATTTTGCTATATTTTTAACATGACAATAGCACGGATAGGTTTTCGATGACGCCATGGTAGGGAAATGCTAGGACCGTGGCCTAAGTTACAGCCCCAGTATATGCTTGGTGTGAAAGAAAGTACAAAAAAACATATTTCGGTCTGTCGACGGTTGGGCTCGAAGTCATCACCTCCTGACGGCATGCTACACGATGCGTTTCGCTCTGTAAAATAAGAGGGGCCAGGGTGAGTGGCTCAAATGGTAGAGCGCTGACATTCTGAGCCCAAGCTAGAGCATTCGATCCCGGGTCATCCCGGTGGCAATTGAAAGTGCTCAAATACGCCAGCCTGATTTAATAATAATAATAATAATAATAATAATAATAATAATAATAATAATGTTATTTGCTTTACGTTCCACTAACTACTTTTTAAGGTCTTCGGAGACGCCGAGGTGCCGGAATTTCGTCCCGCAGGAGTTCTTTTACGAGCCAGTAAATCTACCGACACGGGGCTGTCGTATTTGAGCACCTTCAAATACCACCGGACTGAGCCAGGATCGAACCTGCCAAGTTGGGGTTAGAAGGCCAGCGCCTTAACCGTCTGAGCCACTCAGCCCGGCCCAGTCTGATTTACCAGCACGTAAGAGGTCTCTGCTGGCTGCGTGGTGCGGGTCACTGGGCTATTAGCCTCCATTACGCAGTTGGTGAGTTCCAATCTCATTACAGACAGCCTAGAAGATGATTTTCCATCATTTCCCGTTCTCTGTACCAGGGTGATCTTGGCGCTGTACCTTAATTAAGGCCACGGCTGCTACCCTCCGAATCCTACCCCTTTTCCATCCTTGCTTTGCCGAAAATCTTTTATATGTTAGTGTGACGTTAAACACTACCAAAACGAAAAAGAAAAAAAACATTCGCTGGAAAAATTCCTGCACATCGGTGTCTCCAGAAATCGTAAAATCAGTTAACGTGACGTAAAACCAATCTTATTATTTATTAAAGAACTTGGCCAATTATAAACCGCTTAGAACGCAAGAGTATGGTACAGTAATTTTCTTTTCCTTTTCTTCCCAGAACTTCTTGATACGTCAGCTGATCGCCTCTCTGTGTTCAGATAACACCTTCCGAGGTTGACGTCGGAATTGCAAAAGCGAAAAATCCGCGGAAGTGATCTGTCGTCGGAAGGCCACCCTGTTATTTATCATGCCATCTGCGATTTTCAGTCTTTGTAGATCCCATCGTAATAATAATAATAATAATAATAAAAGCGAAGATTCTCCTCTGGGTAGGGGTGGTAGAACAACATCAAGGGAATCCCCTGCTTGTCGCAAGAGACGATTAAAAGGGGCTCCAGGGTCTGTTATCTTTGGGAGCTTGGGTTGACGACCACGCGGTCCTTAGCTGAGTCCTGGAATTGCTTCCATTTACTTGCACCAATTTCATCTAATCTATCAGACCTCCCTTGCTCAACTCTTGTTTTTCTCCGACACGGACGGTATTAGGTTCGCGAGGCCTAGGGAGTCTTTCATATTCACGCCCTTTGCGACCCTTTTCTTTCTTTGAACGATACCTTAATTTCCCCCTCTGATTAGTGTTAACAGAGGATGGTTGCCCAGTTATAGTTCATCTTACAACAGTCACCACCACCACCGCCATTAAACTGCTATGCCCCTCGAAAAAATAAATTATGGCTATCTCCTTGGAATGTTAGAAGAAATTTTGGAGATTCATTATTCTAGGTACCGTACAGTTGATGCTAGATGAAAAGAGTCCAAAATACAGCACATAGAGGTTAATAATTTCGTGTGGCTATTTCTAGCCGAGTGCAGCCCGTGTAAGGCAGACCCTCCGATGAGGGTGGGCGGCATGTGCCATGTGTAGGTAACTGCGTGTTATTGTGGTGGAGAATAGTGTTATGTGTGGTGTGGGAGTTGCAGGGATGTTGGGGACGGAACAAACACCCAGCCCCAGGGCCACTGGAATTAACCAATGGAGGTTAAAATCCCCGACCCGGCCGGGAATCGAACCCGGGACCCTCTGAACGCTGACCGTCCAGCCAACGAGGTATTAAATGTCTTTGTACACGTACACGTACCACTGTAACATAGAGGATGAACTCGAGGAATCATTTATTTTCAAATCATGATCTCAGTGCTATAAAGCCAGTGGCAGTTTATTTTTAAATAAAGATTCACATCGACGAAATAAGGTGAGTTGGTTGTGGGTACACAGTTTCGTTCACAATTGGGAGACACTTCCAAACGTGGCGGTAGAATTGTCACTCCTCATTTACGAAGACATTTAGCAGCACGCTCGCGTACCTTCGACTTGGAAAGTACTGTTTGTCCGGTTAATTCTGCAGCGAAAGAAGGTGGTAATCTTTTTCTTCAACCACTATGTAGGACACGGTGAATGTAAAAGAACATCCTCGGCCTTTTCTAGTCCACTGTGTGACGACACAAGCGGTATGCGGCCCCCCTACAAAACAAGCTTTCTCACTTTATACTCTTCTCTCATGTTTACGCGGCGATCCCGTAGTGCCTTGGTCAATGGAAACTTCCTGTATTAAACAAAGTATTTCCTTTTTTTTTTTCAAAGAAATTCAATGAAATTTGGGCACTTGTTAATTTCAATAGTTGGAAATAGCAATAGGCGGTTTCCTCCTAAGTGAATAACAAACAGCAAGAAAAAGTAAAGCAAAATCACTTCCATACAGGCCATGGAGGCTCTGGGAGGGGTAAAAGGTACAGGGTTTCACTATCCATAATCTCGGAACTAAATGGTATTTATTTATTTATTTATTTATTTATTTATTTATTTATTTATTTATTTATTTATTTATTTAAATGCCTTTCTGTACATGGCGGGGCCCAGGCTATGATGATATTATGCCAAACCATATAATTGTGCATCTGCATAGACATAATATATTGAGCACTATAACTATTTAAAATTAAAAGTGCATTTAATATAATTTCAAATTCACGTAAAATGGAATTTAATTGAAATTTAAATTATCATTAAAACTAATTTTAAAATTATTAAATGAATGTACGGTATTTACTATGATTAAAACCAAATATTGGAAAACTTAAGTTGTATAGTCTCTAACCTTACATTTACATAATATTTATTTAATAATCTAACTTTTGAGGATGCGTCTTACTTTCGTTAGTCTCAGTGTAGTGTTGCGTGCCAGCCCCGTGGTAGCCCTTTTCTGTGGAGTGGGGCCGGCCTTTCCATGTATAGTTCTTGTCGGCCGGCTTACCTGTGAGTTTCTTCGAGATTCAATGGCAATACTGTGCCTCTAGGCTCCTCACGAATATTCTGGCTCAAATCACCCGAGCTATAAAAAGGGAGGCTAGCCGCGGACAGTCAGTTACAGTTGGGGCTCCATGCTGGAGCTAGAATCAATGTTGGGCTCCGTGGTGGAGCCAGGATTGGTGCTGGACTCGGGTTCAGAGTTGGGTTCAGTGGTGGAGCTATAGTCAGTGTTGGGGTCCATGGTGGAGTCAGAGTTGGTGTCAGATTCAGAGTCAGTGTTGGACTCCGTAGTGAAGTCAGTGTGAGACTCAGTGTGTTGGTGTTCGGTGACTGGGCTGAGGGTGACAGAGATGTGTCCACCGAGGTCTAAACGAGGAGCTATTGTTGTGGTGTCGGAGAATCTGGTCAGTAGGTGGGCTGGAAACAACGGAATGGAAGACGTTTACTACCTTAGAGTACTGTGTGCTTGTGTATTTCTTTGGATTGAGGATCGCCGTGAGTCAGCGAGAGAAGCCGCTATCGTGAGCGGAGGGTAAATGGAACCGTGTTAATATTCGCTGTTGTGAGTATCGTCCTGTTGTCGCATATTGTTGAGCTGTTGGTGTTTGGTTGTTCACTGCATATGAATATGTGAATTACTGGACTGTCTCTAGAATCGAACCAATGAACAGGCATCGTGTGTTGAGTAGCCCCTAGTCCTGTGTTCAGATCCAGCGATCCACACGCAGCTGCTGTGTGAGGTGACTGGACTTGGGGAAGTGAAAGTAAGGATTAACCGTCCGCAGGTATAGCAACGGACTGGATCGCCTGCTGTGCCGCAAGGAAGAGGGACTTGTAAATAGACAGTAATTAGTAAATGTGGCCATTCATAGCTTATTAGAATTGTGTGTATATGTATGTTTGTGGGTGTGCATTTATTGCGTCATTCTGAACTAAATTATGAGTAATGAAACTGGTGGAGTTTTATTCGTAAACAGTAGGTACACCTTCCAGCACTTTCTTCTGAATAGCTTTAGATTACTTATGTCTCTAATTTCAGCCGATATAAAATTCCGGAAACGTATGGTCCCCAGGACAAAATGCGTTGTCCTACGTACTGTACTGCAATGGTGAATGGGGATGGGCAGCAAGGATCATGCTGATGATCGTCAGGGTGCTCTACGTTAGGGGAAGAGCTAGTTAAAATATATTCTGAGGTAATCTGGTTTGCCTGTTTGCATATTTTACGAAGAAGAGAAACAGCATGGTACATGCGTCCTTCAATTAATCTTCATCAGGTTATCTGACTGAGGAATTGGCTGATGTGGGAATGGAGCGGAACATTTAGAATGAATCGAATGCAGGCATTATGTGCTTTTTGAAGTTTAGAACTAACTAATAATAATAATAATAATAATAATAATAATAATAATAATCATAATAATAATTTCGTGTGGCTATTTGTAGCCGAGTGCAGCGCTTGTAAGGCAGACCCTCCGACGAGGGTGGGCGGCATCTGCCATGTGTAGGTAACTGCGTGTTATTGTGGTGGAGGATAGTGTTATGTGTGGTGTGTGAGTTGCAGGGATGTTGGGGACAGCACAGCCTTTGGTCACAGGGGTTTCGGGTTCGGTTCCCGGCAGGGTCGGGAATTTTAACCATCATTGGTTATTTTCGCTGGCACGATGGCTGGGTGTATGTGTTGTCTTCATCATCATTTCATCCTCATCACGACGCGCAGGTCGCCTAGAGGAGTCAAATCCAAAGACCTGCACCTGGTGAGCCGAACATGTCCTCGGACACTCCCGGTGCTAAGAGCCATACGCCATTTCATTTTACCGGTATATTGATGCTTTCTAATTTCATCATTTCCAATTTGGCTAGTAAAATGTGTCTGTCTACGCAGTCAAATGCCTTTGTAAGGTCGAGATGAACTAGAATAGTCATTTTTCTGTTATCTACTGTTAGTTGAATGTCGTTCGTTACTTTTACTAATGCTGTGGTGGGGTGGTACTGTAATTTGATCTAAGCCCATCCACCTTTGACCCAAGAAATTAACTTGGTATTCATTTTTGATGTAGGCTGACCGAACCTCAGGGCCATGTGAACTTCCGGAAGTGAAAATCTTCTTTTTTATATTTGTTGACTTCCTAACGGGGAATTGAACGCTCGTGCGTCCGGGTGAACCGAGCCTTTACCGCCTCGCCCAGCCAGCCCCTGAATAAGAGTAAGGTGCACGTGAATGAATGCACAGTGTGTATCTCGTACCTCTCCTAAGCCTCGAGGTAGTAAGCAAGTTTAAAATATAAGTAGAATTCTATCCATTACTACCGCGTACATGGTTGTTCATAGGCGGTCACATTCAGAAATGCAATTATTTCCAGGCAGACATGTAGCACACCCGAAAAGGGTTATTGAAGTCTTCACGTTTTCAAATGTATCGCCAGGATTTTAAATGTTGAAGACTTCGTACGGGTGGTACGACAAAAGTTCTTTGTATGTTCACTCTCCCCAGTGACATGAACAGTCACACATAACCCTTGTCTTCGTGACCACAGGGGTGTGAAATTTGTGAAGGTACTAGGTTTATTTCTTGATTGAGTGTTTCTTGCGCTGTTCATTATATTACATTGAGAAAAAGATAATATATTGTTTGAAAAAAGCATCCATTTGTGTCTCATATGATTACGCATCTTCTGGGACGAGATTACGTGATCCGAAAGACCGACTTACAACAATTATTAGATGAATTCTCTCTCAGAATCAAGGATGTTATCATCAGAGACAACATTCCGCCTTCAGGGATCTGATCATCAGACACAACATTCCGCCTTCATATTATTCGTTGATGAAGAAGTTACGCAGGCAGTAATTACAAGTTCGCTGCAAAAAAGAACATGTTTGGTGCCGTATCGGCAACGGAAATGTGTTCCATTGGCATCATTTTATTGAGTGCTTAAATGTACTGGCACAAAGACTGAGATACACACAATCCTTCAGTAGATGGAGCTTTGTCTCCTGGCAGGTTTGCTATCAAATCTACATGTTTGAAACAATGATAGACTTAAAAAAAAAAGCTTTGCAAAAGTAAGTATTTTGATACATTTGCTGAAGAGTGGGTCAAAGATTTCGTTCACCATAAAAATGGGCACTCAATCAATGAGCAAATGGTACCTTGTTTTGATCACCACGGCTTCAAGTAATTTGAAAGAGGTATGTATTGAACATACATTTATTCCATCATACAACTTTTTTATGCTCATATTTATTTTGGTCAGACATGCTGCATGTTCATACACATGTTCTGTTGTGTAAGTAAGCTTGGTTTCAAGTTGTGAGCAGGAGATACTAGTGACGGGTACATACAGCAGTATGGTTTGAACCATGCCAAAAAAGGAGGAACTTGCAATGAAAAGTACGCCATTGAGGGTTTGGGCTACAGTGTCGTGATGTCGTATGCGGTTGAACTTCCCATGTCAGACATAACTTACCGTACCAGTTATTCACCAATTCATACCTCAAGGGCAGTATAGCGATGGCTTGCTTCGCGGACAAGGATTGGGGCAATAAATTCACTTCGGAATAGTCTTGACCTTAACCTCAGTGAAAATGTCTGGGGTCTAATGAAGAGAACTATGCGAGAACGCCGTCGTAACTCGAGCTTCAAAAAGAGGTGTGGTCAATGATGCTCATACTTTGGGAAGAACTGAGTTCTCCCAGACCCCCGCTTCTTGAGGGCGTAGAGCACGGAGGTCAGCAGACCCGGCACTGATTTGTATTTGTTTCTGGTTTGTTTAATTTGTAGAGATTGACGTTGTCTCGAGGCACATTTATTTTCTTTATTGTTTAGTCATCGAGTGTAAGGACCAAACTCCAGCCAATGGGTAAAAATATACTCGTTTTAAGTATGATACTATCAGTGAACGGTAACGTCCAGAGCTTTCCTTGCAACGAGGAATCGGTGTAATGACATTGAAAATAAAAACAGTTCACTTGGAAAGTTTAAACCTACGCCAGCTCCCAATCACCACACTGTCAGTTCAACTGAATGCCTCTATCCCCGCAGCTAACACGCAGCTCCCTGACTCACTTCGTTTCTTTCTGACATATTTCCATTTGTTTCTATTTGTAGAGACTGAAGTCTCAGGGCACATTTTTTACTGCCTTTCTCGTTTAGTTCTCGAGCCTAGAGTCAATACTCAATGGAATCAGTAAATTCATCTCGTAATGCATGCTTATAATCTTTGGCAACCGAACCAGATGGCATGCGGTAGCTGTGAGCTTGCATTCGGGAGATGATGGGCTCAAATCCCACCCTCGACAGCCATAAAGACGGTTTCCGTGGTTTCCCATTTTCTCATCACGTAAATTCTGGGGCTATACCTCATTTAAAGCCATAGCCGCTTCCTTCCCATCCTTGCGTCGCCGAAAACCTCGATTGTGTTAGTCCGACGTTAAATCACTAGCAAACCGGGCGAGTTGGCCATGCGGTTAGGGGCGCGCAGCTGCGGGAGATAGTGGGTTCGAACCCCTCTGTCGGCAGCCCTGAAGATGGTTTTCCGTGGTCTTCCATTTTCCTTAATTAAGGCTACGGTCGTTTCCTTCCCATTCCCAGGCATTTTCTGTCCCATCGTCGCTATAAGACCTATCTGTATCGGTGCTACGTGAAGCAAATAGCAAGAAATAGAAAACGCTAGCAAAAAAAAAAAAAAAAAAAAACAATTAAAAAGTCCTCTGACACTGCTGTGAAGTTTCTCATGTAAATCCACTGGTAAGATTTGGCCAAAACAGTGCGCTCAGTTTTAGTGGTCGATTTTAGTCATAATGTTAATGAACTGAGGGTGCGAGCAAACTTTACAGACGACAATCTTGTGTGTGTCTGTGTGGAGAAAAGTTGTCCCCAGTATTAACTTTGACATTTCGAAATAAAGTGACTCCAGCGTAACAAAGTACAGTAGAACCTGATTAATTCGGACTAACTGAGGCTCTGGGCTGTCCGAATGAATGAAAATCAGGATTAAACAAAATAACTTATGAAATGAGTCGGTACATATTTAATCACTTTGTTCAGTAAAAAAGAACGTGTACAGTACAGTATTTTAAATTTAAGAAACACAAAGGTTATTTACAATACAGTATTAAGCCCTATAAAATACAGAACTAGTGTAGAACATAATTAGAATATGGCAATCAAGGCACAGCTTTATTGACCACACTTGACACGCTTACTGGTTTGAAGGAACGGCTGATCTTTTGTTATCTTCCTTTGACATTAATTTATTTAATAATTAACTCACGTAGATGCCTAAAATGTTCGTAATATGCAGATATGTTTTCATTGTTGTTATTTTCAACGTGTTCGATGACAATGTTTAGATGGTCTTTAATTTCACTAAGTTTTGGCTTAGGGTTGTCACTTGCTTCATCATGGTCATATTCATACATTTCAGAGCTTGTGCGGCGATCACAGCTTCAACGATCTCCTCCTGCGTAGTTTGCAACATTGCGTTCTTAACTCCGCTTTATACTGCACTTGCACTTATGTATTATTATTATTATTATTATTTATTATTATTATTATTATTATTATTATTATTATTATTATTATTATTATTATTATTATTATTATTAAACGTCTATCCGGATTAAGCGAAGTTCGGACAAATAGGGTCCGGTTAATGAGGTTCTATTTTAGTAATATAGTAATTCTGACCTATGGTCGTAACCAGCATTGTCTTCGCATTTAATGACGGCAGTTTGATAGATAGAAAACGCACTGGGGAAAGACGTATAGAGGGAACACTCTGACAGAGTGGTACAGCTGGCATATCTCCGCCACAGAAATGTGAGACGAAAAAGCAGCTATGTTCATAAAGTTTTAAAAACCGCGACAGCCTATTCGTACCCATGTGTGCCGTTGCTCGTATGTGAGATTTATTCACAACCTTGTGCTCTACTGTCAGCAGATACAGTAGAGATAATACGCGACACTCTGAGAGATATCCAGGGACAACGATTAGAGCTCTATCTAGCGGAGTGAGCTGAGAGTTACTGATTCTGTCATAAGAGTACGTGTATTTGTTTGCGAAGTTTTTGGGGTTATTTATGCGTTTGCATTAAGTTGACATAAGTAAATAGCGTGTGTCATCCCTTTATCTCTCCTGTCAATATGAGTGGAAAGATATGTGCTGCGTTTGGCTGCAATAACTGTGAAGTGCAGAAGGATTCGCGGTCTTTCCTCCGTTTTCCTCGTCGCAAGACAATGTAAGTAAATACTGTGCTTGCATGTACGAGTATGTTCTTCCAGTTACAAATATATTTTTATAGAAGGCCTACTTCCTAAACTTCTGACCTGCGCGATCCATATTTTAACTGGCTTAAAAAATAATAAGCTTATTTTATTGTTTTAGTGCAGCAGTTAACCTTCAATACCGATGTGCTGTAGGTGTGATCTGTGGGATTTTAATTTTTTTAATTTTTTGCTAGTTGCTTTACGTCGCACCGACAGCTGTGGGACTTGATTTCATTCAGGAAAATGCATATGCATATGTGTGCGTCTGGTTGTGTTCCAAGTTACCCCATTTGGAATGCCGTAATGCGTTGTCAAACACTGAAGAAAATATGGGTGATTTAAGAAATGTGATGATGATGCAAATTTGCTTTACCCTAATGTAATGGCAAGTATTGCTTATAGGGAAATTTTTAATGTTTTTGCGGCTAAATGTATAGATTTTCTTTCTGTTAGTAGGCTTCAAGTTAAAAGGAAAATTGTCCAGCTCTTAAATGTAAATTCATTGAATCATGTGTGTAAGGAATGTACCGATATTTTTATTGACAAGTGTCCTAATGTGATGGTACAATGCTTTTAAATGAGAAAAAAGACAAATCTAGCCGTGAAAGTTCAGGCAGGTACGCTAACGCTAAAAAGTAATGCATAAATGAAAGATCAAGCCTTTTCACAGCAGTCCATTTCATATCTTGATTATATGTCTAATTTCAGTCTTTAAATAATAACCTGTTAAATAATTCTTCATTCATGTATCCAGAATTGCTTTAGCAACTTTGAAGTTAATATTTTAGCAACACTTTCTTTCTAGACGTAATGTATTTATCCATTTCCGTATATACATTTCCATTGATATTTGAATTTAGCGCGAATTTTCAGGTCACGCCACTAGGAGCGCCACTTGCGAATTGTCTCCCATTTTAACAAGGCTAAATCCGGAAGTGTCGCGTATTGTCTCTACTGTATTTGCTGTCAGCCTGTACGGGCACGGTATTTTCAGAACTACAATTTTATTTTGTGCTAATAATTTATATCGACGGTTGTTAATAAAATTCAAGAAACTCAATCGACAAATATTACCAGTGTTTCGCCCCAGTGCGGCATGGGCTCATCAGTTGGATACGGCACCTTCCCAAGACAAACACCACCGCAAGCTATACATGTGATAAGCACAATGCTGTGCCGACGTACTTGGGGAGAATTGCATCTCCACTTGCTAAATATACCCTCCCGGGCTAGCAAGACCAAGGAAAGAATATGGCTTCTGATTGAGATAGCTAAATAAAATTCAGGAAACTCAATCGTAAAAAATTATCCAACTGTCGAGCCCATGCCGCACTGGGGAGAAACACTAGTAATTTTCGACGATTGAGTTTCCTGAATTTTACTTAGCTATCTCAGTCGGAAGCCATATGTTTTGGTCGAGGGTTTATCATGTTCATTTGATCGATTGATCGACGACTGAGGTCGTACGGAGAAACTAATATTATTTGTTTGTGTTCCAGAACGATATTCTAATATTGTGCTTCAATAGAATTACTTGAACGCGCACGCTAAATGATTCCTGTTACGACAATATTCAAATATGCTAGTATATCTAAAACTGTTCACTAGGCACTTAGTATTATTGTGATATTTAAATTCAGTTTGTGACTTCTGAGTTCTCAACCTTTCTTTTTTTAAATGCTATTTGATCGGGGCGTCGACCTATAGAGATCTTTTGCCACTACTTGCACCATGTGATATGAACCTGCGTGTAATTGGATGTGAGGAAAGGAACGTTAAGGACGACACAAACACCCAGTCCCGAGGCCAGGGATATTAATAATTTACAATTAAAAACCCTTGACCCAGCCGGGAATCGAACCCGGGGCCGCCGCATGTCAGGCGGACGCGTTGCCTCCTACACCGCGAGGCCGGACGTTGGAGCCGTCTAACAGCCGATAGGCATCGTGAACTGGGGTTCTCAACCTTAAACTGCTCCACATATCTATTGACGGTCCGATTTTACGCTTTGTTCACAAATAGGTAAGTATGGATATTATGTTGAATTGAAGGATAGGATAACAACGTGAGAAGGTATCGTACCTTGAAATCTGTAATGTGGCGTTGGATATCAGATGAGACATGCAGAGTACAATAAATATTCCTACATTGTTTGTGTGGACACAATTATAACTCACTGTAAGTAAAACCATCATGCCTTGAAACTTGATTATTAATGTTTTTCCCTTTCTGTCACACTAGGTTGGCTTTGTTACGCAGCTTGTTAGGTGGTCCCTTTATGCTCAAAATTTTTAGAATAGAGTTCGAACAAGATTGATTGACATTTACGAGTTTTTCAGTGTTGGAGTGTCGTATCAGTACATTCAGTTACACCTTAATGAAATCCATTTCAGAACCAAACTCTGGGGTTCTGGAGTACGTATCTGAATTTTTTTTTTTACAATTGGCTTTACGTCGCACCGACACAGATAAGTCTTACGGCGATGGGCCAGGAAAGGTCTAGGAGTGAGAAGGAAACGGCTGTGGCCTTAATTAAGGTACAGCCCCAGCATTTGCCTGGTGTGAAAATGGGAAAGTGGTGTTCGAACCCACTATCGCCCGAATGCAAGGTCACGGCGAGAATAAAAAATGATCTACGATCTGTACAAAAATCAGTCAAGCAGTGGTAAGAATCGAGGACTATAAAAGATCGATTCTCGAAACGGTCGAGGATTTAACCTTCATTTCTTTCTGTGACTGGGGGCTGTGTGATCGTACCTCTTCAACATTAGATTTCATTCTAGGTAGTGGCCCACCCTCACAGAAGCGTAGGTTGCCAATGGGTGTCAGATCGAAAGACCTGCATCGGGCCTGCGCAGAAGCTACACACCGTTATTATGTCGTCATCATCATCATCATCTTCATCTGTAATGTGAGGAAAGCAACGGAAAACTGCCTCATTTCCCTGGTATGACTCTTCAGTGATGCCTGGGCTATCTATGATAGCTTTTGGTGGAGCTGTGGAGGATCCAACCAGTCTTCGGGCTGAATACCCAATAACATTACCTGTAATAAATACAGAAGTAGCAATAGCTTCAAAAATCTATGGAGTGTGGGTGGAGTTAATGAGACTTACAAAACATCCTATATATCGTCGGTGTGCCTTAAAATATCGTTATGTCGGAGAAATACTGACCCGCAACACATGTATCACTTAGAACGAACATTTCTGGTCAGACTTCAAAGATGAGATATATCACATAGCGGTTTTTCTAGGCACAATGACGATACTGTATATTCACAGAATGGTTTGTGAACATCATATAATTTCCTCATGATTCCTACAATAAAATCGCAGAGAGCAAGGAAATATATAGTTCCGAGTCATGCCACTAAATTAGCCAGTGTAATAGATGTTAAACTTTAAATATTGTGCTATAAATACTGGAAGGAACATGTAGGAGCATTCTACGAGATCAGTGTTCTCATTTATCTCGCACACTGTTCTGTTCCCTGTTGTGAGAGACCTGTCTGTGCTCTACATGCGAAAGAGATATTCCAGAACAATGTAAAAGCACCTCTCTTGTAAAGCTATTTTAATACACTGAGTAATTCTCACTGTTTTCACATTCATTGTTAGCGGATGACGTATTCTCCCTTGGACTTAGCAATCCCCCCCATTTTATGATTGAACTCTGTAGCTCGTAGTAACAGCGATTGGTACGTTCCATGTAAAGACAGAAACTCAATAGGCCTATTTGTGACCATGCGATATTGATTAACTGTCATTATATTTGACCATACAAAGACGATTAGAGCTAATTTATTGCTACCGTACAAATACTCTTATCGCTCACAAATAGCAATCGTAAAATAGTAGCCTAATTAACATTTTGTATTTGTGATCATAAAACTGTAGGTTTGCTGATGACATTTCCAATAGTAGCAGACTCTGAGAAGGAATTGAATGGAATGTTCTGTGTGACACATTGGAACATTACAAACCTAATATCGCCGGGCTGAGTGGCTCAGTCGGTTGAGGCGCTGGCCTTCTGACTCCAGCTGGTGCTCAGATACGTCAGCCTCGTGTTGGTACATTTACTGGGACGTAAAATAAGTCCTGTGGGACTGAATTCCGGCACTTCGGCTTATTATTATTATTATTATTATTATTATTATTATTATTATAGTTGAATATAAGTGAATGTGTCTGCGTGCGTGTGTGGGAGCGGTTGTGAATAAGTGTGTATACAGGAGTATGAGTGAGTGTATAAATAGCTGGGTCTTCTTACTCTAATATGTGTAGAATAAATCAAGATAATAATTAGTATTCTAAGAGTACAGTGTTTGGAGTTTAAATATGTAACTTTAAAATTGTGTACGTATATGTAAATAGTCAGTAGAGTTTATGTACACGTAGATGTGGGGATGGAGGCACTTCCGTGTATGTGAGGCTTGCCCTGTCTCCATCTACCATCCCTAAAGAAAAATTAATAATAATAATAATAATAATAATAATAATAATAATAATAATAATAATAATAATAAACCTATTATCAATAGCAAGAAAACCGACATTTTAGTTTTGAACAAAGATGGCAGGGGAGCTAATGCCAACGTAGGATTAGGAAATTCCAAAGTAGAACAAGTGCAACATTTCTGTTACTGAAGCATTATAACTGAAGACAATAGATGCACCAGAGAAATTAAAAGAGGAATAGCTCTTGCTAAGCAGGCCTTTGAAATTAAAAGTAGTATTTTAACAAATATCCATATAAGTTTAGAAATAAGAAAAGCTTTTGTAAAATCCTTTGTCTGGTGCGTACTATTTTATGGTTGTGAGCGCTAGACTATTTCAAAAAAAGGAAAGAGATTCATTGGAAGCAACTGAAATGTGGGGGAGGAGAATGACGAGGACATGCTGGACTCGAAGAAAGACGAATCGAAATGTTCTAAAGGAAGCCCATGAGTAACGGAGGCTGATAAAGGGTGTGGGAAGAGTGAAGTTAAAACTTGTAGGTTATATCCTGAGACTTAGTTACTTCCTAGTACACGTCTTTGAAGGAAAAATACTAGGAAAGAAAAGAATCGGAAGACCAAGGAAGACATTCTTGGAGGGTTTGAGAAACTTGATGAGATGTAAAGGCTAGTCTACAAGAAAGGAAAGAGAACAGCAAGACTGAGAGGAGAATGGTTGCAGCAACAAGGCTTAGCCTTTAATGTATGACGACGATGATGATGATGATGAAAACTGTAATTAATGTGTCATTTATTTTGTTTATACCGTAGCATAATGATTCAACTTTTCTCTTTCTATGTTCACGATCGAGACACGAAACTCGACAAATTCCAGCTTAAAATTATAATAGTAATACTACTGGTTTTGTGGAACGTGATAGCCGTATGATGTCGTCGCTAAGTTCCCACCAAAGTGGTTGCGGTTCGAATCTCGATCAGTACATGTAGGAATTTTGTTGGGCTGAGTTTGCAGGTTCGATCCTAGCTCAGTTCGGTAGTTTTTGAAGGTGCTCTAACACGTCAGCTTCGTATCGGTAGATTTACCGGCTCGTAAAAGAACTCCCGAGGGACAAAATGACCGTAAAATAGGTAATGAGACTTAAAAATAACATTATGATTTATAAATTGTTATTTTGTCGTAAATAAAAGAACACTGAGGAATACTTTGTCTTTCGGGAAAGTCGAATCGAGCCCGCTGAGCTATTTACGAGTTATTTTGATGACCATATTTTTTCTTAACTGGGGTGCTTAGTACCTGTATAAAGAGAGATTTTCATGTACATTTAAACTACGTTTTACACAAATAATAATAATAATAATAATAATAATAATAATAATAATAATAATAATAATAATAATAATAATAATAATAATAATAATACGGTAATAATGCCTCGTGGCCATTTCTAGCCTGGTGCATCCTTGTGAGGCAGACCTTCAAACGAGGGTGGGTGGCATTTGCTGTATAAAGGGAACTGCGTGTTAATGTTGTGAAAAATTGTGTTGTGTGTGTGGGTGAGTTGCAGGAATTCTGGGGACATCACAAACACTCAGTCCTCGAGCCAAGAGAATTAACCATTTACGATTAAAATACCTCCACTAGGCCAAGAATTGAACCCGTAGCGCGAGGATCGAAGGCCAAGCCGTTCAGCGATGGAACCGGACAAATCTCATGTCCTCTTATGCATCGAGGTGTTGTAGCTTTTTTTCAAGAACTCCATCAATGGAAGTGAGCTGCACTTTTTGCCAATCTCAAATCTCTGATACCGGGCGGTAAGGGGCGTGGGCTGTGAGCTTGCATCCGGGAGATAGTGGGCTCGAACCCCACTGCTGGCAGCTCTGAAGATGGTTTTCCGTGGTTTCCCATTTTCGCACCAGGCAAATGCTGGGGCTGTACCTTAATTAAGGCCACGTCCTCTTCCTTCCCAATCCTAGGCCTATTCTATCCTTTCATCGTCGTAAGACCTATCTGTGTCGGTGCGACGTAAAGCCAATTGCAAAAAAAAAAAAAAAAAAAAAAAATATATATATCTGTTAGTACCGGAAAGCGAACCCGAGAAGGGAGCTAACAGCGCTAACTGTGTTGTGGAAGTGAACGTGAACATCTACTTCTTTATCTGTTGACCCTCCAGGGTCGATTTTTTCCTCGGAATCGGCGAGGGATCCCACCTCTACCGCCTCAAGGGCAGTGTCCTGGAGCTTCACACTCTGGGTCGGGGATACAACTGGGGAGGATGACCAATACCTCGCCCATGCGGCGTCACCTCCTATGCTGAACAGGGGCCTTGTGGGGCGGATGGGAAGATTGGAAGGTATAGACAAGGAAGAGGGAAGGAAACGGCCGTGGCCTGAAGTTAGGTACCATCCCGGCATTTGCCTGGAGGAGAAGTGGGAAACATCGGAAAAACACTTCCAGGATGCCTGAGGTGGGAATCGAACCCATCTCTACTTAGTTGACCCCCCCCCCCCGAGGCTGAGTGGACCCCGTTCCGGTCCTCGTACCACTTTTCAAATTTCATGGCAGAGCCGGGAATCGAAGTCGGACCTCCGGGGGTGGCGGCTAATCACACTAACCACTACACCACACAGGCCGACTGAGGTGAACGTACACGCTTATTATTGACTACAAGTGCACCAGTAATCGAGGCTGAATTCGAACCAGCAGCCAAGTGCGAGTTCAGTTACAAGACCAACGTCAGGGGGCAAAAATGAACTTGCCAGTAACCGGAAGTTTTCACCAAGCTTTGCTGTTTTCTATGCTATAATTCTTACACAATTCCACCAAATCGACATTCCGTATTGACTGACCGTAGTTCAGATCTAGCGACGAATTTATGCCCACGGACATCTTCTCAGAAGTCCTCTAGGCGGGCCAAGAAGTACGGAGGGGGTGTGTTCTGGTTTCCTGGTGCTAAGTTTGATGCTAGTTCAGTCCGATGGTTAAGAAGGTGCTCAAATACTCCAGCATTGTGCCGATAGGATTACCAGCACCTGTGGGACAAAATTCCAGTACCTCGGCATCTACGAAACCAGTGAAAGTAGTTGGTGGGACGTATTATTATTATTATTATTATTATTATTATTATTATTATTATTATATACCTAGCTTACATACGTACATATAATTACATCTCTGTTATACACTGTTACGTCTATCAGCGTCCAGTATGCAAGTCAGTGTGTATTACCTCAACGCCTTCACAACCCTGTATTTATAAGTAGCTCTGTGACATCGTTTAGTTCCGAACATGATACATATTTTAAACCATTTAAAACTGAGTCTGACCATAGCATCGTTGCCTTGATTTCCCTCTTCTGTCTATGCCCGCCGTAGAATATCCTCATCAAATGTGGTTGGTTATGCCTCGGAAAATTAGGGTAAGTAAGTAAGTAATAATCGTATGGCCTCAGCTACCGTGTGCAGACATTTCGATTTGACGCCATCTGGCTGTCTGCTCGTCAATTTCGACGTTCTGTTTTACTCTAGGCCCACTAGATGGCAGACAGAGTAAACCGAATCTCTCATGGGCGTCTATGGCTGAGATTTAATTAATTTTGTCGGGTAAATACCAAATGCATCACCAGAGATCTTTAACATGCCGACATCGTACGACATGGAGTGTCGAGTGGACTTTTTTCCGCCCTTCAAAAATCCGACTACCTCTGCCGGGTTTGAACCCGCTCTCTTGGGATCCGGAGACCGACACTCTACCACGGATCCACAGAGGCAGCTATTAGGGTAAGTGAAGCATTGTATGATCCTGTAATGATTAAGAGAGGTGCCTCTCAAGGGAGCATCTTTAGACTTGTGTGTTTTCTCATAAATATAACCAAATGATACGAGTAAAAAACTGGAATCACATATAAGAAGGCTTTTTGCGGATGATGATATACGGTAACGCGTAATGATTAACAGTTTACAGATATTTTCATACGGTATTGAGGGTATTTAGGGGTTTTAGTAAGGATGTAAAGGTGAAGGTTTGTAAATCACTGGATTGTTTCATATTTTTCTTGCAGATACTTCGGTGGATCAGTGGTGGCGTCAGTGTCCGACTCACGATCTCAAGCTCAAAGGTTCGATCCCGGCTGAGGCAATCGATTTTTAAAGGACGGTCAAAATTCTTACCACTCCGTGTCATTGCTTTTGATAAGTTAAAGATTTCTGGTGGCGTTCTCAGGGTCACCTGGCAAAATTAAATAATTTCAGTCATAACGTTCTAGTAGAATGAATCTTTCGCTGGTAGTTTACCATCACCGTTGAAAAGTAGAAATTGATAGGCAAGCTGCCTTGATGGCACCTCTTCAGGAGGCCTGAAACACGGTAGCTGAAGCTATGCGATAATAATAATAATAATAATAATAATAATAATAATAATAATAATAATAATAATAATAACAATTACTATTATTCCTTACTACCACAAATTTCGAAACATATAAATCGTTGCGATATTTTTGTTGTAGTACTATAGTTGTGCGCACGAGCGTTGAATTCTGACATTTGAGCGGCGAAAGCAGTAACTAGGAAGTACGCTGCGTTGTCATAGTTACCTTCATCTGCGACATATCACCCTTGCGTACCGGCTGAGTGTTGAATAAAACACGCAGGCCTAATGCAATTGAATAAACTTTGACCCATTCCTAAGCTTGAGGTAATAATTTTAGCATTTAAGACAACACGTCATTGCCGATGAGATTTTATAATCACCAACAAAAGCATGTTTCTGACAATAACCTCAAGAAATGCACATGTTCAATACAGAATAGAACTGTACAACTAGCTGATTAACTTATACAAAAATAATATTCAGGAAACAAACATGTGAATACCTAATGCAGCAACAAGTAACACAGCTGGCATAGTACCACTCGGAATAATATCACAAAAACGACTGAGAACAAGTCAACCCACGTGACGATAGTAACATCACTGTTAATCATTGCCAGAACAACAGACCATTTTTGAGTAGCGTTAGTCAATTTTTTTTTCGCCGGTGGCGCTAAACGTCAGACTCCAACTCTCTTGGGATTTAGTATGGTTGCTGCTTTATTTCGAAATTTTGGAACATTATGTTCAGCAGTCCCGTGTACGCTCCCTAACATCAAAATTGAGCGGATTCTAGTATGGAAGGAGCAGTGGCAAACTATGGATGCCTCCTCTTGTGCTATGATCTTTCATATAAAGTAAAGGGTATCTCAAAAATATTTTAAACCTCATCATCATATAACTAGAGTTGTAATTTCATGGAAGACAACGCTTGGTTTATAGGAAACATCAACTCATATAGTTTTATTTGGTTCAGTTTTTAACGTTTCATTCAGCAATTTAATGACTAATTACTGTATTCCAGAGGAAAGCAACGAAATTGGAACAAAATGGCATCTGCAGTGAAAAAAGTTCTGTGTGTGGCATGGTTCATGGTTATGTCGGAGTGTAAAGAATACCTGTAGCTGATCTTAACTATTCGAACGCCTGAATAACCTCGCTAATAGCCACAGTTGACAGAGTGTAGAGAATATCTGTATCTCATATTCAATGAATGAATGAGTGAATGAATGAATGAATGAATGAACGACTCAATCAATCAATCAATCAATCAATCAATCAATCAATCAATCAATCAATCAATCAATCAATCTTACATTTGAGAGATAGTGGGTTCGAAACCCATTGTCGGCCACATTGAAGGAGGTTTTCTGTGGTTTCCCATTTGCACACCAGGAAAATGCTGGGGCTGTATCTTAATTAAGCCGATGGCCGCTTCCTTCCTAATCCTTGCCCATTCCCATCCTTGCATCGCCGAAAATTTTCCATGTGTTAGTGCGACGTTAAACCACTAGTAAAAAACTTTTCGCAGACTAGCTGAGACCATGACATCACTGGGCGAGTAATATGGGTCAGGCAGCTATTGAATCATCCATTCTGCTAGACAGCACACTGTATTTCTGCACTTGTTCCGCCGATGTCACATTAATAACAAGACCATTAGTAGTCGATGGAACTTGCTGTCTTCATTTTTATAAAATCACCTTAACAATTTAAAATGAAGTCGACGGAGCACTCACGATTGATTTGGGAGTTGGCAGGGAACCCCGCTTGTTCCCACGGTTTGGTCCTATTGCACTTGATGTCACTTGGATTCAAAGTCAGTCGGGTTGGAAATCGTGTGGATTGAGCAAGGCAACAGCGGGCTCCCCAGGCAATAATACTTACTATATTAATGATTCATAGGCTTCGTGAAATGGAACTAGAAATCAACGTACACAAGTCAAACCACATAACCATGTCGAAGTGAACTCTGCCTTAGAGTTCATTAAACATGAGCACTGTACCGAGGAAGAAATAGACAGCTTCGACTTGATATAGACAGCTCTTTTCGTATACCTACATAGCACTCTGCGACAAAACTGTTTCCCTTACTCGGCAAATTATGCGCCACTTTGCTGTACCGTATAAAGAATATCAATCTGATAAACTCTTTCTTTCTCCTTTCTTTCATCATCATCATCATCATCATCATCATCATCATCATCTGTTTACCCTCCAGGTTCGGTTTTTCCCTCGGACTTAGCGAGGGATCCCACCTCTACTGCCTCAAGGGCAGTGTCCTGGAGCTTCAGACTCTTGGTCGGGGATACAACTGGGGAGTATGACCAGTACCTCGCCCAGGCGGCCTTACCTGCTATGCTGAACAGGGGCCTTGTGGAGGGATGGGAAGATTGGAAGGGATAGGCAAGGAAGAGGGAAGGAAGCGGCCGTGGCCTTAAGTTAGGTACCATCCCGGCATTCGCTTGGAGGAGAAGTGGGAAACCACGGAAAACCACTTCCAGGATGGCTGAGGTGGGAATCGAACCCAGCTCTACTAAGTTGACCTCCCGAGGCTGAGTGGACCCCGTTCCAGCCCTCGCACCACTTTTCAAATTTCGTGGCAGAGCCGGGAATCGAACCCGGGCCTCCGGGGGTGGCAGCTAATCACGCTAACCACTACACCACAGAGGCTGACTCTCCTTTCTTTAATATTTCATTTCCAAACTTCGCCTTGGTTGTGTGGTCAGTGTGGCGTAGGTTTGCCATATTTTAAAATATTAAGAATAAGGGAGATTTTTCAGGTCACCTCTATAGAAATTGACATTAGAGGGTCAGTATTATTTACATAGCACGCCTTTCATCAGTATTATAGCCTTGCCAGCCCCCACCCCATACACTACGGCCTTCACTGTCGCAATGTGGACTATCTGTAGAAAATTTAATTCTAAATCCTGCATGCAGGATTATGTCCTCATCCGACTAACAGTTTATTTCGGTATTTGTAAGATAAAGCATGTGCCAAAACACAAACGAATAATTTTTTCTCTAAAAGCTGGGTAGAACATCCATATTCAATTTGTAAAAAATTACGTTCTAACGGGACTTAGAGGACTATATTTTTAAAAGGACTCACAGTCCAGGCAGTGAATTAATTGTTAAGAGGTTCAGACGCACGGATTTTCCGACTTTAAATTCTTTAAATTACCTGGCCTTAATTAAGATACAGACCCAGTATGTGCCTGGAATGAAAATGGGAAATCTCGGAATACCACCTTCAGGACTGTACAACATCTTCCGTATGCAAGCTCACAGCTACGTGATTCTAAGCGTGTGGCCAGCTTGCTCAGTAAATACAGTAAAACGTAGCCTATAATAATCTGGAAAAAGTGAGTTTTCTAATGGTGTAAACGGCTGATTAATTTCCAGGATGAACCTCTACATAAAAAAATGGCGGTAGGCTGTCATATTGTAAAGGCCGCAGCAAGGTTTTGAGGGAAATAAAACAAATGTGGATAACAAATTTCATTTAATAGAACGTGGTACACTTGGAATGTAAGTAACAACTCGTTGTAGTATGCGTCCGTGATATGAGAAATTTTTCTTTTCCATTATTAAATTTGTTATCCTATACAAGTGACCACGATGTATTCACAACGACAACTAACCTCCATGTGAGAGCGCGAGTCAACTCTGCGCTATCTCATTGAGTGTGCGTGTGACGTCACATATTTAGCACAAATTTTGCCTTACTTTGAAGCACTGTTTCTTCAAAACTGTTTCAGATTTTCGTTTTATTTGCAACAGGTAGCCTCCTCTTTTATCTGTCAATTGACACATTAAACATAAACACTAAAAGACTCTTAAAATTACAAAACTTACAAAACAAAATTACAAAACTGGAAATATCCCTTTGGAAAAATTAAATGATCAAAAATACGTATTTCAATATAATGTGTGACGCTATGTTACCTAGTTACCGTTTAGACTGTGATATGAAGTATTGATGGATGGCCATGACATACAGATCCACGGCCTGAGCAGCTCTCTTTATACAGATCCACGGTCTGTGCAGCTCTCTTTATACAGATCCACGGCCTGTGCAGCTCTCCTGATAGAGATCCACGGCCTAAGTAGGTCTATTTATACAGATCCACGCCATGTGCAGCTCGCTTTATACAGATCCATGACCTGTGCAACTCTCTTTATACAGATCCACGGTCTGTGCAGCTCTCTTTATACAGATCCACGGTCTGTGCAGCTCTCTTTATACAGATCCACGGCCTGTGCAGCTCTCTTTATACAGATCCACGGCCTGTGCGGCTCCCTTTATACAGATCCACGGCCTGTGCAGCTCTCCTGATAGAGATCCACGGCCTAAGTAGGTCTATTTATACAGATCCATGGCCTGTGCAACTCTCTTTATACAGATCCACAGTCTGTGCAGCTCCTTTTACACAGATCCACGGTCTGTGCAGCTCTCTTTACACAGATCCATGGCCTGTGTAGCTCTCAAGGTACCGTTGCTAGGTAACATCGCGTTACACATTTCGTTACACAAACTTTTGGATGACGCCCAGCTCTAAGACATATTTGTGCCAATAATAAGAAAAGTCTATTTATGAAACACAAAAAGAAGTCGCAAGAAAATGGTGACAATCCTAAAAGTAATGCTATACGATACAAATGTGAGATTGTTTAAAACATTACACGGCCGTGGTAGCTGAGTGCCACAGTTGGTGGCTTCTTACCAAGGCAGCTACAGTAGTTCGATCCCCACAAATACATTTGGTATCTTTTAAATGAAATTAAATTCATGCCCATGTGGTTCAGATTACATGCAAAACTAGATTTCCCACGGCTATGATAACTATATAAAAAGTCACGTAAAATTACAAATTAATCGAGATCGATAGCTGCAGTCGCTTAACTGCGGCCAGTGTGCAGTATTCGGGAGATAGTGGGTTCGAACCCCACTGTCGGCAGACCTGAAGATGGCTTTCCGTCGTTTCCCAGTTTCACACCAGGCAAATGCTGCTGGGGCTGTACCTCAGTTAAGGCTACGTCTGCTTCCTTTCCACTCCTGCCCCTTTCCTATCCTACTGTCGCCGTAAGACCTATCTGTGTCGGTGCGACGTAAAGCAACTTGTAAAAAATAAAAATAAAAAATAAATAAATTACAAGTTCACTTTCCTTTTAGCGTAATTGTTCTTAGGCGAGGAGTTTCATATGTAGGGAACACAAACACGATAGATATCAAATAAAAACAATAATCGTAAGAATGAAAGGAAGAGTCATACGACGGCAAATGAGTGGTTGTTCTTTTAATACATTCTTCTTTTTCATCCTGGCGCTTTATAATCACTTCGCATTGACACTACATGCTCGATATATTTTCAAATTCTTTGAAATCATTTAATAAGAGAATAGATGAATAAATGATAAAGTTAGGCCCCTTTAAACAACAAGCATAATCATCATCATCATCATCAGTAACTGAGAAGGAACCTGCACCTGGGCGACAGTCCTAAATGCAGATCAATGGTGATTGATTGGCCATAAAAATCACCAGTTTCTTTATGAATTATATCGTTATATTTGGTTCTCAACCAAACAGTATTCAAAACAATGTAGTGGGGTCTCCTCAAGCTCGTCATTCTAATACTATACAATAAGCACTCGTTATCATAAAGAGATCCTCATTCTAATGTGGTAATAAAAGTCACCGTAGATTAAGAATCAAATAGATTAAGATAAATATTTCTCACGCATATACATTTATTCACTGGGGACTAGGGAGTAAATTAATTGAGTGGAAAGACAAGCCCGTGAGACCGTCATGGCGTCAACAAAACCCACAGTTTCATTGTAACCTCATTCTTTTTTCCCACTGACCAGCATCATGCCACTACATTCTGTTTACATTGTACGGAATATGAACTCGCCATAGACTCTCAAGAGTAATACTTCTAGTTAATAATTCAGTAGTTGTTAATGGGTAACCAGAATTAGTGGGTTTGTTTGCCAGCATGTTCGATCGTTCACCGCACAACTATAAGCCAAACTCACACCTTCAATTTAATTTGAAGTATTAGAAATGGAGCTCATCTGTGTATTCGTTATTAGAATAGAATATTCTTTTCCCCTTGTTGCGGATCACCAGGAATTGAGGACTGAGTATTAATTTATTGTAATCCAAATTGTTGTGATATGTACTTTTTATTTTCTTTCTTTCCTTTCTTTCACCTCGGTTGTCTGGGGTGTCGCTAATGTGGAGGAAGTCTAGTTACATGGCCAGATGCGTTTCTTGACGCCAAACCTATGTGAAGGGAAGTATTTACTTCTGAGTGCTTGTCTGGTGGTTAGTTGTGTAATATGTTCTGTGTAAATGGAGATGCAGGCCTAAGTTAACTCCCAGACAGATAAATGAATCAAATGTTACTAAAATACTTGGTCTGGCTAGTAACCGAACGCGGGGTCCTATGAGCCAAAGGCTACTATGCTGACCAATCAATCATGGAGCTGGACATAAGCATATATATCCATATTCTTTCTGTAATTTACAGCGATAATGGGAAAACGAGAAAGATTCAACAGCTGAAATAGGTACCAGTTAAACGTTGTCATCTCTTCTTTGTCCGACTCGTTGGCTGAACGGTCAGCGTACTGGCCTTCGGTTCAGAGGGTCCCGGGTTCGATTCCCGGCCAGGTCGGGGATTTTAACCTTAATTGTTAATTCCAGTGGCACGGGGGCTGGGTGTATGTGTTGTCTTCATCATCATTTCATCCTCATCACGACGCGCAGGTCGCCTACGGATGTCAAATATAAAGACCTGCACCTGGCGAGCCGAACCCGTCCTGGGATATCCCGGCACTAAAAGCCATATGACATTTCATTTCATCTCTTCTTTGTGAGAAAATCATAATGAAACTCTCCACAACGAGGGCTTTATCTTTTTAAAGAAACATTTCTTTTATGAAGTGATTGATATTCGCTATGACAACGTGCACAGCTGTATTTGTGGGCATGAGTTCGTACTACGTACTTTCTGACTTCTATTACTTTCCACAGATATATTGAGAAAACGGGAACGTGTGAGAAACCAGATATAGGTTACAAGAATAATGCAATAATAATAATAATAATAATAATAATAATAATAATAATAATAATAATAATAATAATAATAATAATAATAATTTCGTGTGGCTATTTATAGCCGAGTGCAGCCCTTGTAAGGCAGACCCTCCGATGAGGGTGGGCGGCATCTGCCATGTGAAGCCAACTGCGTGTTATTGTGGTGGAGGATAGTGTTATGTGTGGTGTGTGAGTTGCAGGGATGTTGGGGACAGCACAAACACCCAGCCCGCGGGCCAATGGAATTAACCAATGAAGATTAAAATCCCCGACCCGGCCGGGAATCGAACCCGGGACCCTCTGAACCGAAGGCCAGTACGCTGACCATTCAGCCAACGAGTCGGACATATAATAATAATAATAATAATAATAATAATAATAATAATAATAATAATAATAATAATAATAATAATAATAATAATAATAATAATAATAATTGTACCGGGCGGTACACCTCCACTCCGCTAATTTAAAATGTGCGCCAGTTGAAACTCCTCTGCTGGAGGAAGTCTGAACTTTATCTACGCTATTAATTCTCTACTTTCTCAGAAGATGTCACCACGAGGAAAATTTTGAGTTTTTGAACTGTGTCATTTTTGATGTGTTTTTGTTTCGCTTGAAGTAAGAAGTGTAAACTTTCTCTCCTAGAGGACACTACTGAAGATCAACAATAGTGCAACCTAGTGCGGAGTCAAAGAACTATTTTGTTGGAGAAAATTTAATTTCAAGAGTTTGTTCTTTGTTAAATTTCTTTCAGTCATTGTTTAAGTTGGCAATATTCACCCCTTCTTTCCCCTTGTGTTGAACCTAACCAATCCCGAATTTCTTAAATTAATTTCTATCCAATCAGATGTATCTTCCCCCAACTTGAATATGTTGCTGTGTCCTACCCAATAAAGTGTTTGTGGGAGGGTGTTTTCTTTCCCCTAACGCCTAGAAACTTCCGCGAGAGTATTTAAACTGCTGATTTTTGGGTCTCTCGGCCACTTCTGTTCCATCTTTCAGTGTATTAAGTACATAGCAGGAGGCGGGAAGCGCCTCTTTCCTCGGCAGCGGTCAGCAACAAGGTAATGGCCGATTAATAAATTCTTTCTTTGCTAGCTCAGCAGTTTAACTTTCGGGGCGGGTTCTAAGCGTTCCACTATGTAACCTTTTCCTAAAATGTAACTTCTCTTTTCATCTATTCTCTTGTAAAGCTACATACTGGGATAGAGAGTGCTAACCCTCTCGAGCTCCCACTCACATTGTCTGGAGGTGAACTTATTTTCTCAACCTATTCTTCCGTAATGTAATGTAAATTGTTATTTTCTTAAGTCACCTCTGTAGTATGGGATTAGCCCTTGCACTAACAGCCTAAGGCCAAGTAGGTCTTAAACAAAGTGTATTAGGAGTGCAAGTTCGCCTCCCCTCAAATTGTATTTAGAGGTCATGTATTAACCTTCTTGTCATTTAATAGACCTCAGTAGGTTGGGTATTTTACCCCTGTGTATATGTCCTTTGAGGACAGCTTAAAGGTGGAGTTTGGTGTGGCCTGGGAGAGGCTTAAATTTGAGAGCGAGTGGCTCTTTTGAAAATTGTAGGTTGTATGCCTCGAGGAGGCTTTTCAGTGTAATTTGGAGCAAGGGCTCCTAGGTATGAATGGGGTTTTCTGCCCCTCTGTTAAAATTGTGTTTGGGGTAAAACTGAGCTGATTGCCCAAGAATTATGTTTCTGACTTTTTGAAGCCCCAAATGGGGTACCTAAGTAAATGTATTTTTTTTCAATCGGGTTTCGGCTACTAAGTACCTGTTCTATTTGTTGTTACCTAATTTTGAAAAGAAAATATAACCTTGTTAAATTTTAAAATTAATTTCACTTTAGTAGCTTGAGACCTATTCACCACCCAGCACCTTCTTTCATGCATAACTACCACCAAAACACGGTAACAATAATAATAATGGTATTGGCTTTATGTCCCACTAACTACTTTTACGGTTTTCGGAGACACCGAGGTGCCGGAATTTAGTTCCGCAGGAGTTCTTTCACGTGCCAGTAAATCTAGCGAAACGAGGCTGACGTATTTGGGTACCTTCAAATACCATCGGACTGAGCCAGGATCGAACCTGCTAAGTTGCGGTCAAAAGACCAGCGCCTCAAGCGCCTGAGCCACTCAGCCCGGCACAATGCAATGATGACCATCATACTTGAACTCTTGAGTGAAGACTACTATATTTCACTGAAGTGAATGAAATATTTGTTTCCATTCACGGGTATGAAAACTCATTATCTCAATCGATAAGCACGACCAGTTATACGTTGTCATCTCTTCTTTACGAGAAAATCATAATGAAACTCCCACGAGCATAAAATTAGCATAACATGATCGATTGTGGAGTTTACGCTTGTGCCACATCTGTCATCTTCAGCAGAAATCCGTCCATGAAGGCATGAGGTTTCTCTTGAAAAGAATCTTCGATCGTCAAAGATTATATGAATTTCCTGGGTTAAATCAACAAACTGTAAATGAGCCGGCCGTCCAACTTAGTAGAACTTAACGAGGAAGACAAGAGTAAACAAAGGCAAAAATGGCAAACATAAAATATGCGTAACAGAGAAAAACAACTGAAGCTAAATCGATACGTTTGGAGAAAAATGAACTGAAGTTGTAACAGGAAAGAGAGAACAATAACTAAATTCGTAGACCTCTACGTCTAACATAAAAATGATATCAGAAGATGCAGAGGAAGTGAGACAATGGGACGAGAGAACCATAGCTCCCTATTACGCTCTTTCAGCAGTGGATCAGCTACTTACAATGAACAACAAATCACTTTTCACAGACTTCCGACAGTGCCTGTCACAGAGCAGCTTTGCCTGGGCAAGTTTAAAATTTCTACATCATGGTCCAAAATTAAGATTTAACCTCAGTGGATGGCTTCCAAACCTCAGCAAGGCAGAAATGGGCCATATGACATTATAGAGATTCAAGAAAACCAGATTTCAAAACGAATTGTACGAGATTCTCTTGGTTCTTCTCTTCATTCAAGTTAGAACACAGTTTTTTTTTCCAAAGTAGCGATTTTACGCCCAAGAAACGAACAAATTAATGTCGTCAACTAACAGGTTCTGAATAGTTGTTGATGGTGATGCTTGTTGTTTAAAGGGGCCTAACATCGAAGGTCATCGGCCCCAATGAATAGTTATTCATAATTATTAACTCCATACAATGTAATAATATTAATGGAGTTAATAAAGATAGTTTGTGCAACGGAACGAGATTGATTGTATTGAAGCCAGACAAAAATGTCGTTCATGCAGACATTCTGATGGGCTCATCTTCAGGAAAAAAGTGTTTTATTCCAAGAATAGATTTAGCACCTGTTTATCGCGATACACGATTAGTTCTTAAATGGAGGCAATTTCCTCTAAATTTAACCTTCTCTATCACAATGAATAAGTCACCAGGACAAACTTTGAAGTTGAGATAAATCTCTCCATTCGAGTGTTTTGGACAGCTGTATTCTCAAGAGTAGGCAGATCGAAAGACGTTAAAGTGCAATCAATATGGTTTGTAAGAAAATACTGTTCTGATTCCACTCAAATGCCCTATAAAACCTGGAAAATGTAACTTTTATTCATTAGATATATTGAAAGTCCATTTAAAATTTCCAATTACTTCTTAGACAGTAATTTCGGATGTCGAAGACAGGCTTACGTACTATTTATATAATAATCCTTATTACTACTTTATACATTGTAATGAGACTTCAGAATTATTTTCTGTACCTATTTTTCACGTTGCTGGAATTTTCAATTTCTAGATGTAAAACTGTTTTACTTTCTAGGAAGAAGAAATTTCGTATCTATCCTTTTTAATTTTATATTATTTTATTTTCCTTTGCCACATGGCTATTATGCAAAAGAATTTCGTTGCCATTCCCAGAGCAATGTATTCTTTGTTTAATAGTTCGATAGTTGTGTGGAGTTTTCTCTCCTATTTTACATTTAGATACACTAGTAAGATATTAGACTGTAGGCCTAAGTGATCTGTCTCCCTACAGGCTCTTAACAGGCGCGCCTCATTCATTGTTTCTCCGCATAACAGACGACATCTTTCTGTCTCTTACCTTTGTTCTCGTACATACCCAATAACCCCCACAGTCTTCCTTCTCGGTTGAAGGGCCAGCGCAGTGGTCTTCGGCTGAGATAGCCCCAGGTTCCATTCCAGGCCGGATCGCGAATTGTAACTCCATATGGTTAATTCCTCTGCCATCTCTGTGGTCTAGAGTTAGCGAGCATGCCTCTTACCCGGATGTCCCCGGTTCGAGTCCTGAGCAAGTCGGGTTTTTGCCTGGATCAGGAAGCAGATTCGAGATCTTGTCAGCCTACTTGAGAACAAGTGAGGGACTATCTGACTGTGGGATAGCGGCCTCGGTGTAGAAAGCCAAGAAAAACGGACGAATAGTTTCGTGACGCTGAACACGTGTCACCTTGTAATATGCAGGCCTTCAGGTTGAGCAGTGGCCCTTTGTGGGACAAGGCCCATGAGACTTTTAGTGCCATGACATTTGATTTGTTTTTCATTAATTCCACTAGCTCGGGGACTGGGCATTTGTGTTCGATTTTCCACTGGCTCCGGGACCGGGTATTTGCGTTCGTCTTAATACACATCTCTTCATATACACGCAACACACCACGCTACCAACTACCATTCAAACATGTGATAAAAATACGTCCCTCTTCATAGGCTTGGGCCGGGCTGAGTGGCTTAAGCTGTTGAGGCGCTGGTCTTCTGACCCCAACCTGGCAGGTTCGAACCTGGCTCGGTCCGGTGATATTTGAAGGTGCTTAATTACGTCAGCCTTGTGTCGGTAGATTTACTGGCACATAAAAGAACTCGTGCGCTACAAAATTCTAGCACCTCGTCGTCTCCGAAAACCGTAAAAGTTAGTGGGACGTAAAAGTCAATAATAATATTACTATTATTTTTCGCTTCAGAGGGCCCCGGCTCGACTCCCGGCCCAATCGGGGACCTTAATCTTAAATAGTTAATTCTCTTCGCTCGGGGACTGGGTGTTTGTGCTGTACCCAACATTCCAGCAACTCATACAGACAGCAACACTATTATACACCAAAATAACACGTAGTCTCCCATACACGGCAAATACCGCTCACCCTCGTCGGAAGGAGTGGTTTACAAGGGCTGCATTTGGCTAGATATACAGTACATATTAAACCCATGACCTTTGTGCCCTAAGAACATTATGCATAAATTGACAAATCATTTAGAAGTTCGATTCTTGATAGCATGGATTTGACACGTGACGAGGGGGTGATTACCTTCGGTCCCACGCTCTGGGGTACGTGACGTCAGCCACACGTGTCGACGGCGGAAGAATCTCAAGTCATTTTTGTGAACTATTTCAAAGCGCGTGTACATGGCGTGACCCAAGCCAAGTCAAAAAAATATAGTGCCTATCAAAGGAGGTCAATCATCTCACAAATCGAACCCGTATAAATTTTAAATGCCCATGAACACTACCGCCAGAAATGTAGCAAGCATGTAGTCACTTTCAAAACTCTTGAAATTACAGTTTAGTTAAGTCAGAAAATTTATAGAAATTTTCTTGGCGGCAAAGGGAGATATTCGAAGAGAGGGGGTAACTGCTATAAATATGAAGGGACGCCATGACGAAGTCTCCTTCTCCGACATTTAGAGTACGAAGCGGACGAAAAACTGTTGAGCTGCTCTGTGAAATCAAACAACAAAAGTAGACTGAGTTCAACTGCAGATTTTAGTCATTGCGGCTGGCGTCTTGACTCCATGTGGAGATAGTTTCTTGAGTGGAAATAATTGTACCAGATAGGACGGTCAAAGTACTGAATAAATTCTAATGTGATAAAGTAATTCGTGTGCGGAAGTAATTATAGTCCATCGTGTGCGCTCCACAAACAAGTGAAGGGTATTTTTTATGCTTTATTCCAGGAAACCTGAAGAAATATAATAATGATCTGTAAAGCCATGAATGTAAAAATGGCTAAATAAAATGCCAGGGTCGCAGGTGAGCCCTATGACGAACAATGGTGTGACTACATAAGGTAATGTGACTTTCCATCTTACTACCTATTATATCTTGTTTCATGATCTCTAAAAGTGTATTTGAATGGGGATATACGACGCAGAGGTCACCCTTATTAAGTTTTGTAAATGTGAGAATACGACTAAAAGAGTCATATGTTTTATTTTTTACTTGGATAATATTTTGAAGTCGAGCGAGTGCCATATAATGTTGTAAAAAGTTATTGAATAGGGTTTCGAAGTGATATCACGTCCAATGTAGATCGCCATTCCCGTGTGTGTGTACTGCCTATATTTTGTGATGTCAAATTAAGATGTTCATTCGACGTAAAATATTTCTGTCTGTAAATTTGACGTTAATAATGTAGGCATCCATGGTTACTCATTTTCAATCGAGTGGAAGCGCGCTGTCGGGTGAGAATCTAGGGTGATGAATTTGGTCACGGAGAGAAACGTTTTCTAGGCCCATTTAAACTGTGTCTGACTGACAATAAAAAGAATCTAGTAGAATTGTCAGTCATTTTTCGTAAAAATCAAGTTATTAAAAATACGATATCATGTTATGCGAAGCTGTTCATCACTAATGCATTTGCGTATTAGACGTCATGAATTCTAGTAAGGATTTTATTCCAGTTCTTTGTCGGTGATAGTTGTGGAGTTGGGAAACAGAGGTTAGTTTTGTCGTATGAGTTGATATGAGATTTGTGAATCAGGTTGGACCTGTCATTGAAGCCGGGACATGATAGCCCGAGGAATATTTATAATGTTTGGAATGGAAAGAAATATATAGTAATCCATGGCGGTATTAATTTGCGACGCGTATATTTAATGTGGGCATCTTGAAAAGCATAATCTGTGCATTTTGTTGGTTAGAATATCGTATTTGTTTAATTATGTCGGCAGAGTTTAAAAGGGAGCATTTTGAGAAGCCAGTCAACTGGAACAAACCAGGTGTTTCATGTTACTGCCAAGCGAACTTGGGGACGAGAGGCCTCAGCTGAGAGGGTTACACCGTATGATAACGGGACAGGCGTGGAATTGAGATTGTATTCTCGGCCGGGGAGAACGTTAAAATGCTGGATTTAGTTGAAATTCATAGCTGGTAATAACCTGAGTATTGTGGAATACTGTAAAATTTGTTTAATTGGGGACGTAATGAACATTTGAAATCACGAACTTCGAGTATAAGGAACAGAGTAACCAAATTCAGGGTTGTCCAAAATATAGAGCGATGGTTGTGATTATGGTTTGTCTGTGAGGGGTGCGCAAAATTTATAAATGGTATGACGAGATATGACATCGTAATTATATGGCGAGTTGCTTTGGTTTGTACGTAGATCATTAGGATACCTAAGTGTTAATAATGGCTAGGATTAGATTAGATTTAAAGTGTGAGATCATGAGACAAGATATATCGCTGGACATGAATTATGTAACAATTCCTTTCCAGCCAGATAAATATCACAAGATTGAATTTACATCACAGCTGCGTAGGAATTTGTGAAGAAACCAGAGTCCGCGGAGATAAAATTTGTTGTTCTTTAACGTTTCGTTAAATCATTTAAATCTATTTAATTATTAAATTCAGTGAAACCGCATTTTGAAATAACTTTAATCAAGCGAATAACTTGGAGATGCATTCTGGAAATTTTAGTTTGTTTTCTGGGGAATATTTAAATGGTAAAGTAACGATTAAGGGGACATATCCGAAGGAAATGGATTTTACTGCCACAAAGTTTGTGAGCATTGCTATTGTTGTAATTATTTAACTGTGATTGATTAAGCAGTGAATGTGCTGGGGATAGTAAAGTGGAAACTTTGGTCATCAACCGATGTAACTTAATTGTGTTTAGCCTTCAGCCTAGAAACTTGGATGGTCAGGGGGTCATCAACCTCAGTGACTTAGATTAGTGCCATATGCCACTGTAGCATCATTTCCTTGCGGTCATCATCCACAATGACTTTAAAGTAACTTAGAAGTTTAGATGTCGGTCCATGACATAGACGCAGGTCACATCGATTCAATTAAGGGTCCATGCCGTAGAACCACTGTGTGGCACACACCGATTGGACTGCCTTAATTATACCCAGAGTCCAGAGTTCGTGTTACGAGGGCTGGACCATAACGAATCACTATGATGGTACATGTGGTCTCACATGGAAGCCGAATCTAAGGATTTCCAGACTTTCCTTTCTTAAATAATTAATAATTGAGACAGTGGTTTCTAGTAAGAATGCCCATCAGGCAGTTACGTTAAAGTCTCACACCAGTGTTCTGACCTTTATGTAAAAATGATTGTGGTGTCCAGTGGACACAATTGACTTCTATGATACCGCTGACATATCAGATTGCTTCAGAATTTTCCTGAATAAATAGGAATCTTTTAAACAGACCTTTCATTCCAGTAGATAGATTAGAATTACTGAACCCTACCTTTACCTCAGCAAGTGACGAAGAACCCGATACGACCCAAGAAACAGATCTCATGAACTTTGCTGATAGGACTGATGGACTGACCGGGATTTGAACCACGGAACCCACAGGCGAGAGGCCGGGTTGCTGGCACCTAAGCCACGGAGGCTTCTGGCTAGAAATAGCCACATCAAATTATTATTATTATTATTATTATTATTATTATTATTATTATTATTATTATTATTATTATCCCTCAATATGGACCAAAGGGTTCAATATATCCACAGCCTGTTTCCAATCATTCGACCGGTTCAGGAATGAGATGAATGAACCCGCATCTAGCGGCGAAGATAGGAATTGTGCCGGCTGCCAAAGCCTGTCGCACTTCCCTGGGGCAATGATTAATGACTGACAGACGAAATAAAATGATATTGGAGAGTGTTGCAGGAATGAAAGATGACAGGGAATATCGGAGTACCCGCAAAAAATTCTGTCCCGCCTCAGCTTTGTCCAATACAAATCTCACATGGACTGACCGGGATTTGAACCACGGAACCCACAGGCGAGAGGCCGGGTTGCTGGCACCTAAGCCACGGAGGCTTCTGGCTAGAAATAGCCACATCAAATTATTATTATTATTATTATTATTATTATTATTATTATTATTATTATTATTATTATTATTATTATTATATCGAAAAGGCAGTTAAAGTGAAACACCCATCTATCCTGTATCCGCAGTAATTAAACTGATGTCACTAGTAAAATTTCAACCATCGTATTCAGTGTTTCGACTTTATTGGCTACCTCTAACTCGCCCACTCGGAATAGTTGGAGGCAAACACGGAAAGGTAGGTTCTGCTTATTCATTAATTACTGGAATCGATTCAGCAATAAATGGACAATGTAAATCCAGTAACAGTACGCGGCAAAACAATTATAAACTGCTCTATTTATTGAACTGACGTGAATTGCTAACACAATTTGTATTTTAAAAGTACGACTACAACAAATTTTCCTTGTTTTCGGGTGGCTGCTTTAATATTTAACTCAAGGAAATGCTTTATTTTATTTCTAGGCCCACTTAACAATGAGTTATATTATGTGACAAGTATGAGCACAATCTGTGTTGATGTGATCGATCATGATAGGAATATACAGAATGTGTCTGTTTCGGACAGTGTGCTGATTCTGTTGAGGTTAAGAACATTAACTGGGATATATTCGAATATAGAAAAATATCCTTAATTTGGATTGTTGCTTTACCCATGTGCACAAGGTTGTGGAATACAGTTCTGGGACGCTAAAGAACGTTAAGGATAAATTGCTGCCCTCCAACATTCCTTTGCTAGTTGCTTTACGTCGCACCGACACAGATAGGTCTTATGGCGACGATGGGACAGGAAAGGGCTAGGAGTGGGAAGGAAGCGGCCGTGGTCTTAATTAAGGTACAGCCCCAGCATTTTCCTGGTGTGAAAATGGGAAACCACGAAAAACCATTTTCAGGGCTGCCGACAGACGGGTGCGAACCTACTATCTCCCGAATACTGGATACTGGCCGCACTAACCAACATTTCTTAAAACGTATAGTAACTGAAGGTGAGTTAAAAGGCAATAATAACTGTACCAGGGGTACAGGTACACCTTCCCATCCTCTTTATTTTGTACGCCTTCTCTACTATGGCCCTCACTGATAGCAACTAAGAACTTTTGAAATGCTGTAAGCGTTTTTCCTCCGATCACTGGATGGTTCTAACGTAGATTTTAAAATGAACTCCTGAGGGCAAAGCCCAAAACTAATTTGTGAGAAAGTTTGAATGTTGAAGTTAGTAAACCAATTGTTATGTTTATGTTATATTTTGTGTTTTCGAAGTTGTCAATAATGTAACCGACGGCTCCTCTAATTCTACCAGCCTATCACAAGATAGTTAAATTATTCACCAATCATGGTCCTGTTTCGTAATTTGTGGCTGTCCAATCATGTCCTTCGATAGTAAATATCTAGATGTTTCTCCCATTCTCCGTTTATAAGAGAAGCGATTCTTGGGCTCCGCGTCTTATCTGGCTAGTGCGGTAGTGTGTTCATGGCGAAGGAAGATTGAGAGAAGCTCCCTCGGGAGCTAAGGAAGCGGAGGTAACGGCCCGAAGGAGGTACACACTAATAAGGTATGGCAGAATAAAATGAAGTGGCAGTTCCTGCGAGTGAAGTGTGGGGAAGACTTTAGCGGTTTTTCATTTAAAACGTAATAGTTAGGCCTTTCATTTTTTAGTAATGTAGGGCTTTCTGCACAGTTTTCGGACTTAGATTTTATTCCCTACTAGGAAGTTAATTAAATGTAAGGGAGCATGAGTGGTTACCCTCGGAATCCTCCCCTTCTATTAGAATTGCGTGACTGAAATATCGTACCTTCTAAATTTAAATGTTGTGTTCGGCCTTCGAAGTTCCCCTTCCAGTCACCCGGTAGCGTAGGATTATCCCCCTATTTCTTTGGGTCTTAAGCCCGCTTAAGTTCTTCTTTCTTGAATATTTCGGAGTACGTGTTTTTATTCCTCCCTTCGATTTTTGGATTCAGGCCTTTATTAAACTTTTCCTTTGCTCATTTTTCGTTGCCGTGTAGTATGGGTCATATGCCTTAGCATGTACAGTGTCTCACTTAAAATCTCCGACCGAGCGCACGGTGTTTCTACTCTGCGCCACAGCAGCTGCCTCAGCCCAACTTACGTCGCGCGCGGCCGCCCTGCTTTAAGCATGTGTACAATCTTAAATGAAATCTTACCTTATAAAAGATTCTGGAGTTGTCAACTCTTCATAATGAGGAACGTTATAAACACTATTGGCATTTTCTGCACACCAATAGCGAAAGTTATGACTGTTCATACGGCCATTAAGATGAAACCAGGCCTCATCCAGAAAGAACACAAGTTGTGGGTCGAATAAATGATATTTTAATGATGCAAGATACCACTTATAATATCGCACTCTTGTGGCTAGATCTTCAGGTTTTAAACAATGGACCCGTGTAAACCTGTACGGTTTGGTGTGTAACAGTTTTGTAGCTCTGTGTGGAGAAGAAACCGAAAATCCTACGTTTTGTGCTAATTTTGTGAGTGATTTATTCGGTGACCGTTCAAGATTCGCACCAATGTCATCTAGCTTGTCCTCTGTGAGAACTGTTCGTGTTCGCGCGTGCTTTTTGTTGAGGACTGAGCGAGTAGTTTCAAATTTATTTACAATTTGAACTTCACCAGGAAATTGCTGAACAAATGCATCGTTTACCCGTCGAGCCGACTCGTACTTAAAGTAACTTTTACATACGAAAATACGGTGTTGCAATGGTGACTGTCTCACCATGTAAACAGCTGAGGTTGAGACTGGCTATTGATGCTAGGTCGAACACATGCACGTTCCTTGCAAGGTCAAGAAATACGTGCGCACCTCCCGTACAGCTGCTTAAATCTCGGAGAATAGGAACGCCGCTGGACGGTCTGGGTTTATAAGAGATACTGTGTACTTATGTACTGAAGGTAACCTTGACATTAAATGAGCTGTGTCACTATGACTTATTCCCAGGTAAATTTATATTGCACAACATGGACATGTTTGGTGGTATGTGTCACCGGCTGCTGACATTTCAATTAAAAGTGTACGAAGGGACATGCTCTCTTTTCCATTAAGTATTTCCTTTGAATTGTGGTTAACATATTTGTAATACGAATTTGCTGGTTATACCGGTGAAGAGCTAATATGCTCGCCTAGTATGTTAGAGAATAAATGGGCGTTTCTTCCCTGATTATTGTACCTGTTTGAAGCTATACGCTCACTGTTGTACTGCTTAAGAGCATACGAGCTCTTTGTCATTTATTCAGAGCTGATGAGCTCCAGTAGTATTTATCCTATTATTTTGTTGGGTGTTGTTTGTTGTTAAAATTAATTTCCAATTTTTTTTGCTATTTTTTTTACGTCGCACCGACACAGATAGGCCTTATGGCGACGATGGGATAGGAAAGGTCTAGGATTGGGAAGGAAGCGGCCATGGCCTTAAGGTACACCGAGCGAGTTGGCCGTGCGCGTAGAGGCGCGCGGCTGTGAGCTTGCATCCGGGAGATAGTGGGTTCGAATCCCACTATCGGCAGCCCTGAAGATGGTTTTCCGTGGTTTCCCATTTTCACACCAGGCAAATGCTGGGGCTGTACCTTAATTAAGGCCACGGCCGCTTCCTTCCAACTCCTAGACCTTTCCTATCCTATCGTCGCCATAAGACCTATCTGTGTCGGCGCGACGTAAACCCCTAGCAAAAAAAATTAAGGTACAGCCCCAGCATTTTCCTGGTGTGAAAATGGCAAACCACGGAAAACCATCTTCAGGGCTGCCGACAGTGGGGTTCGAACCTACTATCTCCCGGATGCAATCTCACAGCTGCGCGCTCCTAACCGCATGGCCAACTCGCCCGGTAATTTTCAAAAATTAGCCAGGAATGGAAAGAAATAAAATTTCTAGAATTTTATTAGGGTTACTTGTACTGTAATTTGCGCACTGTCCAGCCATTCACCCTACGCGCTTCCGTATTTCTGCTGATAATAATAATAATTGGTGGCGAATCTCGAATAAAGATGATGAAAAAAAAAGCAAGGAAAATCCTCAGAAAAGTTATAGGACCAAAACGCGAAAATGGAATTTTGATGAAAAAGGAATCATATGAAATCTATCAAGTTACAGAGAAATTCACAGTTACCGTCAGGAAACGGCGATTGCAATTTTATGGTCATTTATATTGAATGGATAATGACAGCCTCACGAAGAAAATGTAAAGCTTAGCCTTATCAATGAAAAAATCACAATAATTGGCTAATAGAAATCAGTGAAGACCTAGAAGAAGTTGTTATTAATGAAGAAACCATTCAAGAGAGAGTAAAATTCAGAAACTTAATTCACATACACAAATTTTCTGTAAAACCGGGCCGACTAAATAGGCCTACACGTTAGGCTGCTGAACAACGTAATGAGGAACACAGCGAGAGGATGGAGGGATTTCGGAAAGGGAAAGACAAACAAAATAGTCCTAATTATGTTCAAACCCGCTATTTAGTTGGACATAACGATTCAAAATAATAATAATAATAATAATAATAATAATAATAATAATAATTATTATTATTATTATTATTATTATTATAATTTTTAGTCAGCTATGGTAGAGAGTGAGCATGTTGAGGCTGACCAGGAGAGACCGAGGACTTATTTTTTTTTTGCTAGTGGCTTTTCGTTGCACCGACACAGATAGGTCTTATGGCGACGATGGGATAGGAAAGTGCTAGGAGTTGAAAGGAAGAGGCCGTGGCCTTAATTAGGGTACAACCGAGCTCGATAGCTGCAGTCGCTTAAGTGCGGCCAGTATTCAGTATTCGGGAGATAGTAGGTTCGAACCCCACTGTCGGCAGCCCTGAAAATGGTTTTCCGTGGTTTCCTATTTTCACACCAGGCAAATGCTGGGGCTGTACCTTAATTAAGGCCACGGCCGCTTCCTTCCCACTCCTAGCCCTTCACTGTCCCATCGTCGCCACAAGACCTATCTGTGTCGGTGCGACGTAAAGCAACTAGCAAAAAAAAAAAAAAAAAAAAAAGTACAGGTGTGACAATGAGAAACCCCGGAAAACAATCTTTAGGGCTGCTGACAGTGGGATTCGAACCCACTATCTCCCGGATGCAAGCTCACAGCCGCGCGCTCCTAACCGCACGGCCAACTCGCCCGGTCCGAGGTCTTCTCGAAAACCTGACGAGTAGAGAACATGGCTAGCTGTTCAGGATGGGGCAGAGCGAAGCGTTGTCAAATACTTGAAATCAAAATATGGGGCAGATGTTCGATCGAGAAAATCAACGGGCTCATATTTTTCAAGTTATAAACTTCGTTTCAAAATGATAGCCTATGCTTATTATTATTATGTTGACATCATAGTGCAGTTTATTAATGCTTGTATTAACATTTATGCACAGACTGAAGCTTACAGTACAGAGCAAGTTGTCCGTTCGGTTTGGGTCATGTAGCTATGAGCTTGTATTCGGGAGACGATGGGATTGAAACCCACCGTCGGCAGCCCTGAAGATGGTCTTCCGTTGTTTCCCACTTTATAACAAGACAATGCTGGGGTTGTAGCCTGTCTTAAGGCCACGGCCGATTCTAATCCTATCCCTTTTTTCTGCCACCGTAAGACCTGCTTCTGTCCGTATGACGTAAAACAAATAGCAAAATAAACTGAATTTATTTAATTATTCATAACAGTTCTTTCAATTTCAATATATTTTTCATTTCTCTGAATGATGGTAACAGGTTTTTTTTGCCATTCTTAGCAATTTAATAAATATCTCTGCATGACATTGAAGAAAAATTTACCGAAATGAACAGCTCAGACCTAATCAAGTCAATATAACATAATATTTCTCACAGCTGACAATTTCACACGAACATGCGGTGGACTCTGACTACCATAGGTAGGTGTCCGCCTTTACGCGTCTTATTCGCCAGGATGGACAACCCGTTAATTGCAAAAAATAAAATAAAACAATTTTTAAAACTACGAACTCACACCAGATAAAGAAATTTAGGAGTGAAAAAATCTATCCTCTTTGCACGAAAGAAAAAAAAGCTCTTGGTACTTATCCGAGATGAAAACACTGGCGTATTTCTCTCGAGGTTCAAAATACGGGACAATTGCCGTTCAGAATAGGAACCGTCCGGAACGCGGGACATTTAACACGAATACGGTATTGTCCCGTAAAATCCTGAACGTCTGCCAACCCTGACAGAGCGTCCAAGGAGAGTCCAGCCAGTGATCGAGAGCATATGGCTCGATCGTGCGCGGCCGAGAGAAGAGAGGCTGGCGAGGGAGAGACAGCACCACATTACATGTACCCTTCACAGTTCTCAGGTCGAGGGAGAGACTCAATTGAATCAGGAGCGAGAGAGATGCCCGAACAAGGGAGCACTAGGGAGTGGGAAGCTATGCTGTCAGGTGCCTAGGAGAGGCGAGCTTCCATTAGGATGTGAGTCGCCCAAGGAACGAGATATACCAAGCCTGCAGAGGATCGGAAACGTCATGTTAGAAGGTTACATGTAGGACAGTCCTAGTTTTTACATTTTCTTAATTCAACTGTATACAAGAAGCCGTGTTAAGTACGGTATATTATGTCGTCTCTCAGGAGCACCGTCGATCATTTGATTTTTTACTGAAGTACACGAACCGAGTGAGTTGGGTCCGCGGTTCGGTCTGTGTAGCTGTTAGTTTGCATTCAAGAGTTAGTGGGTTCGAACCCCACTATCGGTAGTTTTGAAGATGGCTTTGGCTAACTTATCATTTTCCACCTGGTATATTAAGACCACGGCCGCTACCTTCCCAATCCTAGCCCTTTCCCGTCCTTCCATCGACGAAAACCTTCGATGTGTCAGTGCGACGTTAAATTAGTAGAAAACAATATTTTATTAATACGTTGATATAATTAATATTATTATGAATACGTATACAACGAGACCGTGAATTGCAAAACTAACATCGCGCTGTAATAGACTTCCGGTCTGGCTCTGTGGTGTAGTGGTTAGTGTGATTAGCTGCCACCCCCGGAGGCCCCAGTTCGATTCCCGGCTTTGCCACGAAATTTGAAAACCTGTTACGAGGACTAGAACGTGATCCACTCAACCTTGGGAGGTCAACTGAACAGAGGGGTTTGATTCCCACCTCGGCCATTCTCGAAGTGTTTTTTTTTTTTTTTTGGTGGTTTCCCTCTTCTCCAGGCAAATGATGGGATGGTACCTAACTTAAGGCCACGGTCGCTTTCTTCCCTCTTCCTTATCTATCCCTTCCATTCTTCTTCTCCACCCTCCCAGAAGGCCCCTGTTCAGCATGGCAAGTGAGGCCGCCTGGGCGATGTACTGGTCCTCCTTCCCAGTTGTATCCTCACGACCCAAAATTTCACGCTCCAGGACACTCCCCTAGAGGCGGTAGAGGTGGGATCCCTCTCGGAGTCCGAAGAAAAACCAACCCTGGAGGGTAAACGGATTAAGAAAGAAAGAAAGAAAGAAAGAAAGAAAGAAAGAAAGAAAGATGTCTACCGTATTTGACGTCTTAATTCTACCAATGTAAATCAGAAACTGTTCTCTACAAATCAGTGAAATCTACATTCTTCAGTACCATTTATTTTAGAAACGGTGGCGATTTCAATGGAGGTGATAAATGGTGTCTTTTTGCCGTAACTTTCTGGGTGATATAATCAATATGCTACGATAATTTGTACAAAGATGTAGCTGCGTTCTTCCAAATGAAGGCCTGAATTACACATATAAGCAATAGAAAAGTGATCTTAGTCACTACAGCATTTTTTTTTTTTTTTTTTGCTATTGGGTTTACGTCGCGCCAACACAGATAGGTCTTACGGCGACGATAGGAAAGGGCTAGGAGCGGGAAGGAAGCGGCCGTGGCTATAATTATGGTACAGCCCCAACATTTGCCTGGTGTGAAAATGGGAAGCCACGGAAAACCATCTTCAGGTCTGCCGACAGTGGGGTTCAAACCTACTATCTCCAGGATGTAAGCTCACACCTGCGCGCCCCTTGCCGCACGGCCAACTCGCCCGGTCAGTCACTACAGCTTGGCTTGTACAACTCTCACTGGGGTCAAACAAACCGTGAAGCGGGAAGCGAAACACCATGAGTCAAGCGGCTTAACCGTCTGGCCTTTTAGGTAGTGGTTTTAGGAGGAAGTACAACAGGGTAACCATTCCTTGGCCACTTAGGATTCCAGCTTCTGATTCAGGGCCTTAAAGTGAAAACAGGCAACTATTTTATTTTCAAATGGTCTCTCTTAGTAGGTCGGTTATGTCACATACATTTAAAGTTAGGTTTCGGTACGAAGAATTTGACGCATTCCTTGTAACTCAGCTCAAAAATATTAATGATGAATTACTTTCTTAAGGATTGATTCATCAGTTTACCCATGTTGCGAAGAAAAATAAGAGTATCAAGTATATTTTAGATTTAATTTTTTTATTGGGTAGTAGCGATAATGATTGCTGGTAGAAAGAGGTGGGAACAATGGCAGGAGGGTACTCGGAATGAATGAATGAATGAATGAATGAATGAATGAATGAATAAATAAAGGCTAAGTTAGGAATAAACTCGATTGATGAAGCTGTACGCATAAACAGGCTTTGGTGGCGGGGTCGTGTGAGGCAAATGGAGGAGGATACGTTACCTAGGAGAATAATGGACTCTGTTATGGATGGTAGATGGAGTAGAGGGAGACCAAGATGACGATGGTTCGACTCAGTTTTTTTAACGATTTGAAGATAGGAGATATAGAACTAAACGAGGTTACAGAACCAGTTACAAATGGAGTATTGTGGTGGCGATTAGTATATTCTCAGAGGCTTGAAGAGTGAAGGCTGAAAGGCATAACAGTCTATAATGAAGATGTATATTATGTTATTAATTAATTAATTTATTCATTTATTCTTTACTTACATTTGCGGTAAAATTAGGGCTCACGTCCCTCTCTTACACTTAACCACTTTCAATAATAATGCTGGACTGGGGAGCAGATGAAAATGAAAATCCGCAGCCTGTTTCCGCTCATTCGACCGGGTCAGGAATGGAAGGAATGAAGCCTCCTCTAGCGACGAGGATAGGAAATGTGCCGGCTGCCGAAGCCTGTCGTACTCCTCTGGGGCTATGCTAAATTACTGACAGATGAAATGAGATGTTAATGGAGAGTGTCGCTGGAATGAAAGATGACAGGGGAAACCGGAGTACCCGGAGAAAATCCTGCCCCGCCACCACTTTGTCCAGCACAAATGTCACATGAAGTGACCGGGATTTGAACCACGGTATCCAGCGGTGAGAGGCCGGCGCGCTACCGCCTGAGCCACGGAGGCTTCACTGGGGAACATATAACAACAACAAAAATAAAATAAAATAAGACATAGTAATTATAGGAAAACACAATGGTGTCAACATATTTATGTGAAGATTAATATATATTAATTTAAATTAAAGCCATTTCGAGAACAGAAGTTTCAAGTGAAAATTTGAGTAATGAGAAAGTGAAATCACCTCACTTTTCAAACGTGCAATAGCCTTTTCGTCTACCATGTACGTTACTTTGACAAGGACATGTTTGTTCTCCAGCTTATCGCTGACAAAAGGCTCTCGGAAACAATGTGTTCAATTATTCATACACGATTTCTCACCCGCAGGGTTTCGTAAATGAACTAGGAACCGGACACAAAGGACATATGCGCGTGTCCTTTGTTATACAGAGATCTGCTCCATTAAGTTCCCAGAACATGGTTAAAAATAACCAAATAATTTCAGTTACAAAATCAGTCAAATTACGATATTAAAAGTTTCTATGAACTGGAGGACAAACTGTGGAATGAAGGGACACATGGTCAGTGGCATATACAGGGTGTCCTTGAAAATGGTTCCAATATTTACAGAGGAGGCAGCACGCAACAAACGAAGGTAAAATAGGTCCTATACACATTGGTCGCAAACCCAATATTTTCATGATTATTATTTATTTATTTAATTTATTTATTTATTTATTTACCACAAATCATACAGATGTTATGGATGTTTTAATGAAAAAAGACAAGCCCCATGTACATTAGTTGCTTCACAGACCCACTATGCTAATATTTACAATAATACCATTATTCACATATTTACACTCATACAGTACTTCATTCAGTCGACAACAGTTACACTCCCTTTCACTCCATTCCATGTACACACAGATATAGACAACTTTTTACTTGGATTGTAAACTGTATGAGAGGTAAGGCTTTTATTTTAGGTGGTAGCTCATTCCAGAGACGTGCGGAGCGGCCGTAGTAACCGGATTGGTAGGTGTGGTACGGGCAAGTAGAGGGACAAGACTAACGCTTCTGCGGACAGAGCGAAAGGATAGGGAAAGGTGGTGAAACCGGTCAAGGTTAATGGAGCCGGCGAGGGATTTTCGGAGGAAGATCAAGTCGGTTCTTTTGGGAGTGGTTTCTATTGAGGGGAGGTTAGCCGTAGTTATGGCCCGCTACCACTATCATCGATGATCACCATGTCTTTGATCTACTCTTCACAACATGTGCTCGATGTGACCGCTGTCCGTTGCAGTGCAGCCTTCCATTCTACGTCATATGTAGCATGCATTCGTTGGAACACCCCCTTGGCTGTTCCCACTTGCATCACAAGCACTGAATTCGCGTGCATCCAATCATTTATGAGTACCGCATACGCCATGGTTATTACAGGTCCCCAGACAAAATATCTAAAGGGTTGAGGTCAGGCGAACGGGCAGACCAAGTTATTGGCTCTTCCCGATCGATCCATCGCTCATAGAAGATCTGTGTTAGGTGCCGCCTAGCCCTAGGATGAAAATGGGCCGGTGCCCCTTAATAATAATACCCTAATACAACACGCTAGTAGGTTTATGATCAATGTTTACGTAAGAACGTATTTACGTCTTTTGTCGCATACGACTCTCCGTAAATTATCGGAATATCGTGTTCATCGATAGTATGGGTAGTGGACCATAACTCCGAAGATATTTTGTTTGGGACTAATGTTTATAGGACATTTCTTCCTTCGTTTGTTGCGTGCTGCCTCCTCAGTAAACACTGGAATTTTTTCAAGGACACTTTGTTTTAATTAGGAGTACGAACGTTTTTGCTTTGAAGATATTTCTTTTTCTTTGGAAGGTTTACAAGGAGGAAATTATAATAAGCAGAATCCGGGTCAACAATTAAAGTATTCGCACGGAGCCGTAAGTTTTGTCATATCGTAGATATGCCAGCGAGTGGTTTAACGTCTCATTAATATGTAAAAGTTTTACGGCGATGAAAGGATGGAAAAGAGTTAGGAATGAGAAGGAAGCGGTCGTGGCGTTAATTAAGGCACAACCTTAGCATTTGCCTGGTGTCAAAATAGGACACCACGCAAAACCAACTTTAGGGCTGCCGACTGTGGGAATCTCCCTAATTCAAGCTCACAGCTGCGCGACTCTAAGAGCACGGCCAACTCGCTCGGTAGGATAGTGTACATACCACGTGATAGTTTCTGTCAAAATAAAATACACGTGTGTGTTGGTGCTACGTCAAGCCAATTGTAAAAAAGAGAAATGGCCTACGGTTCACAGGGTTTCGGGTTCGATTTCTGGTCGTGTCGGGGCTATTAACCATATCTGGTTAATTCCTCCGTCTCTGGGACTAGGTGTTTCTCTTCACGTACACACAGCACAGCACACTAATAATCAACACATAAACACGCAATAATGCAACAAATCTCCACAGAAGTTTGACGTCAGGAAAGGCATCCGACCATTAAACATGACCAAGTCCACTTGTGCGACACAGTTGCACCGCGATTCCACCAGGCGTTCGGAAAAATAGTGTACAAAGATGACGAGGAGTCATAATACACCGTCAAGGAACAAAACATCATCACACATTCCTCGGTATATAGAGTAAACCTAAATTCGCGCACTAGGGCGTCGTAGCGCAACTCCTCACATTACAGCAATAAAACAATGTCTCTCACAAAAGTTCGTCCACCGAGCTCGATAGCTGCAGTGGCTTAAGTGGGGACAGTATCCAGTAATCGGGAGATAGTGGGTTCGAGCCCCACTGTCGGCAGCCCTGAAGATGGTTTTCCGTGGTTTCCCATTTTCACACTAGGCAAATGCCGGGTTGTACCTTACTTAAGGCCACGGCCGCTTCCTTCCAATTCCTAGGCCTTTCCTATCCCATCGTCGCCGTAAGACATATCTGTGTCGGTGCGACTTAAAGGAAATAGCAAAAGTTCGTCCTGCGAGTATATCCGGCAGAAAAAAGACGTTGAAGAGTGGCAGTCTGGCAACACTGTAACCACACGTAGGGTAACTACCTCGGTCAGCATACATTAGTCGTGCTGTACGGTTCGTGCAGTGGATAGAGTTTTGGGTTAGCATGCAGGAGGTCGAGGGGTCGATCCTGGGTTGAGGCGTATGTTTTTTATTTCGTAAATGTAGTCCAGGTGGTATGGTATCTTAATTGTCAACGGCGAATAAATTCATGCCCACGACGTGGAAAGGGAGTCTTTCAAAGCTGACCAATGAAAACGATTGTTCGTCCATTTCTAGGATCGTAGTATGTAAGTGCAAATGGTTTCTAGAGGACGCGCTGCAATCGTTGTTGACGATTAAGATGCCAGATACCATACCACCTGGGCTACATTTACGAAATAAAAAAACGTACGCCTCAGTCCAGGCCCCTCGACCTCCTGCATTCTAACCCAAACCTCTATCCACTGCACCAACTGTACAGCACGGCTAAGATGTGCTGCAAGAAGAAGTTACCCTACATGTGGTTACAGTGTTGCCAGATTGCCACTCTTTAACGTCTTTTTTCTGCCGGATATACTCGCAGGACGAACTTTTGTGAGATACATTGTTTTATTGCTGGCATGTGAGGAGTCGCGCTGCGACGCCCGAGTGCGCGAATTTCGGTTCACGCTGTATATAATATACGCGAACCTTTCTTGAGCCCTGAGCTCCCTAGTGCTGAATCGGTAGACCTCGGTTATCTTCGACATCCATATTGGCAACCTTTGAAACAGAAACTATGAATCGCTTATTCATTGCTGCGCGACATCTAGCGTACACTTTACGAACTAGTACTGTTGTTGTTTACACAGCAAAGCCATACTATATAATTCATGCTAGTAACAAGATTCGCATCGAGAAATGTTATATAATGTTAAATAATGTATGTGTGACACAGTTGTTGACGTAATATAATAAATGTTTAGAAAATTCATACCGTGCTCGATAGCTGCACTCGCTTAAGTGCGGCCAGTATCCAGTATTCGGGAGATAGTAGGTTCGAACCCCACTATCGGCAGCCCTGAAGATGGTTTTCCGTGGTTTCCCATTTTCACACCAGGCAAATGCTGGGGCTGTACCTTAATTAAGGGCACGGCCGCTTCCTTCCCACACCTAGCCCTTTCCTGTCCCATCGTCGCCATAAGACCTATCTGTGTCGGTGCGACGTAAAGCAACTTGCAAAAAAAGAAAAAAATCATATCGATCGATCATATTATCGATTCAATTCAGATCTCATTTCCATCCACTTGGCAGTATAACCGGAACCGGCAGCGCTCCCTCCTTACTCCTCACCCCGTAAAAATCGGGTTCAAGAAAAGGTTCGCGTATAGTAGCAACCTCTTTTCCCATGTCTCCTTGATACTGGCATTACTCTGAAAGCTCCGACGTAATCTTTATGGTCTATTGTGTAAGGTACTTGAAGAAAGTAGAAGTTGGTTAATCTTTGCAGGTCGTATAGTTACTCCTGTTATGGCAGAACCAATTATAAATCTCCTGGAAGATTTACCTTCAATTAAAATTCCTCAGCATTGTGTTTCGTAAATTGGATTGCAAACAACCGTCAGAGCTAGCGACAGGAAGCAAGAACACACTGTCATTGAGCAGGCGAATAGGGAGAATCTTCAAGAACCACACTATGTTTCTATGGAGACACCTAAGAAACTTGTATTTTAAGAGCAAGTACAACTGGGCAACTATCCTCATCAGTACCCGATAGTGACCAGAATTTTCCTATTTGTTGCACTATCAACACGAATAGGAAATAATATAATAATAATAATAATAATAATAATAATAATAATAATGTCAATAAAAGCCTCCGTGGCTCAGACGGCAGCGCGTCGGCCTCTCACCGCTGGATACCGTGGTTCAAATCCCGGTCACTCCATGTGAGATTTGTGCTGGACAAAGCGGAGGCGGGACAGGTTTTTCTCCGGGTACTCCGGTTTTCCCTGTCAGCTTCCATTCCAGCAACACTCTCCATAATAGCATTTATCACTCATTAATATAAATAACTTTGGGAGTGGCGACCCCATCGTAATAACAGCCTATATCTGATTCATTCATTACATCCCTGACCCGGTCAAAGACTGGAAAACAGGTTGTAGGTTTTCATTTTCAATAATGTCAATATTACGGCCTCTCCCTAGTTATAGGCATCCTGACGACTGTACCGGGCGAGTTGGCCGTGCGGTTAGGGGCGCACAGCTGTGAGGTTGTATCCCTGTGATAGTGGGTTCGAACCCCACTGTCGGCAGCCTTGTAATGGTTTTCCGTGGTTTCCCATTTTCACACCAGGCAAATGCTGGATCTGTACCTTAATTAAGGCCTCGGCCGCTTCCTTCCCACTCCTAGATCTTTTCTATCCCATCGTCACCATAAGACCTATCTGTGTCGGTGCGACGTACAGAAATACGCCTGTAAATAGTTAAGTCTCTCCGGAGACGAGTTTAACTGAATGTTGTTTACCGAAATTTTATGTTTATTAAAAAAGCAACTGCTGCTGTTTCTGAGTGCCACCTAGAGTCGTACATTGTATTCAGCTTAGTTGAGAATTGCTTATGTATTAGGTTTGGCGTATACTGGCTTGAGTCATATGTTTCTAAGTTGCCACTACTGCCTGTTCATTTCTAAACCAACCAATCTGCACCCAGCTCGTCCCTATAAATACTGTAAGCTCGACTCTTATGTATCTATCTGGATTTGTGGCTGCGACGGAAGTGAGGTTCTCTTCCCAGGAGACGACGAACGAGGCTAGGGCAGGGCAATAAGTTAGGCAGAGATTTGACCTAAAATGTGAACTTATCTGCGTGTGGCGACGGGAAGATACCAGCGTACCTCTCTAGCTTGCCAAAGTTAAGGCTTGCTGCGATTACCTTTAATTTTTATGTCGGGTTCTTAGTTTGTATTATGAAGGTTGCTAAGCTGTCTGCGGTCGTAGTGTAAACCCATTTGTGGTTACTATGTAATTTATGACGTACGAGTGTGTACCCTCGTTTCCATTATTAACGTTGATTTCTGATGATTATGCTTTTCTAAACTCTAAATTCCTATCCTGCATTTCGTACTTTGACTTAGTTTCTGGTCTTAGTCACCATTTATCCTTATCCTCTCTGTCGCCAGGCCTTCTGCCCCATTAGATTTAATGACAGGTCACGTCACGGGATTGCTTGGAGTGCTTAGCATCCCCTTTCATTTTGTTTTAAGCCTTTCGATTGACATTTTTTTCACTTCTTGGCCGTCTAGTATGAGCCTCGGCTCCTGTTTTCTGGATCTTTTGATCCAAGTTTGTGTGCGTCTCGCTTATTGAGTAAGGACAGCGAATGTCACGTGGTATAAGTGTTAACGTGCTCATAATAATTAGAGGTAGGCCTATCTGGTGTCTATTTCCGGCCCGTTCGGCCGTTGAAAATTGAAACTGTAGTTCTGGGTTAGAGACCCTCCGACATGTAATTATTTGAAACTGAGGGTTTGATTCCCCTGTTGTTGCATCTTCACTTTTGCCTGGAAGCTCTATCTTATTTCTATTTATTTAAACAAAGTTTAAGGTTCAGTTATCCCCTCTGAAATTGTAACATTGTTAATAGAGGCTCTGGCCTCAAGTCTCATTCACATACCAGTAATATTCTTGACTTAAAGGACGTGCGTGGTAAAATGGGAGTTTCCTTTCCCCTGTTTAGGGTTATAATATTGTAAATATCCTCTCTACATTCTTACACTATTACAATTCTACTGTGTTTTTGAAAACAGAGTAGAAGAAAAAATATAAGTTTGAAAATAGTTCTAAATTTAAAATTTTCTTGGAGTGGTTTTGTCCAGTGCCTAGGCCGTGCCGTTTCTTCCCCCTACTCCATGGGTGCCATCGTAACAAAAACAATAAGAGCCTCTGCTCCCTTGCGTAGGCACTTAGATATGTAGACTGCCTACGTGTTCATTTCGATATTCCGTTTTTCTCTACTATATGGCAGAGTAAAAGAGATTTCTGTTGGGCGATCTGTTTTAATTAATTTTGTCGAGTAAACAACAAATATATCACCAGAGATCCTTTACATGCCAACATCGTACTACTTGGAGTGTCAACTGGACCTCTTTCCGCTATTCAAAAACCCGACTGCATTTGCCACATGAGCCCGCGATCTTAGGACCCAGAAGTCGACATTTTACGCCGATCTAGAAAGGGAAATAATTTGTAAGTAATCGGACCAGTATGGTGGTGCTTGGTATTTCACAAACCGTATAACCAGAGTTTGGAAACAAGAACAAAATTCAAAACAATTCAATTTCCATATTGAGGCATTTCTTTGATCTGTATAAAGTGGGAGTCTTTGCTTTTGACTAATGCTTTACTGTCAGATCCAGGACACTCTGAGCCTGGGTTTATCGATGACTTTTAAAACTGTGAGTGGGTTTCTTCAAACGCCCTACGTCACTGTCGTCACTGAATTAATAGTATGCTCAATGGATTTTGTAAACCAATATTGTCGCTGCTTGATTGTTAGAATTAGTCGAATTACAGGAACAGTGTGTGGTAATTTGAGAAAATGCAACCCACTGAGGCAGGCTTGCCGAACGAGACAGAATAAGATAAACTGAGGTAAGATGAAGCCTGCTTTTGACAAGTTCATTATACTGTAATTCTATAGCATCTCCTCGCTCAGCATGCTCCGTTTCTCATATCATTGTATTCTAGATAGTATTTGAGCACAACCATCCACCCTCAGCGCTCGAATGACGTCTATTTCAGACGTTCGAGAACAGAAATTGTAGATTTATCATCCCAAGTTTTCACATTCATTAACACGTTTATCCAAAGAAACAAAGATCCATAATTAATTCAATGTCCTGGTCGGAATCAATGGCTTCCTCCTTAATTCATGTTGCTGCGATACGAGACAGTACAAATTTCTCTTTTGGGGTATGACGTGAGGTTCCGTGAATAATTCGGTATTACACGTGACTAATATGAGATATTTTGTAAATTTAGACGACCATATAGATGAAAATCCATATCATAAGTGTACATCAAAAGTTCAGTTGTTTAAAGTAAGCAGACTATCCTTGTTATCGAGAAGGCTTTTGGTAACAGCAAGTGACAATGTTAGAGAAGTTGCGAAGCCTGTTCTCCTCACCGCTCTAGTGAACTGCGGTAATTTGTCTCAATCTCCAAGGGAGTAATACAGCAGAAAACTGGCATATGCATGTCTAATACACGTAGAGTGAGTATTGCAATATTTCAGTGTCACTGAGGAGATTACAGCGGTATCCTCGTCAACTGATATTTACAGTACGTCGTATTTCAGTACTGTATATGTCTAGTGCAGTCGAATTCAATAGGATGTTGCCACTAATAAATATGAAAGAGGAACCAAATGTTTTCTATTTAGAGTTCTAGTTAAGAACAGTATGATGAAACGAGCATATGATGGAAAATTGCCAGATCGCATTCTTCGAAACTTGTAGATGACGTGGATCTAGATCCCTTGTTGTGCCGTTCTTTAACGAGGATAGTGCGCGAGTAACAGGAATACGAAGAAGTAAATAAACAACGTCTCCCATCACCTTGGTGCTAAGAGGTCCTGAACCTTTACACACAAATGGAATAGAGATGTACACAAATAACATTTCAGCTCTCTTTATTACTCGTTAAATCCACACATTGCAAGTTGCCTGAAGTTGTGGTCCAGACTGCAGCATACACCAGTATCTCTAATACCCAGTAGCACGGTTTCTTGCATTAATGCATGCCTGTATTCGTCGTGGCATACTATCCACTAGTTCATCAAGGCACTATTGGTCCAGATTGTCCTATTCGTCAACGGCGATTCGGCGTAGATCTCTGATTCGTTGGTCGGTAATCTCGTCCAAAAACAGGTCTTTTCAGTGTATCCCAGGCATGTTCGACAGGGTTCGTGTCTGGAGAACATGCTGGCCACTCTAGTCGAGCAATGTCGTTATCATGTAGGAACTCATTCAGAAGATGTGCACGATGAAGACGAATGGTTCTCCGAAATGATGCCGATATGGTTATACTCTAGGTCGTAGGATGTCATTTCTGTATCGTATAGCCATTTCGGCGCCTTCCATGACCACCAGTGGCGTACGGCGACCCCACACGATGCCACCGCAAAACATCAGGGAACCACCACCTTAGTGCACTCGCTGGGCAGTGTGTGTAAGACGTTCCCCTGACCAGACTGCCTCCAAACACGTCTGCGACGACTGCCTGGTTGAAGCCATCTGCGTCACTCATGTGTGAAGAGAACTGGATGCCAATTCTGACGGGTCCATTCAGCAAGTTGTTGGGCCGATCTGTACCGCGCTGCATGATGTCTAAGTTGCAAAGGTGGACCTCGCCATGGACGTCAGGAGTGAAAGTGCACATCATGCAGCCTATTGCGTACAGTGTGAGTCGAAACACGATGTCCTGTGGCTGCACGAAACGCAATATTCAGCAAGGTAGCGTTGCTTTCATGGTTCCTCCGAGCTGAAATTCGTGAGTAGCGGTTATCCACTGGCGTTCTGAACGATGCACGTCATCGACAGTACCTGTATCTCTGTACCTCCTCCATGTCCGAACAACATCGCTTTGGTTTACTTGGAGACGTCTGAAAACTTCCCTTGATGAGAGCCCTTCCTGACGCAACGTAACAATGTGGATACGATCAAACAGCTCTATTGACCTTCTAGGCATGGGAGAACTACAGACAACACGAGCAGTGTACCTCCTTCCTGGTGGAATGGCTATGACTGATCGGCTGTCGTACGCACTCCGTCTAATACGCATGGTTGTTTACATCTGTGGGTAGGTTGAGTGACATCTAGGAACAGCCAAAGGGAGTGTGTTCTTGATGCAATACAAACATTCACCGTCAGAGTTCTGGCGATCTTGGAAGCGTGGTCATGCAACACCATTTTTGATGTGTGTGCAAAAGCACACTATCGTGGCAGACAGACTGATTTACTTACTTGTCAATTGAATGTCCCCGAATCGCCGTTCACTTCATTCGAATAGACAGCTCACTTGACGGCATAAGGGATGTGTAAGGCCATTGATATAAGACCTCTATGTTTTACTATTACATTAATAATAATGTTATTGGCTTTACGTTCCACTAACCACTTTTTGATGCTTTTCCGAGATGCCGAGGTGCCGGAATTTTGTTCCTCAGGAGTTCTTTTATGTGCCACGACGCTGACTTACTTGAGCATCCTCAAATATCACCGGACTGAGCCAGGATCTATTAAAGCGACGGTTCTCTCGTACAATGACATCTTACAACATGAACGTAACGAAGATGCACGCGTAGGAAGAATACGCAGAGACGGTAAAGATAGTTGGTGAGGCTGGAGACCGATTGATGATGGATGTCAGGAAGATGTTCTGGCTTTTTTTTTCGTGGGAACTCTCACATGAGCATTAAAGAAGCCCCGGTCAGAGTTACATTCACATAATATTCCAAGGACAGAAATAACACCTATACAAAATTCAGTTGATTCAAGAATTAATAGAAAAAAACTTTCTAACCACAATTACCTATTGCAGAGAGATGATACGCTGTCTACAAAAACAGCCGAATTTATTCCGACAAGTTCTTTGGTCAGATGAAAGTACGTACCTTCACCAATACTGGCGGCGTAAACCGGCTCAACATTCTTAAACTTGTACTTTTGGTATTTGGCCTCATTAGCCCTATAGCCAGCAAATTATTGATTATTTATATAATATTATAGCATACACATTGCTGAAAAGAAATGATAACATTAAGATATTATTGTTGAAGAGAGCACTTGCAGCAGTCTTTTAAAACACATTCGGTCACTGTACTGTAATATTCACAATTCATTATTCTGTCTTCTCTCGTGTCAGAAAATCTACGTAATACAGATTTTGGTTAAATAAAATAAATGAAAATTGTGTACAATAGGGAATGCATTTTTAAGTTACTATTTATGAGAAATGAAACAAAAATTGAATATACATTGCGATTGAAAGGATAAAGGCACGCTTGTAGGAAGTGGAGTTCGATGTTCCAGTTCCAGTTTTGTGAACAACTCTGTTCGTGCTGCACTGAACTTAGTACAAACAAATACGATATGGTTCAAATCTGCAACACACGGGGGGGGGGGGCTGTCATATTTTAAGTACACTGCGACACTCCAGAATATCTAGGAGTTATGCTGTGGCGCTCGATATACTGTATATCTTACTTCCAAGGAACACTGCCTGAATTGCAAAGTCAAAGGTGTGCACCAGGAATACTCTCCTCAAGAAATTGGTCGGATCACAGTGGGGAAGTCATCCTGACACCATCCGAATTTCTGCAATGGCGCTGTGTTATTTTGCAGCAGAGTATGCCTGCCCTGTTTGGTGTAGTTTCACGCATGCCAAGCAGGTAGATGTAGCTCCTAATGAAACCTGTAGAATTATAACAGACTGCTTGAAATCCACTCCTGTTGAACGTTGAACCTCGCAGGAATAGTACCACCCCCTATTCGAAGAGAAATAGCTGCCTATACGGAAAGAAAAAATAAAGTGGAGCAGGAAAGAACCCATATTTTGCATGGGTACGAACCACGTCCGGAACGATTGAAATCAAGGAAGAGCTGTGTTATTTGAAAATTTTAATTTAGTCTTTCTAATTTCACAATAAGAATCCAAAATTTTATAGAAGTCCTCAAATTATGATACATTAAATAATTTCTGCGGACGGCCCTGCACATGATCAGTACTACTGTGCAATATTCTGTCAAAATGTTCCACAAAAACACTAATTTTCCACTCCTGTCATTATCATTAATATTCGTTTCTCCCAAAGTGCTTGGCTAGTTCACATAGTTGTCCACCAGCCCCTTTAAATTAATAAAAGTATGCAACCCATCTAATCGTGCTAGTACTTAGGGTCGATATTGCCCTGCTTGCTATGTCAGCTACGTAAAACGAGCCTACCTTGCACAGGAAAGCGGCTATATGCAATCTCGCCAGGATAAAAGGACCATTCCACTAATATACTGTTTATTGCGTGTTGTTATAATGCAAAAATATGATCAGGTTAATAGAATCTAAATGAGCGTTATAAATCATGAATCAAACATACGACACGGAAATTAAACGTCTAAGTGACAGGGGCATGTTTAAGTACCGCGCTTCCGGAATGCAGAGGGCGTGGAGTCACAGTGAAGATTTTAGTAAGGTACCGGTAAGTACTTTGAGATCTAAGGTTGGAACCACGGTTTGAATCCTGCTCTATGAAAATATTTTTGACCGGGTGAGTTGGCCGTGCTGTTAGGGGCGCGCAGTTGTGAGATTGCATCCGGGAGATAGTGGGTTCGAACCCCACTGTCGGCAGCGCTGAAGATGGTTTTCCGTGGTTTCCCATTTTAACACCAGACAAATGTTGGGGCTGTTCCTTAATTAAGGCCAAGGCCGCATCCTTCCCATAGCTAGGCCTTTCCTATCCCATCGTTGTCATAAGATCTATCTGTGTCGGTGCGAGGTAAAGCAAATAGGAAAAAGGTAACAAATAAAATAAATTTGAAGGTACTTACAGCTGAATTGTATCTAGTTACGGCAGATTATACCCTTTGAGACATTAACGTAGTTTTATGATAAACATGTACGCTGCTTGAAATCCACGGATATTTCACTACACAAAGCTTATTCATTCACTCATGTAGTGGGAGCGAAGATAATTTGTTTTGTTAATTTCACTCGCGACGTATTCCGTTGACAAGTACGCCGATATGTTACCGATCTACTGAGATACATGATAGAAGTCATTACAGTTTCTGTACCTGTGACATGGGTGATGTTTTGAGAGAAGGAGACCGAGCCTCGAACGACGTTTGTGTTTAAATGGGGCACTTACCTTCTCTCCTAGTGGCCTTACGTCGCACTGATACAGATAGGTCTTACGGCGACGATGACATAGGAAAGGGCTAGGAATTGGAAGGAAGCGGCCGCGGCCATAATTAAGGTACAGCCCCAGAATTTTCCTGGTGTGAAAATCGGAAACCACGGAAAACCATCTTCAGGGCTGCCGGCAGTAGGATTCGAACCCACTGTCTCCCGGATGCAAACTCACAGCTGCGCGCCCCTAACCGCACGGCCAACTCACCCGGTGGGGGGGGAGGGCACTTACCACCTATTAGAAATACTCCTATACATTGCATTATGATGAAGTCCTTTTAGACGCTGTCCGGAATGTGTTTCATATTTACTGGAGCAGAGAGACTTTTACACCAGATCAACATGGGCCGGTCATCTGTTTTGCAAATATTGAAAATGAAAATCCACAGCCTGTTCCCAGCCCTTCGAGCGGATCAGGAATTGAATGAATGAAACCCAACATCTAGCGGTGAGGAAGGAATTGTGCCGGCTGCCGAAGCTTGTCGCACTCCGCTGTGGTAAATGATTAATGACTGATAGATGAAATTATATTGGAGAGTATTGCTGGAATTAAAGATGACAAAGAAAACCAGAGTACCCAGAGAAAACCTGTCTCGCCTCCGCTTTGTCCAGCACAAGTTTCACATGGAGTGACCGAGGTTTAAACCGCGAACCCAGAGGTGAGATGCCGGCGCACTGCCGCCTGAGCCATGGAGGCTCTTTTGCGAGTATTGCCTAACAATAAATTTCATCCGCACGATCTGCAATAAATTACTTTGGAAGCTTCACTATCTGACTTCAGCGCTTGGGGAATGATGCAATGATGCAGGCTTCTTAGCAGTAGTCCTCTTTTCGGATGAATCACGTCAAGTAACATTCAACTACAAACGGACCGTTCTTAAGGTCAAATTCTTTTACAATTTACTGAACGTTTGCACCGACACAGATAGGTCTTATGACGACCATGGGATAGGAAAGGACTAGGAGTGGGAAGGATGGAATCGTGTCCTTAATTAAGGTACAGTCCTAGCATTTGTCTGGAAATGGAAATGGGAAACTAAAGAAAACCATTTTCAGGACAATCGACGGTGGAGTTCGAAACCACTCGTCTCCGAATGCAGAGCTTGATTCCGTAGCCGTAATGCGTTAGGGTAGTGGCGGTTGGCAATTAGAAGTACGAGTGGGGCGGAGTCATTTTTTTAAAAATAGAAAACAAAATAGAACCGGGGGCCTGGGGAATATAGTAAGTTGGTGGGGGATGGAGTGTAGACAACAACATTGAGACAGAAGAGCTACTACATGGTAAGTTTTCGATGCTCTCTGAGTGAATTTCGACAGAGAAGTAAAGGTTGAGAGTTTACCAACTTAAATGCATCAATAATAGCTTTTTTGAGATTTTGATTCAATACTATACAATAAATTTTCACCACAGGAACAATTACACATGTTCGCAACTAAGGTTTTGTGCCATCAGGTACTAATCGCGCTTCTACACGCTGCTGCGCGAGTCCCCTCTACTCTCTGTGGCGCTGACAAATCTGTTGTTAGCGTCGAATAACATTTTGTGCGTATTTTTACCAAGTGTTTTTTTAATAGTTAAAAAAATTAAAGGAAAAAATTAAGTAATAGACTACAGGATTTCTATAAATTGCTTTTTTGAATAATTCCTAGTTTTAGCAAGCTAAACTGGAATAAAGATGTAATTTTTTCTCCATAAAGTAGGGGGCGGGGGGCGACTGCCCTTCTCCCCTCGCTCCCTCCTAGACGTCTCTGGTGCGTTAACACGGTTAATGCTGACAATACTGGATAGTGTGCAATAATATTGTCGTATGAGGACCTCTAGGAATAACACGAACTACTATATTGTGGATGACACATGAGTGGATTAGATTAAGATTTGTTTTTTAACTTCCGTCATTCGAGAAGCCTCATCGAAGTTACTCATATGCTTCCACTGAGTTCCAATTATTATAGCTAAAATTAGTACATCACCCATAGCGCGAATAGGGAAATGGTATACCTAACGAGAAAGTGTCCTTGTTATCAAGATGAACTTTTATGGTTACTTAATGAATGAGGCATACGGCAATAACACACCATTCGATAAGGTGACTACAAAGATTGGCTGTATTCCAATGAGCGTTACAAATGGAAGCACTCATGTGAGGACACTGACATAATTGCGTGTTGCTATGCTGGATGTATTCGTGATTAGTGCTCAGCAATGAACTTCAGTTATATTCATGCATATTACATATCGTAAAAGGTATTTTCATTTTAGCAAAATTATTGAGGCTGAATAGTCAAAAGAAGAAAATTGAGGCGAATAAACAGGACAAGCATTACGTGACTAATCTCAAGCTGTGGTTTATAATTTTTTTTATTGCAAACTCTGACATAAGACCCGGTCTTCTTTGTAGAACATTTTATGCTCAAAAATTGTTCCACATATAGGGTACTGTACTTACGACGTAAACCTTTCTCTTTCCTTTCCTTTATTATTTATGTATTTAGTTTATTTCCTTATTACCGAGTGAGTTGGCCGAGCGGTTAAATTCGCGCAGTTGCGAGCTTTCATTCGGGAGATAGTGGGATCGAACCCCCACTGTCGGCAGACTTGAGGATGGTTTTCCGTGGTTTCCATTTTTCACATCAGAAAAATGCTGGGATGTACTTTAATTAAGGCCATGGCCACTTCCTACCTGCTCCTAGACCTTTCCTATACCATTAAGACCTATCTGTGTCGGTTCGACAAAAAAACAAATTGTAAAGAAAAGTATCTTTATTTGCCATGAACTTCGAGGTTTTGGAAGGAGATAATAATAATAATGATAATAATAATAATAATAATAATAATAATAATAATAATTGTTACCGTGTTTTTGCGGTAGTTAGAGGTGAAAGAAGGTGCGGGTGTGAACGGGTCTCAAACTACGAAATTAAAGTTACTGTAAAATTTAACAAGGTTATATTCTCTTTCCAAAATTCAGAAATAACACGAAAGACAGGTACAGAGTAGCAAGGCAATAAAAATACAATTACAATATTTACAGGATTTGGGCTTCGAGCCCCAACCTCACAATTCTTGAGCAATTAGCCCAGTTTTACCCCAAACACAAGTTTCAACAGAGGGGCAGAAAACCCCATTCATGCCTAGGAGCACTTGCTCCAAATTACACAGTAAGGTCTCCTTGAGGCGCGCAGAAAACAAAATTTTCGAGAAAAGAGCAACTTGCTCTCAAAATTCAGGCCTGTCAAAGGCCACACCTAATTCCACTTTCAAGCTGTCCTCTAAGGACATATACACAGGGGTAAAATACCCAACCTACTGAGGTCTATTAAATGAGAAGAAGGTTAATTACATGACCTCTAAAATAACAATTTGAGAGGAGGCGATCTGCACTCCTAATGCATTTGTTTTAAAACCTAATCTGGCTCTAGGCCACTAATGCAAGGGCTAATCCCATACTACAGAGGTGACTTCAGAAAAGAACAATTTACTTTACATTAATGAAGAATCGGTTGTGAGAAATAAGTTCACCTCAAAACAAAATGAGTGGGAGCTCGAGAGGGTTAATCACTCTCTATCCCAATATGTAGCCTTAAAAGATAATAGATGCTAAGAGTAGTTACATTTTAGGAAAAGGTTACATGGTAGAAACGCTTCGGACCCGCCCCGAGAGTTAAACTGCTGAGCTAGCAAAGAAAGAAGTTATTAATCGGCCATTACCTTGTTGTTGACCGCTGCCGAAGAAAGAGGCGCTTCCCGCCCCCTGCTATGTACTTTACACACTGAAAGATGGTACTGAAGTGGCCCAGAGACCCTAAAATCAGCAGTTTATATACTCTCGCGGAAAGTTCGAGGCGTTTCAGGAAGGAAAACACCCGCCCACAATCATTTTATTGGTGGATAACGAAAACCCCTACACAATATGAAGAAGAAACACATTATTGGTGGAAAATTAATTAAAGAAATTCGGGATTGGCTAGATACAAAACAAGGGGAAAGAGAGGGGTATACAGCCAACTTAAACAATAACAGAAAGAAATTTAACAAGAAACAAACTTTTGAAATTAAATTTTCTCCAAAAAAACAGTTCTTTCACGTCGCACGAGGGTGCACCATTGTAGTTTTTCAGTAGTGTCCTCTAGAAGAGAAAGTTCACACTTCTTACTACCGGTAAAACAAAAATACATCAAAAGTGGCACAGTTCAAAAACTTCAAACTTTCCATGTAGTGACATCTTCTGAGAAACTTGAAAATTAATACCGTCAATAAAGTTCAGACTTCCTCCATCAGAGGAGTTTCAATTGGCGCACATTTTAAATTAGCGGCGTGGAGGTGTACCGCCCGGTACAATAATAATAATAATAATAATAATAATAATAATAATAATAATAATAATAATAATAATAATAATCCAGTTTCTGGGACACGTAGAAAATGGATTCAGACAGACTATCAAACAAAATCAACACATCCCGGAAAACACGGCTATTAGGCCGAATTAGTACAAAGAAACGGATAAAGACGTTCAAGAATCAGGATTACCAAAGCTACAGTATCGAGAAGTAATCTGAAAAATTACACAAACGTGGGGGTTCGAGGAAGAAGAGAGGAATACCACACGATGAACATGGTCGAAGCAATGGAACTCGTTGCACATAAAATAATACTGTGCTAGAAGGAAAGCCAGCAAATGTTGATTCCACGATGTCGCAAGCAATTTATTTACGAATAATTATAATAATAATAATAATAATAATAATAATATTAAAAAACAGGATTGAAAGTATATTTTGAAAAGACGGAGTATATGAACATAAATGCCACAGACCAATCCTGAACAATGAAGGTCAGGTATAGTGACATCAAAACAGCTAAGAAATCTAAGTGGGCTTGCTTAGGTAGATTCTGACTCCAAACATCAATAAAAATGTACGTAGCAATTGAAGAATGAGCTAGAAAGGTGGAGACTGCATTCAGACTGTCAGAACACTTACATATCGAAATCACTATCTGGCCAAATTCAGGCATTACAGTACTGTAGTCAAACCTGAATGCTTATATGCAGCTGAGACAATAGGCAGTGAAGGACTGTCAGGCTTGGAAAAGAAAAAAATATAAGTACCTAAATTAATGTTATTTAATTTAAGTCCCACTAACTACTTTTTGACGGTTTTGGGGGATGCCGAGGTGCCGGAATTTAGTATCGCAGGAGTTCTTTTACGCGCCAGTAATTCTACCGACACGAGGCTGACGTATTTGAGCACTTTCAAATACGATCGTACTCAACCAGGATCGAACCTGCCAAGTAGGGGTCAGAAGGCCAGCGCCTGACTGTCTGAGCCACTCAGCACTCAGCCTGGCAAAGTAAGTTCCTTAGAAAGATTTTTGGACCCATGAAAACCAAACAGTTGAATGCATTTCGGCTTAATACCAAACCAACAATTTCAAAATACCATTACCGCAATGAAGAAAAGGAGATTAGCTTTATATGAACATAGTAAAAAGATGAAACGAGAAAGGTTCGCCAGCAAGATTCTACATTTCCAGGGGAAGAGGAAAAGGCAAGTTCAATGGCTGAAAGAAGTTCATTGGGATCTAGAAAAGTGTGCAATGAGGGCAGAAGATGTACGAAATAGAGATTTCTTCAGAAGTAATGTTTACCGAGCTGAATAGCTGCAGTCGCTGAAGTGCGGCCAGTATCCAGTATTCGGGAGATAGTAGGTTCGAATCCCACTGTCGGCAGCCCTGAAAATGGTTTTCCGTGGTTTCCCATTTTCACACCAGGCAAATGCTGGGGCTGTACCTTAATTAAGGCCACGGCCACTTCCTTCCCACTCCCAGCGCTTCCCTGTCCCATCGTCGCCATAAGACCTATCTGTATCGGCGCGACGTAAAGCAAAAAAAAAAAAAAAGCAGAAGTAATGTTTTGGCGGCGAAGGATTTCTCCGAGGAGAGGAGAACGAGCACGAGTGAGCCAACGGAAGGACTACTAGCGAAAAAGGAAAGAGACAGAGAACTTGAGAAATTGATGGAAGTTGTGTAATCGCAATCCGTAGGTGGTTGTAACGAAACTACTACTACTACTGCTACTACTTACGATCCTCTGAAATGGACGTGCGCTATTTGGAGGAGCTATAGAACATCATCAAAATGCATAGTTTAAATAGTCTGTAGCTTCTGCAAGAGTTTTAGCGGTTTATTTTTGTAGCTTACGCAGCAGAAACTTGAGTAATGAGGCAGCGAGCTGTGACTAGGATATAGGCAAGTGAAATGAAATTTCTGAGAAGCAGGATAGGAGTGATAAGAATGGATAAAATGAGAAATGAGAAGGTTGGTTATATAGTAACAGGAGAGCCACTGCAGAACAGGATTGAGGCATCTAGACTTTGATGGCATGGACACATCAAGGAAATGACAGAGGAAAGGATATCCAGGAGGATGCACGAAATGGAAATAACGGAAAACAACCAGGAGGAAGACCAAGGGACAGTTGGATAATAGGAGTGGAATAGTGTGTACAGAGAAGAGGAGAGGACTGGGCAAGAGTGAAGAGGGAGAAGTCATGGAAAGACAAGAGGAGATAGAGAGGCTTATGTTCCAAGCAGCTCTGGCCAACAGCTGAAAACTACAAATGATGAAGATGATATAATAATAATAATAATAATAATAATAATAATAATAATAATAATAATAATAATAATAATAATAATAATAATAATAATAATAATAATAATAATAATAATATAATAATAATAATAATAATAATAATAATAATAATAATAATTACGTGTGGCTATTTCTAGCCGAGTGCAGCCCTTGTAAGGCAGACCCTCCAATGAGGGTGGGCGGCATCTGCCATGTGTAGGTAACTGCGTGTTATTGTCGTAGAGAATAGTGTTATGTGTGGTGTGTGAGTTACAGGGATGTTGGGGAGAGCACAAACACCCAGCCCCCGGGCCATTGGAATTAACCAGTGAAGGTTAAAATCCCCGACCCGGCCGGGAATCGAACTCGGGACCCTCTGAATTGAAGGCCAGTACTTTGACCATTCAGCCAACGAGTCGAACAATGAAGATGATAATGATGTTGGCATAAAAGTGAATATCAAAATGTTGTTTGCTAATAGGCCTTATTGTAAAAAATGGATGAAAAGTCAATTGTAAATAAATCCATATAAAGATTGTATCTATTTTGTAGTATCATTATAGAAGTGTATCGGTCCGGCTCCTTGGCTGAATGGCTAGTGTGCTCATCTTTTGTTTAGAGAGCCCTGGGTTCGATTCCCGGCTATGCCAGGGATTTTAGCTGTGTGTGTTTAATTCCTGTTGCTCGAGAACTCGAGTGCATGCGTTTGTCTTAATACAAACTTTTCGTTCACAAATAACGCACAGCACTGCTAAACACAACAGTAACTTTCAAGCTTGACGCCAATAACGACATTCGACCGTAAAACTGGATCAACCCCATATGTCCCACAGAGACTGCAACCTGCGATCCCACCAGGATATGAAGAATGCTACAGAAAGAGAAGATGAAGAAATAGAAAAGAGAAAGAAGATTAAAACAGTACTTCGAGCGGATGAGTAGTTAGTTATTCGCTTTCCCTGTTAAAGGTCGCATATACGAATCATACGAATCATATCGCATTCGGTTGAGACTAAAGAGTGATTAAAACGTAACCCCCATGCCAATATATTATTTAAAATACCTTTCCAGAGTACGCCTCTGTGGTGTAGTGGTTAAGTATGATTAGCTGCCAACCCCAGGAGGCCCGGGCTCGATTCCCGGCTCTGCCACGAAATTTGAAAAGTGGTACGAGGACAGGAACGGGGGGTTAACTGAGTAGAGGGGGTTTGATTCATACCTCAGTCATCCTCGAAGTGGTTTGCCGCTTCTCCTTCAGGCAAATGCCGGGATGGTACCTGAATTACGGCCACGGCCGCTTCCTTCCCTCCTCTTTTTTTTTTTTTTTTTTTTTTTGCTAGTTGCTTTACGTCGCACCGACACAGATAGGTCTTATGGCGACGATGGGACAGGGAAGGGCTGAGAGTGGGAAGGAAGCGGCCGTGGCCTTAATTAAGGTACAGCCCCAGCATTTGCCTGGTATGAAAAAATGGGAAACCACGGAAAACCATTTTCAGGGCTGTCGACAGTGGGGTTCGAACCTACTATCTCCCGAATACTGGATACTGGCCGCACTTAAGCGACTGCAGCTATCGAGCTCGGTCCTTCCCTCTTCCTTTTCTATTTCTTCCAATCTTCCCAACCCTCTACAAAGCCTCTTTTCAGCATAGCAGGTGAGGCCGCCTCGGAGAGGTACTGGTCCTCCTCCTCATATGTACCCCGACTCAACGTCTCACGGTCCAGGACACTGCCCTTGAGGTGGTAGAGTTAGAATCCCTCGCTCAGTCCGGAAGTTAAACGGATCATGACATGAAAATGTTATTAGATGTTTAAAATACTGAATTCTACAGTGAAAAGGGATAAAAAATTACGAAAGCCGCTGGCAATTTTGTTATATGAAAAATAAATGTTGTTTATATTAATAACAAGGTATTTCTTCACTGTGGACTGATTTAATTTTTACTCTAATTTTGAAATTCAAAATTCTTTAGTTTCTCCGTTTATTTGTATAAATGAAATACCCAGCCCGAGAGAAAAATTTAACTCTTGTCCATGATAATTGCTTCTTTTATATATGTAATTTTCTTTTTCCTAAATACGTCTGACTGCAATCGGGAAAAACCATTCTTTATTTCTTCTTCTGTTGCACCATGAGTAGCATTTTCATTTTTGGCTTTTATGACGGCTTTAAGATTAGAATCTCACTTTACAACATAATGGGAATGAAAGGACTGTTGATTAGCAATTCAGACTTGTTTACAGGGGCCACTTAAAACGAACGACTTCATAAACTTTATGTACGTTGGACTCTGTTACGTTTGTTTACATCGGAAGGAATTCCTCATAATGTTACAGCACGCTCCCCCGTAGAAGCCAAAAACTTTTTTTAAATATATACTGTATATGTATTTTCACAAGAACGTACTGTGTATGACCACAAGGATGTTGAATTTTACAAACAAGCTAGTAGATGTAATGTTACAACTTAGAAAATAACACTATTAGTATGCACGAATAAAAAACTCCTTGAATTCATATTTTACAGAATGCAACACATTCGCAGGGGTTTGTCAGACGAAGTGGCCTAGAGTAACATTTAAAAAGGCGGTGGTGCAGAATGCTTAACGAGTCTTTGATAATGCCTATTGTGATGTTGTTGGGTATATTTATGGGGATACTCAACCCTTTCAATATATTTCAGTTGTATTTTGTACTACCTCCCCTGCTACCAAATAACAATCCTTTAACTGTCCAATGCTCAAGTCCAGACGTCATCACGTAGTTGCTCTACGGAGCCAGTGTTACTTACTCAGCTCGGGACGGCTGTTTGTCACGTGACATGAGAGCAGCGGACAGGCGGGTTGCATACCGTGCGCCACTGGCCTGCAGTACGTACTACGTCATGCACTTCCCCTACTTCTTCCCCTGATTGCTCGCTAAGCTGCTCTCATTCCTCGAGAGCGGGGAACAAACTGGCTCCGAAGGCATTTCGCTCTCTATTGACGATGCCTGCTCAAGTCGGATGTTGTAATATTCGCTTAAATATAGGAGTCATGGTTCAAAAATATATCTCGTTTCTGTGTCAACCTCAATCGCCTGCTTAGTATCTCTTTCAAAACGAAAACTGGGATCCAACACTAAAGCAGTGTGCTTTTTTTGGATGAATGGCAGTGATGTAGGCTCTTCTATTCGACCCCGTGGAAGATACACAGTAAACTTCTCGTAAACTTGCCACTTAATTTCTCTTAATACTGAAGCTAGAACAGATCTAACCCTGATCTCACTTTCATCACTGGGCGTTCTGGAATTTCTCCTCATGGTTACTAGGAAGTTATTTTGGTACTTGTTGATTCAATTGCGGATTTGTTATTCCTTATATGGACGATGATTATGAGTCTCACAAGAAAACTGAAGCATCCAGAAGAGGAGGAAGGAACTAAATGAAACTTCACGTCTTGAGAGAGTATGTGATGATATTTCAGTGATTACAAAATCGAGTCCAAGTTTACAAAAACTTGATAGTACGAGCCCACTTGTCAATATGATGTTGCAACCCCTCTGGCCAGGATGCATGCTTTGATTCGGTTGGGAAGGTTGGCTAAAGCCGTTGTATCCTCTCCTGAGGCAAGCTGGCCCATAACTCTTGTAACTGGTCCTTGGTAATCCGGATACTGGTATTGGGTTGAGTTGACTTCTGAGCTAGTCCAACACAAGTTCTATCGGTGACAGGTCTGGGAATCTTGATGGCCACGGGAGTACCTCAACATCACGCAGACTGTTCATAGAGACACCTGCCGTGTGTGGGCGAGCATTGTCCTGTTGCGAAATTACACCACGATACTGTCACATGAGAGGTTTCACATGAAGACGCAGGATGGCCGTAATATGCCGTTGTGCCGTCAGAGTTCCCTAAATCACTACCAGCCGTGACCTGAAGTCATAGCCGATGGCTCACCACAACGTGTCGCCAGTAGTAACACCGCCGTGCCTCTCCAATATTGGAAGAATGGTACCTCTCCCCAGGTTGCCGCCATACTCGTAGACGTTGGTCATTCGGGATAGTGCAGAAACGCGATTCATCGCGACGCCATTCATCAGGAGTCCATGTTTCCTGTTTACGGTATCACTCGAAACGTAGCTGTTTATGCTTAGGTGATAACAGTAGTCTATGCATGGGACGGTGATTTCCTAGTCCGGTTACTGATAGTCTCCGACCAATGATGCGTGGTGACACAGAATGTTGCAGGGAGTCCATTACTTGTTCTCGGATGTCAGGCACAGATGTGAAGATATTACGATGTGATTGGTGCCCAACAAGGCGATCTTCCATTGTGGTGGTCAGACGTTTTCGACTGGAACCTTGACGACGAGTATGCCTGCCCTCATGTTCCCATACAGTCCAATATCGGGTCACTGTCACACCCGAATGCCTCACAAATCTGGATATTGTACGATTATACCAGCCGGCCAAATGGAGATCCAAAATCAGTCCCCTTTTAAAAACTCTGTCAGGTTCTGATAACGCTCTGCCACACGAGTACGCGTCACCTCCGCGTCCTTCACAGTGATGTTCACGCACCTTATATACCCTACCAGTCCTGATGACTACACTGAACATGAACGACACCAATGCATTCTGGTTGTCGTTCTATCTGTCGTAGAGAATTACAACTGTAACAATTTACATGCCCACCGATGGTGTATACGTGTACGAAGTTACATGGACATTCGACCATTTCTTCTGTGAGCTTCCGTTTGTTTTTTTGCCAGGCAGTGCATTTGTAGAGTCTACTGGTTTATTCCTCACGGGACAATTGTAAAGAAGGCATTCACTAACACTGTATTAAGAGTATTACTGTCGATGATCACCACCATGACTGAGCACTCTGCTTTTTTCCTTGCTTCCATTTACCTCTTTATCACTACATTAAATTTTATAGTCGTGCGTTATGGTGATGAACAGCCTCTAGACTGTTAACGTAGGCAGATCACTTAAGAACGTCCTGTTTCGTTCACAGGTAAGATAAGTTACAAAGCTTGTTGCAATTGGTGTCTCAGCATATTTTGTTGTTGTTGTTGCTGTTATTGTTATTTTTCTTCTTCCTAACGTTTTTCACTCGACGGCGCATACAGACTACATTGCACGACATTGTCCATTTTGGTCAGCCTAGTGATGTCATATCGTCCCCACTATGGCAAACTGGCGAAAGTGACAAACTAGGGATTCTGTAGTTCTGGAGTTTTGTTCTAGATTTTATTATTTATATAATAGCTACACTCTGACCGCCCGCGTGGGGGGCCACCAAGTTAGTGGTAAGATTATAGGGTTGTAGGGTTGGCCATTACATGTGGACTGGTCATCCGCCCATGTAAGGGGCCGCTTAGTAGATATAGTTGGTGTGTTCTTTAGTTCTGTTTATAATTGTTCAGTTGCATTGGTTTTAATGTTTCTTTCTCTTTTATGTAATCTGGCATTATGAACATGTATCTGGGAGTAAAGCTTGTAATGTTCAATAAATTACAATTACTATTACTCTCTAACCTTTGACAAAGTCTCATATCTGCAATTCGTTCTGTATAGCTAAGACATAAAACCAATCATTAAATACAAAATTGATTTGACATGGGTAATCACAACTTATTACAGCTCTCCTAATTTTTTGACAATTTACAGATTTGTTAGCTTGCTAGAGGGGAGGGGGACGATATGTAGTTACTACTTTTCTGAATGATTTAGTCCATTTATTACTCAATCAGGACATCTGTAAATAAGGTAGTGGCAACATAGTCCAGACACTCGCAGGAGATCGAGCATGCACAAATAGGATATGGCAGCGGTCAGGTGGCGCTGTTGTCGATGTGTAGTGTGCATTTGACTGGCATCCAGTTACGAGTGTTGCTGTGTGGCGTTGAAATGAAGTGTGTTGATTTCACCACTCAAAATCATGTTTCCAAAAGGTGATCTCATCGTTTGTGGATTAAAATCGAGGTTGCCCGTGGCAAAAATGCATCAGAATCTTATCGAGGATTACGCGAAGCCAGTGACGAGAATGAATCACCGTACAGGACGGTTACACGATAGGCCAAGGCGTTTCATGCGGGTCGGAATGGCACTGTGGATTTGCACCGCACAGATCAGATGTCCACTCCTCAAGATCAGATTGACATTGTGTGTGGTCTCGTTTCCCTAGACCAGGGCCTCTCAAACGCCCAAAATCTCACGCGTGCAGAGCGAGGCGCAAGAGCTCCGTGCACTGTGCATCGGTGCCGCTCAGTATGGTTCGGATCAACGCTTCGTCTCTGGGCTACTCGGCTAAGCTCGGCTCTACTCGGCTCTACTCGGCTCAACTCACCCCGGATTTGGAGCGCTACGGCGCAAGTGGGGCAGAGAGAGACAGGCGGAGCGAGCGAGAGAGGCGTGAGGAAAGAGAGAGTAAGCGCTATTGCTCCAAATCGAGGAGTGGGTGGTCTGCACTCTGGTCAACCAAGCCAAGTCGTCTTTTGCACCGTGCACAGTGCATGCACCACGCGCATGCACCCTGAGAGGCCCTGCCCTAGACCATCGATGGACTATCCGGGAATTATCCGTTAAGGTTGGTCTCAGTCATCAAACGGTGTGCCACATACTGACGAAATGTGTTCACATGAGGAACATTGTGTCTCGTTGTGTCCCATATCAGCTCACCGACGTACAGAAATGGGACCGATATGCACTGGCTGGCATCCATCTGGACAGATACCGCAACGAAGGAGACTGATTTCTGCAGCGTTTTGTCGCCATTGATGAGACGTGGGCCTAGATTAAAGCGTCAATCGAATTAATGGTGTCACCCAGGTTCGCCACGTCCACAGAAATTCCGATAGGAACGCAGTGAGCTGAAGCTCGTGCTGATAGTGACATACGACTACGAAGTTGTTTCTTACGCATGCTGTGACTGAGGGTCAAACTGTCAACAGTGACTACTCTGCGTCCGGTTATGCGGTGCAAACGCCCACGTTTATTGCGAGACGATCACCCTATTGTGGTGTTGCTGTCAACGCACGTTGTCATGTCGCAATCAATCTCAAGCTCTTATCGCAACGGTGGCATTGGGAGGTTTTGGAACATTCTCCGTACTCACCAGACATGAGTCTTTGTGACTTCTACCTGTTTCCGAGCCACTGATTTCCTAGCATCTGTACTCCGCGCAGTAGTGCTCTCCGTTGCTGTCATCGACAGAGGACGCCTTGCCAACGGTCCCCAACGGCTTTCCGATGTTTGGCAAAAGGTAATAGACTTTGCCAGTGACTGTATTGAAGGAATGCGTTCTATCAATATTGCCGTTATTTCATTTACAGCTCTCGTATAAAATCATGTGATGTCATGGTATTTTACCTCTCTTCTAAGACTACAAGGTAAGTTACCATAAGGGGACTTGGCTTATAATTGAGTTAGAAATGGACTAAATCAGTCAGAAGAGTAATGACGCCACACAGCACCATCGGGCTGGGAAGGGTTAAGGGAATCATCGGTTCGAGGTGGTATGTTGCCGAGTACGATCATGGACGAGCAGAGCTCTCTTCAGTACTTGTTTGTGTAGTATTGTACTGTCAGTGTGTTGAGGGAGATCTCAGTAGGCGGCAAAGATTCGAGTAAAGATTATTTTAATTTGCAAATACGATCAGCATGTCACAAGGTCAAACATACAAGTGTGCTGAAGTAGGTTTGAGAGATGACTGTTTTTCGCTCCGCCAGTTATGATGTTTGCTGGGTTGTCTAGATCTGGAAGTGCAAAAGATCTGTTCATTTTAATTTCACCCGGAAATGGGTCTAACGTGTAGTTTATTCAGAAGATTTAAAATAAATACAGGCGTGCAATCTAAAAATAAGTTTAATTTTAAGTAACCCGTTTATATTTCACAGCCTTTCTGAATATCATGTGAAAATATCAGAGCGCTGAACATGACACTGCTCACTATTCCTCAGCATAAATTCTCAACCTACAACAATTCATTCACTGATTTGACCTCCTTCTGCAAGGATCAAACGACGGAAGCTTTAAGCAAGTGTGCTCAAAATATCTCCATGGGATGAGCTCGTAGAACGACAGCAGTTCTTCTTCTTAGTCTTCTTTCCTTCCTTCTTCTAAACGTCATCACCTTTACTGTTAGTAAAAGTAAGCAGTAGAGCAGTAGTAGTATTCACCTGTGATTCCCATTTTAAGTAATCATTATCACGATATCAATTTTGTATTATTTTCGCCCACAGATGTGACATGGTTACTACAATTTTTCTCAATGTGAGAAATATCTAGTGTTCAGCATTAAAAATTGTAAATAACTTAATTGTACAGAAATCTAGATTATTATTATTATTGTAATTTATTGTATTTAATTTTTTCGTAGGTTTTATTGTACTTAGGAAAAATGACCATTTATATTATATTGTGTAGTATATTAGATATTTTATGTGCAGTAAGGGAGAAAAGTAGAACAGTACTTTGTTTCAGTTTTTGTTTTATGTTATTCATTTATCAACTCGTTAAGACAGGAACTTTGCCAGTTAAAATTAATCATGTGTCTATCTATCTATCTATCTATCTATCTATCTATCTATCTATCTATCTATCTATCTATCTATCTATCTATCTATCTATCTATCTATCTATATTCCTAACAATCGAGTGAGTTGGCCACACGGTTAGGGGCACGGAGCTGTGAGCTTGCATTCGGGATATGCTGGGTTCGAACTCCACTGTCGGCAGCCCTGAAAATGGTTTCCCGTGGTTTCCCATTTTCTCACCAGGCAAATACTGGGGCTGTATCTTAATTAAGGCCACGGCCGCTTCCTTCCCACTCCTAGCATTGTCCTATCCTATCGTCGCCGTAAGACCTATCTGTGTCGGCGGGACGTAAAGGAAATCGTAAAAAATCATAACAATCATAAAACATTAATATTAATAGTTTTTGTTTGAATTTTGTGCTTTCGTAGATGCATATTAAAGAAACCTGCTTACTTGCGTTAATATTGTCACCCTAGCAAATCCGGAACGGGCTGCCAGTAATAATATGACTGGAATACGTTAAGGAGTCGACCTCTCCTCATTCTTATTCAAGAAGAATGTTATCAGGGAGTGACGCAAGGAGATGAGCCGGCGTGGCCCTCCTAAGCCGGCACATGGGAACACTGAATCCACACTCGATTGCATCTCCTTTGCAGAGGACCTGGAAACTGTCACCAGGCAAAGGGGGACGCTAGAGGAAAGGTGGTGGTGGGTATAGTACAACTGGCAACCATCCTCTCTTAACTTGTGTCTAGCGCCTGACAATGTGCAGCCACTCGGCTACGCTCGGGTGAGATCTGTCGAATATACTCGGCTATGCTCGGGTGAAGTTATTCGGCTGTTCTGCTAGCGCGCCTTCCGATAGTAATGGAATTTGAGTGCCCAAATACTAGGCAGTATTCAAATATTACGTTGTTTTAATGTAATTTAAAATTCAATACCAAATGGGAAGGCAGTACCGAGACTATAGTTACTAAGTAGTTGCCTACATTTTTATGGCTTTTGTAATGTAGAGCTGACCTAATTTGCTCCCTCAAGACATCTCCTAGTAAACATTAAACTTAAACAGCACTTCAACCTATTAAAATAATAAAAAAAAAACTGATCGTGCCTCAGTGCGAATGGCAATGCAATAGCGTAACTAAAACTGCAATACCGTAACTACAAAAGTATTAACTAGTACACATTTTTATTGCTTTCGTAATATAGAGATTACCTAATAGCCCTTTTTCGTCCCCCAGACATCTCCACGAATACTTCAGCAGCATTTCAGACATGAAAATAACAGAATAAAATGATCATGCTTCAGTGCGATAGTTACACACGAGTCTGACGCTCGTCTTCACCTATCACGTACACATGAATATTCTTACTTAAATGATATTTATGTCACCCACTCAGGCATGCAGGCACACACGTACAGTGCGGTAACACACACTACGTACACTCACGTATTTACACTAACATACACTATGTACACTCACGTATTTACACTTTAAACAAATCAGCGTAGCAATAAATTGGCAACAATAGCTTCTTGCTCGCTATAGGCAGGTCTTGATAAACTCAACGGTGTCTTTTTATGGGCCTTCTTCGTGGAGAACAGTCTTCTTTGAAGTTGAAACTTGATTGCGCCAGGTGGTGAAGTTGATGAAGTCAGTATTGTCCCTTTATTTTGGACATGGATCATTGAAATTATAGGCTTAAGCTGATTTTCAACAATGTCTGCATGCTCAGGTGACTGGATTTCGGCGAGTATTGTTTCAAAATGTTCTCGAAGTTGTAACTTTCTCATTTCCAAGTCACCGTCAAGTTTTCTCTTGAGAGGATTCTGCAGTTCCTTGAAAACAGCTGTACTTTCGTCACAAGAGGGCGATTCTTGAATAGTCAGTTCATCTCCTGGGCTGGCACTTTCATTCCCACCACTTCCGTCTCTGATGCTGATTAATCTCTTTCCAATCAGATGAATGTGTTTGCACATATTAAATCTGATGGACGAGTCAGTGCACGTACAAATGTAAGCATGGAGGCAGAACTTTCATTCGATACACCTTAAACTGCAGTCACAGTTTTCGCCATCCACCTTCCTTACTTCATAAAATTCAGTCTGCTTTTCAGAAGGAATTTTCCATACGCCGTCCTCGTAGTTTACTCCCTCGAAAGAGAGTGACAGTAATTACACGTGCCTTTTTCTCAGCGCCGACAATTTATGCGTAAGCTTTCCTTTATTAAGAAAAATGAGGCGATCGAACAGTTTGTCTCGGACAAATCTCATAAGAGTATGGATAGCTAGGTCAAGTCTCTTGGGATTCTTGCTTTTCAAATAAATGTGCTTAATTACTCCATGCATACGCTCTAGGTGCATATTAGTGTTCAGCCCTGCATGGAGGCGACGACAATAAATCCAGCTGGTCACTATCCGTTCGTAGTTAGCCTCGAAGTACTCGCCGAATTCCTTGGTGTCGGGATTAGCTTTAAGGTCAGCTGTTAAGTTACCAAGCATCCTAGAAAAGACAACTTCGTCTCTTTCCTCCAGTAGTACTCTAAGCTCTTTGTAGGTCTCAACTTGTTTCTCGCGCCCTTTGATTTTCCAGAGGTTTTTCCTCCATGCACGATCTACATTCCACGAACAAAATAAACGAAACTTGGGGGGGGGGGGCATCATGACTGCAAGCCATGCATTATAAAATGTTTCAGCCATGTCCAACATGAACACTTTAGGGTTCAACGCGTCTGGAAGAGCATTTCTAATCGTCGTAAATAAAATTTCAAATAATGCTGTGTCGGACCTATTTGGCAGCATGAAAGCGCAAGGGAAACCCTGACATTTATCATCTATCACTAAGAGGGTAGTCAGTTCGAAAGCGTACTTACTTAGATCGTGGGTACCATTAATACAAACAATGTTCCTTCCAAAACGTTCAAGTATTTCTTTCTGAGTTTCATACATAATAATGAGGACAAAATCTTCCTCTTTTAGCTCAGGATTTGCTTCAGAAGGTATTCCCTGACCTTTCTAGAAACGAACTACGCCACCGATTTCCTGCATCTCTTGGATCCACGATTCAACACTCGTACAATCGTTACCATGGCGTACAGCTTCGGACTTTAAATTGTACTGCTGCTCAATGTTTAAAAGATCCTTTCTAGTGAGTAAGCGCAGGCACTCTATGTCAGTACCACCGACAGAATCCTTAATTTCATCCAATATGTTATCGAATGGAATTTTCATGGCAATTTTTGTTGCCAGCTCCTTTCTGTCTGATTCAGAAAGTCTCAACCGGCCTAACTCGCCCTGGTGACCGACATGAGATTTACAGTACGACACTGATACTTTTCCTGATACATGAAATGTAACATCAATTGACGCTGGGCAGTGCCCACTTATTTTATTGCTACCAAGCATTTTTTGAAGGCGCAGTTCATTTCCTCTACATTTCAAATTACCGTCTCTGTGGCATCGATAGGAACATTTCGCTGAGCCATCAATCTTTCGAATGTATTTGTACCGCCATGTAACAAATTCACACAAATCATCATTTTCTATTTTGATTTTCCAATCTTTAAACTCTTGTTCGTTTGAACATTCTAAAAGTTCAGTCTTAACGGGAATGTCATGATCACTGATAAAATGTTGAACAATTTCGTCTCTTGTTCCACGATCTTCTACACCAAGGGGGCATTTCACTTTCGATTGAGTTTCAGAAATCTGGTTCGTATGCTTTAAATTTTTATGGTGAATGAAACTGAATTTATTATTCGTACTAAAGAAGCACAAATCACACTTAAACTCGGGAGAGGAACTCGAATGTTTCGATCTAACGTGAATGTTTAAGTTTTCCCTATAATTAAAATTCTTATTGCACACATCGCACCTGAATTTCTCCATTCTAAGAATGCCGCGGAACTGGTTTGTCACCTCCAGTTACTAATTATAAGACACTAGATCGTTCTCTCTATCTACCGTACCTCACTCACCAATAATTCTTAACACTACACAACAACGCCTCAGCGGGAATCTGTGCCTATAAAACCAGCTGTAGGCGCCAGTTCATGTAAAAAAGACGCGCCAGATAAATGCCAAAGTTCTCTCTATACACGATCACTCACCAATTCTCAACACTACAGTGACTCTATATGTACAGTGTGGCCAATGAGTGCTTCATTCTGATTGGCTCCGCCATGTTTTAGCCAAATGCGCCGTCAGCTCATTTGAACGTATGTATTCCGCACCGGGTAAGCAGTTAGAGCGAAGAACAGGCTATTTATTTTAACTTTAATACTACCTAAAATATGTTTTTATTAAACACGGGGGATTATTTAGTACTGTTAGTTTCGAAATGTGTGTGCATTTACGTATTTCTGAGGTCTGATATTGCAAGAAATTTACGCCGGGCTGTTGTGCTTATAGGTGCAAAAACAGATACGGAAAGGGTTTTAAAATGAAGTTGGGCTATTGCTTGTTTACAGCTTTGAAAGTAGCACATTATAAGATGCTCCCAGCAACGATTAGAGTTGTCTCATGCATTATAACGGTAAAAATAATAACAAAATGCGTTCGTAATTTTATGGAGGCCAAGGCAGTAAACGTCAGATTTCTCCGTTAATACTCGCCGTATTGAAAACCTGTACACAACGAAAGATGTTTAGAATATAACAAAATATAATTTCCGATCTTTTACGTTTTTGCGATTTTACCGTGTACGGAAAAATAAGATTTTCACGATTATATTATTTTTCACAAATTTCCAAATATTCCTGAAAATCTCAAACTTGTTCATAAGAAAAGTTACAGGAAAGGTCACTCCCGATCATTTATGTCTCATTCATTTTCGTCGCATGAGCTATCGTCGTATTTCTTTCTTAATCTGCTTACCCTCCAGGGGTTTCCCTCGTACTCAGAGAGGGATTTCACCTCTACCGCCTCAAGGGCAGTGTCCTGGGGCGTGAGACTTAGGGCCTTGTGGAGGGATGGGAAGATTGGAAGGGACAGGCAAGGAAGAGGGAAGGAAGGTCGTGGCCTTAAGTTATGTACCAACCCGGCATTTACCTAGAGGAGAGTGGGAGACCACGAAAAACCACTTCGAGGATGACTGAGGTAGGAATCGGACCCACCTCTACTCAGCAGACCTCCCGAGGCTTAGTGGACCCGGTTCCAGCCCTCGTACCACTTTTCAAATTTCGTGGCACAGCGGGAAATCGAATCCGGTCCTCCGGGGGTGGCAGCTGATCACGCTAACCACTGCATGAGCTATCATGATGGATATATTCTCGAATTCAAGCTTTTACGGCTATTCATCTCTAAAGGACGTGGTTATAAATGTCACCTAGCATCAACTTGAATTTTCCCATACATTGTAATGATAACAATAATAGTCCGACTCCGTGGATGGATGGTCAGCGTACTTCCCTTGGGTTCAGAGGGTCCCGGGTTCGATTCCCGGCTGGCGGAGTATTTTAAAAACACGGGCTTGGATGCTTGTGTTTGTCCCAACACTCTCCTTTTCATATTCAGACAGCACACCACACTGCAAACCACCACAGAAACTCGCAGTCGTGATTTAATCCTTCCATATAGGATTGACGTCAAGAAGGGCATTAGGCCGTTCGATAGGGCCAAATCCACATGCGTGACGCAGTTCGCTCCCACAACCCCACAGTTGTGGGAAGAGCGGTAGAAAAAAACCCATTAACAGTAATAAAAATGTATTAGCAAAACCGATAGTAGAAAATAGAATGTTTAAAATACAGCGGATATCTACCAGTACTAACCGAACAGGGGCACAGAATTAGTCGCACATCACGGGAATCGAACCGCGTGTGATCGGTAACAGAGTCCTGAATATACAAGTACTCCGGGACCAGGATAACTGCTTGATTTCACCGAGCAACAAGTAGTATTTTCTCAAACTATATTGTATAGCGATACCGATATGTAATTGCTCATTGCGGGGATCAAACCGTAGCCGTCATTAACAGAGCTTTGTACGCAACTACCCGGGGACCATGACAGTTACTTGGTTTCACCACTAAAAAGTAGCAGGTTTTCGTCATTATTTATATTAGTACCAGGAGTAGAATGGTAAAATATGTTGTTATATTATGTTAATATAAAACCTGGAATACGGAAATGTTATTTTTTAAATTTAAATGTAGGTTAACTTTACAGTCATTACAAACATTATTCAAAACAATGGCTATACTATTTCATGCCACGTGTACTATAACATAAATGTTATCATAGGCCTAGCTGCCAACACAGAATTTCGAACAAATAATTGTGACATTTATACGACGTGTAAATCTAAATTCTGAACTCTTACACCAGGTAGTCATATAACAAATACTGATAGGCCTATATACACACAGTATAAGCAAAATAAATAACATCTTAAAATACTGAACTAGTCTATTCGTTATTGAAACAATAATAATATCACTCTCCTTCATCTATCGGCTGATTGAGTACTTGGCTAAAACATGGCGGCTGGAGTAGCCTTGGCCACACTGTACATATAGAATCACTGTACTCAACGCCAAACAACAACGCTTCAGCGGGAAACTGTACCAATAAAACCAGCTGTAGGCACCAGTTCATGTGAAAATATGCGCCAGACAGAATGGTAAACGAAGCAGGACCGAACGTAGCCGAGCTACTCCGAGTGGCTGCACATTGCAAGCAGAACCGAACTTAGCCGAGTTGTTCCGAGTAGCTGCACATTGCCAGGCGCTAGACACAAGTCTCTCTTATCACCAAGGGCGTAACGAATATGGTAGAGACCCACCTACCGGGCGAGTTGGCCGTGCGGTTAAGGGTTCGCAGCTGTGAGCTCGCATCGGGGAGAATGTGATTGACGCTACCAAGGGAACATGTAAATTAGCCGCTTATTGGTCACACCACATTTAGTTAAATTTGTATTTATGTAGAGCTTAAATCAGATCGTTACCTGCCATCATCAGAAATGATTAATGATTATAGTACCAGATTTGTTATTGTCCTGTATAATTGTTAGTATAATATGTTTCTGACACGATTAAATAAATAAATCTGGGAGATAGTGGGTTCGAACCCCACTGTCGGCAGCCCTGAAGATGGTTTCCCGTGGTTTCCCCATTTTCACACCAGGCAAATGCTGGGATGTACCTTAATTAAGACCACGGCCGCTTCCTTCCCATTCCTAGGCCTTTCCTGTCCCATCGTCGCCATAAGACCTGTCTGTGTCGGTGCGGCGTAAAGCAAAAGAAAAAAAAGACTCGCCTGCAGGAAACATAATTGGGCCCTCCAAAAAAACTATATAACAAATAAATGTAACTATAGCATAACTTTAATGCAATATATATCCATTTAATATATACAAAGGACTCGGTGTAAAATTACAAAGCTAATTAATATATTTTACACCTTTCTTACATTTTCAAAATATTACTGAACTGGACTACATGGCGTGCTTTCTGGGATTAAAGGTATTGATGATTTCAATAACGTCAATGGATGTCATATTCGATGCTGAGGCAGCTCATTTCACTGTGCCTGTCTTGGGGCCATAGAATTTCGGAGGCAGTTGTTTATACGTTTTTGTTTCGAAAATGATAGTTTTGCGGAAGAAACACTAACAGGAATAATTAGGACAAGCATATACTTTGATACCAATTTTCATTAAAAAAAAAATAACTTGGCTTAGGTATTTTCGAGAGAGCATGCCGCTCGTGTTAGGAGAGACGGCTGTGTTACTCTACTCAATAATAACTGTATCGAGATGCAACCACTTGATAATTACTCTACTTACGAATTGTAAAACCAATATTTTCAGCCCATTTTACAACATCATTATGTCACCTCCGTGCAGACTGGCATTCGGGTAATTTTTATTTATTTTATTTACATATTTTAAATTTATTCTATGGAAGATTTGTGTGCGCCTTTAAACCCCGGTCCCGCCTGCATTGCAGGCTTTCCTGGCCTTAATATAACGCCACTACTTACCACTAATCAGAGAAGGAAAAGGCCAAATTCTTCGGAGAATGAAGATGCCAGCAAAAGAAAGGAAAGTTTCACGAAGAGCGTGAAAATGAGACTCCGTAAGTCTGACAAACCTAATATCGTCGGAATGGGAAGAGAAAGAGTTGGATAGGAAACATGAAAGTTAGGAACTTGTTACACGTAAGTTGATTCAATGCTAGACTCGTTTAGAGGATCGGTGATCGCCAGGTCACGCTCCCCAGTCGATAGCCTCTTGGGAATCACTCCTTTTAGTCGCTCTTACGGCTGGTAGGGGATACCGCTCCCCGCAAACATTGGAGGATTTCTTGGGCTAACATCACGTGTGTCACCAGCGATCTCTTACTTGCCGATATCGTACAACACGGAGTGCCGAATAGACTTTCTTCCCACCATTCGAAACTTCAACTACGTCCCCGGGCTCGAACTCCATCACTGCTCTCAGCGGAGCTTGCCTCTGGTGTGTTAAAAGTGAAACGCCTTAAGATAAGATAGATGAAGAATCACCTCTTGACATGTCCGACTCGTTGGCTCAATGGTCAGCGTACTGGCCTTTGGTTCGATTCCCGGCCGGGTCGCGAATTTTAACCTTCATTGGTTAATTGCACTGGCCCGGGGGCTGGGCGTTTGTGCTGTCTCCAATATCTCTGCAACTCACACACCACACACAACACTATCCTCCACCACAACAACACGCAGTTACCTACATATGGCAGATGTCGCTCACCCTCATCGGAGGGTCTGCCTTACAAGGGCTGCACTCGGCTAGAAATATCCACACGAAAATTAAAAAAATTAAACCTCTTGGCAAATAGCAATACCGAGTTCCCATGACGTAATGCGAAGCAGAAGCGCAAAAGGGGATATTACAACATTATGAATATTAATACTGTGTTTGATCTCATTTAGCAGTAAATATTTACTGTATATATTAATATGTAATTTGTATCCATTTATCGCAAATGTAATATTTAGCTAATATGTGCCTCTCTCCAGTTTCAGGTAAACGAATCTAGAAGAAGACGTCATACTCTTAACGGTCAGCATAGTAGCTCCCCTCTTTGGCTCTGGTTTAATTCCCGACTTGGCCAAGAACTTGAAAGGGGTACCTTGATTTTCAGGTAACATAATTTACGAGATAAGGTTGCTACATCACTCTCTAGTCCATCCTGTAAGTGCAGTGGGGAAGATTTACGTTCCCGAACATGAGTTGCTATTCCCCCCCCCCCCTCCTCATGCAAGCCATAAAAGAATGCAATAGGTATTTAGATACACCCTGTATACAGATTATTATTATTATTATTATTATTATTATTATTATTATTATTATTATTATTATTATTATTATTATTCTTCAAGGAGAGAGTTTCAACTTGTTCGTTGGCCTAATGGTTTTCGCCTTTGTATCCTCCCCAAATCTCTTCATGAATGCACTGTGTTAGATCTTGCGTTCTTTGGACCACTACCTGCCTTTTTTTCGTTTTAGGTTTCTCCACGAATTTGTGCTTGGCTACTATTGTACTAAAGGCTCCACGAACTCATATGATGTCGTCCGTGATATTTATTTCATGGAGATCTGCCTTAGTTTCTTCAAGCCAATTTATTTTGACCTTCTTTACGTTGATTACTTTAAATAATCTTTTGGTGAGTCTGTCACAGTCCATTCTATAGATATGGGCATAGAATTACAGGCGTCTCTTGCGTACGGCATCGGTGAACCTGTCAGTTAATGAGTAGAAGTCCGCTGTTCTCCTTTTAATCCACATTCCATTTTCGTCGTGGGACCATAAAATAATAATAATAATAATAATAATAATAATAATAATAATAATAATAATAATAATAATAATAATAATAATAATAATTATTATTATTATTATTATTATTGTTATTGTTACGGGGATTTCGTGGAACACAAAGGTGTAAGAAAGTGCCAGGGTGAATGGGCGGGCAAGGAAATGACCAGAGCATAGGTTAAAGCACTAAATTTTGAAATTTTATTTCTTTCCTTCCTTTTTTATTTGCCGTTAAAATTTGATAAATGTAAGATCTGAATAAACAATAAAAATACAATAATTAACTTGTCAGCTACAATAACAGTGGCTACAGTCCAAAAATCAGGTACAAAACTAGAGAGAATTATCAACGTGATAACATACGAAGGATTAGCATTATAGTTCTGAAAAAAGGTACACTATTTATAAGAGCATGTTTGCTCCCCTAACTTACATAGCCAAGGAGTCTGAGCTCCAAAATTAATACAGTCCACCCTCTCAGAGGCGTAAGTTTTTAATAGCGCACTGACAACCTGTAGGTTGTTCTTAACCAAAGTATTTACACATCTTTGCTCTGATGTGGGATCATATATTGCTCGACAGTTTATTACACACTGGTCTATACACAATTAAAAAATCAACAGGGGCAGTGCGTGCCCACTCTAAATGGCCTTAGTGTAAAAAGAAAATATTTAATATGATTGGCCATGAACAAAAGGCTAGAAGGTGAAACCCTTGCACTCCTTCTAGAAGAAGATTTCATATTCTTAACGGTCAATATAGTAGCTCCCTTCTTTGGCTCTGGTTTAATTCCCGACTTGACCAAGAATACAAGAATTTGAAAGGGGTACCTTGATTATCAGGTAACATAATTTACCAGATAAGTTTGCTGCAATTACTCTCTAGTCAATGGCCCAATGACACAGAGGCTAAGCCTATTCTACGCCGGGGTGACTAAACGAAAAACGTGAAATTTCAAGAGAGCGTTAAGAATTTTAGATGATTAGAAACTTTAGTCACCCCATACCAAGTTGAATGGGAATCAACAGAGGGAAATCAATCTTTGTTCTCTTACATTATATGTTTTCCAGTAGGGATTAGACTTGCCGAAAATCTGTATTTAAACCATGAAATTAGAACTTTACATGAATAAAAGAAGTTTGAAACCTTCCCCTTAGGCCATCTGCCGGAGCTATCACATGTGAAGAAAATGCTGCCATTACCTTGAGTTGCTGGGCGTTTCAAACGCCGACTTGCGGCCCCTGCCCCCAAAGAACTCGCCGCACTCACTAAACTGGAGCGATGAAGATGACGAGTGACGACACGCCCTTAAGAGCCCAGCTTTTATAGCATTCCGAGAGGAAGTTTCCAAAACTCTTTACAGATAGGCTGGATGCCTCTACACACCCCAAATTTTAATTGGCTAGAGAAAATATTCACAAAATTTCTAATTGGTTTGTAGATACAGGAGATTGAGGTGGACGGGGGCAGAAGTGTTGACAAGATGTGCATAATGGTCATTGAAAGTGTACCGGCTGGTACACCTCTACGCCGCACATTCGAATTTTCCGCCTTAAAGTACTCCTCTACAGGAGAAACTGTGAACTTAAAACTGGATCTACTTAAAGCTTTCCTCTGAAGATGTCACTGTGTGAATTTCGACGTGTTTTTGTTTACTATTTATTAAGAAGTTTGGACATTCTCTCATAGATGTCACTATCTAAGAACTGTGATCATGCACCCTGGTGCGAAGTGAAGGAACTTTCTGGAAGACATTTTGTACTCATAAGTTTTGTCCTTGCTAAATTTCGTTCTTTCATTTGTGGGTTGGCAAGATTAATCTTTATTTCCACCAGTTTTGAACTTAGCCAATCCAGAATTTCTGTAATTAATTTCCCACCAATCATAGGTTTCTTTTTCGATTTTGTGTGTAACTGTGTACTGTAGCCAATAAAAGCCTGTGGGTGTGTCTTAATTATTCATGAAAGGTCTCGAACCTTCCCTGAGGGTATAAAAACTGCTGATTTTCTTGCCTCTGGGCCACTTCATCAACATCTAACTTAGTGTATGGACGTGTAGCAGGAGGCGGGAAGCGCCTCTTCCATCTGGCAGCAGTTCTTCAGTAAGGTAATGGCCGCTTAACCTCTTTATTTCTTGTTAGCTCAGCAGTTCAACCCGCGGGAAAGGTCCGAAGCTTTTACAATGTAACCTACCTTTCTACAAATGTAAACTTGTGCCGGTTTATGTAAAAACTTAATATATCTTTAACTGTAAATCGGGGATAGAGAGTGCTTTACCCTCTCGAGCTCCCCTTAATTTTGATTTGAGGTGACTACGTTTTCGTAACCGATTTTCTACTCTTCCTTAATGTGTTAAATTTATTCAGTGTACGAGTCACCTCCATAGTTTGGGAATAGCCCCTGTTTCATCGGCCTAGTGCCTCTTATGTTTTAAGAAGTTTCATGTAGGAGTGCAAATTCACGCCTCCATTCAGTTTTGCACATTGGGCCATTTACTTAACTTATTCTTTTTCTACTAGGCCCAGTAGGTTGGGTACAAGATACCCCCGTTTCATTTTGTGTAAGTTGTGCCTTGATGGCAATTTAGTGTAAAGCCTAGTATTGCCTTTAGTAGGCTTGGAAAACTGAGAGCGGGTCAGCTCTTTTAAGTATTGGATATGTACCTCTAGGAGGCTTGACTTTGCTAGGTGGGAGCAAGTGCTCCATGTTATTAGGGGATTTCTGCCCTTTGGTAAATATGTGTTTGTGAGCTGAGAGCTCAGAAATTGCAAAACTTGGGGCTTGAAGCCCATATTGTTAAATTGTCTCTAAATTTTGGATTTTCTTGTGTTGGTTAAAGCCTTGTCATTTTACCTAACGCTTCATTGTTATAAAATTTGCTAAAGTTGAATTAGAAAAAAAAGGGAATATAACCTTCAGTTTAAGTTTTAAATTTTTTTCTTTTCTTGGCATTTGTAGTTAGACCCTTTCATCCCTGCACCTTCTTTCACCTCTGCTGTTCCACAGATACCTCGGAACAGAAAGAATAGAGAGTTTCTGCAGTAATCACAAGCGTTCACTCAATTTAAATCAATAGCAATATCAATAGAACTATCGGATTTGTAATTTCACTTCAAGAAAAGCTGTTGAATCGCCATGCAATACAAAGTTACATGATCGTGTCGAGCGAGTTTTGCCGTGCGGCCAGAGGCGCACAGCTGTGAGCTTGCATTTGGGAGATAGCAGGTTCGAACCACACTGCTGGCTGTGCTGAACATTTCTTTTCGTGGTTTACGTTTTCATACCAGGCTACGGCCGCTTCCTTCCCACTTCTAGCCCTTTCTTATCCCATCGTCGCCATAAGGCCCTACTGTGTTGATGCGACGTAATGCAACTTGTAAAAAAAAAAAAAAAAAAAAAAAACAACGTGATCATCGTGAATAGTTTGCCACATAGGGTTTTGATTTATTTGCAGTGACTCGTTCTTCATTTGCAGTTTATTGCACATGTGAAAAGTTTGCTTGTTACTTTTTGGGACGGTGACCGATGTGTGAAATACAATTCACGTATCTTATATACAAAAATACTGTTCAGTTTGTCTGGATGAATATTATCAATCCTGGGCATAATTTGAAAGCAGAAAGATAGAGGTCACCTGATGTATTGTAGAAGGGATCGTACGTGTACGTTCACAGTAACTGAAGGAGAAATCTCCGAAACGTATCAGTACGTTCATATACCATATGACACATGTGGTAGCGAACGTATCGGTATGCGCGTAGTATGAAAAGTTTCTATATACGAGCTGTTTCAAGAGGAGTAGCGATTAATGTCGGGAGGGAGTAGTACAGACCAGTGATATTCAAACATTTTGTTTGGCGTATCCTCCAAAATATAATTGTTTTACCTACGTGCCCCCGAAGTACGAGTGCAATGCGATTATACAAGAAATAACACATGATTGCTGCTGGATGGCAAATAATATTAACGTACATACATGCATCTTCATTATAGACTGTCATACTTTCAGTGTTCAGTCTACAATTCTCTGTGAATTTACTAAACGCCGTCACAATCCTCTATTTGGAAATGGTTCTGTGGCCTCGTTTAGTTCTGTACCTCTTAAAATCGTGAGAAAATGAGTCCAACCACCGTCGTCTTTGTCTCCCTGTACTCCTCTTACCCTCGATAAGAGTCCATTATTCTCCTGGGTAACCTATCCTCCTCCATTCGCCTCTCACGACCCCACCATCGAAGCCGGTTTATGCGCACAGGTTCATCTATCGAGTTCATTTCTAACTTAGGCTTTATCTCCTCATTCCGTTTACCTCCTGCCATTGTTCCCACCTATTTGTACCAGCAATCATACTAGCTACTTTCATGTCTTTTACTTCTAACTTATGCATAAGATATCCTGAGTCCACCCAGCTTTGACTCCCGTACAGCAAAATTGGTCTGAAAACAGACCGATGTAAAATATTTTCGTCCGGGAGCCGACTTCCTACTTATAGAATATTTACTGTTGGTCGCAACTGTGAACTCACCGCATTAGCTTTGCTGTACCTTGATTCAATCTCAGTATATTACCATCCTGAGAGAACACACGTCCTAAATTATCTACCCGTTCCAGCTTTGTATCTCCAATCTAACATTCAGTTCTCTTGTGATTCTTACCTAAGAATATCAATTAAGTCTTGGAAAGGTTAATTTTCATACCATGCTTACTGCACCTGTTTTCAAATTCCAAGATATTAGACTGCAGGCTTTTCGAATAATCTGCCATTAAGGACAAGTGGTTACCATAGAACAGGCTGCTTACTATATTTCCACCTAATTGAATCTCTCCCTGTCACTTTATACCTTTCATCGGATGATCCAAGTAAAATACGAACAACCAAGGTGAAAGATAACAGCCTTGTTTAACCCCTGTAAGTATCCTGAACCAAGAACTCATTCCACCATCAACTCTCACTGCAGCCCGATTATCAACATAAATGCCTTTGATTGATTTTAATAATCTACCATTAATCCCACAGTTCCCAATACAGCGAACATCTTTTTCCTCGGAACTCTATCATATGCTTTCTATAAATGTATAATAATAATAATAATAATAATAATAATAATAATAATAATAATAATAATAATAATAATAATAATAATAATATGATCATCTTTCGCAGCTTATCCCGCTTGCTAAGGATCCCTGCACGCACTGAGGCATGAGAGAGTTGTGGCTAGGAATTCAAGGTCGCATGCCCTTCCTGACACCACGGGATTTTCAACTAAAAAATCTCACCCCCAACAATACCAGGAATCAAACCACGGATACCGGGATGACAGGCAACCTGTTAAGCCAATACACCATCCTGTTCCCCAATAATATCATTAATGATTTAGTTCTTATTCCGGGTTGAACCGTGTTGTTGTTTTCTGTACATGCCGTACAGTTTGCCTACGTTTCGAATACATTGCACCGGGCGAGTTGGCCGTGCGGTCAGGGACACGCGGCTGTGAGCTTGCATCCGGGAGATAGAGGGTTCGAATCCCATTGTCGGCAGCCCTGAAGATGGTTTTGAGTGGTTTCCCATTTTCACCCCAGGCGAATGCTGGGGCTGTACCCTAATTAAGGCCACGGCCTCTTCCTTCCAACTCCTAGGCTTTTCCTATCCCGTCGTCGCCATAAGACCTATCTGTGTCGGTCCGACGTAAAGAAAAAAAAAACAAAAAAAAAAAAACAAAACAAAACATACATTTTAGTATTGTTTGTCAAGGCGACTGAAATACCTCTACTCGATCCGAGGTAATCAGTCTTCCAGACAGCATGGATCATCTGATGAAAGGTATAACGTGGCAGCGAGAGATTCAGCTAGGTTGAAATGTAGTAAGCAGTCTGGTCTACGCTGACGACTGGGTCTTAATGGCAGATTGTGCCAAAAGCCTGCAGTCTAATATCTTGGAACTTGAAAATAGGTGCAATAAGCATGGTATGAAAATTAACCTTTCTGTTAGATTACATTGATGTTAATGTGATTCTACACACCGTGGAAGCTTCACTTCTAAAAGTAACAATAATATATATATTCGCTGAGCAAGGGAAATCTCATGACTCCTTCGGAGTAAAGTTTACAAAAGCAGCTCAAAACTGAGCGGTCAGCAATGGCCGGAAAACTGTTCCTGGCATTTTCACTGATTAATGATAGCCCAATTGTTCGACCAATGGAGACTTCTGTTCCCTTCACAGGCAACGCGGCAAGCCTTCACAAGACAGACGGAGAAGCGCTCTTTCCTCGTGAGTGGAATTACGACCTAGCAACATGTGTATATTTACCCCACTGTGTATGTGGGACGCAGACGAAGAATACACCCACGGTATTCCCTGCCTGTCGTAAGAGGCGACTAAAGAGGGTGACCAAGGGATGATCGAATTAAAACCATGAAACTACTTATAATTAGTACCATCAGGAAAGGAAAACCATGGGTCGCCTTTACTTGCGAGTAGTACCACTATGTTAGGTACAAAATAGTTTTGTGTTTAGTAGCAACAGTGTGTGAATCAGGATGGGATTTACAGTGCCCGTGATTAGCACCACTACATCCGGTACACCACGGGCTTACGTTGCCTGTAATTAGTACCATTATGTGAGAAACACCACGGGTCTGGGCCTTGCCTGTGTTCACTACCACTACATGAGCTACACAGTGGGACAGCGTTGCCTATGATTAGTACCCACTATGTGAGGAACACCACGGGATAGTACGAGTCCCTGTGATTTGTACACGTATGCTAGGAACACCAGTTAGCGTTACCTGTGAGTGGCTCCGCAATGTGAGAAACACCATAGGTCTGCATTACATGCGCGTATTACATTACCTGTGAGTAGTACCATAATGTGTGGAATACCGCGATTTTACGCTACTTGTGATTAGTACGCAACATGACAAATACCAGGGTTCTACTTTACTATCGATAAGGAGCGTTCTGAGGGGTCGATGATCTCAATGTTGGATCTCTTTAGACAACAAGCACCATCATTTTAGTATTGTGCTTTAGAAGCAGTCCCTTGGTCAGTAATACTGTTGTTTATGATGGTTTCTGGGTCGGATCCGCTGATTGTTTTAAATTCATATTCATCCATTCATTCTTCGTCAGAACGTTTTAAATTCTGGTCAGTGGATGTTTTTGGACTATCGAATTGTCATTTTATTTCGTACCATTAGGGGCCTATGACCTAGATGTTAGGCCCCTTTAAACAACAAACATCAATCATCAATCAAAACAATAATCACCACCACCACCATCGACAGATAAAAGACACCGTCATGGTAACCAAGCAACAAGTGTTCGTTGACTATTTATACCAAGTCGTCGCCTTCTTCCTCACGTTATTACCGTGTGCCCGAACACTGCCTTCTATACAGGATGCAGGAAATCTTGTTATATAAATTCAGTGAGGAGGAATTTGTCGCTCGCATAATTTTGAATTGCCAGTCAGCTCTGTACGTTTGTTAAAGGAGGAAAGACAAGGCTCTATGTACATATTCACGCAATGGGGCCTGTCATATCATTTTGACCACTTGGAGATGGGAGGTCACGGTATAGGAAATTGGTTTAGGTGAGGATAGTTAATGCGGAGATTGGAGAAATTAAATGCATTCACTTAAATGTTTGGCTAATACTTGGTATATATGGATGTCGTAGTTGCTTAACGACAACGAAACAAACGCGGGAAGGGGACCTTTCTGTTTTATAAGGGATTGATTGATAAAAAAATGGTTACATCAGATTTGTATTTAGAGCCGATGACCTATATGTTAGGACCCTTAAAACAACAAGCAAGCATCATTTGTATTCAGTGCATCCTAATATAGTTTGATTGAGGTCTGCTTCTTGATTATAATCAGAGGAACAATTGTGGAGTCTACAACATTGATTATGAATACTGTAGATAGCTGGGGTAAGATGCATGTCCGTCGCCATAAGACCTATCTGTGTCGGTGCGACGTAAAGCCCTTAGCAAAAAAAAAAAAAAAAAAAAAAAAAAAGATGCATGTCCAAGTCTCAATATCATATAGTTGTGCACTTGTAAAATAAATAATTATTGTATTGGCTTTTTACGTATCACTAAATACTTGTTTACGGTTTTCGGAGACGCCTAGGTGCCGGAATTTTGTCCCGCAGGGGTTATTTTAGGTCCCGGTATATTTAGCGACACGGGACTGACGTATTTGAGAACCTTGAAATACCACCGGACTGAGTTAGGATCGAACTGGCCAACTTGGGCTCAGAAAGCCAGCGCTTTAACCGTCTGAGCTACTTAGCTCGTTCCTCTTAAAAGAACGCCTCTATTACTAAGAGACCTGAAAAGTACACTGAAGTCCGCGGTGGAAGTTTAACGTCCCCCGAAAGATGTAGGTTTGTGCATCAGTAACGAGCTTCCTATTTACGAATACGCCACAGTGACCATATTTTCCTTTCCTTTTCGCACAAAATAGTCTTTTTACTTTAGTACTTATCCTCATATGGAAGATAACACTTGTATTCATCATTAATGTAGAACGGTTTATCCTTTCACTCAGCATAGGTTCCATGACCATTTCACATTATACACACTGAATGATGTGCGTGTATACCTTAATACGAATAATGACACGTCAACCATCACTTTATTTTGGCGGATGAACAATTAGAGCCACTGGAGATGTATTTAGAAACACGCAATAGTGATTACGTGCTTCCCTATAGGATTAGCGTCAGCAAGGGTTTCCGGCCGTAAAACAGGGCCAAATCAACATCTGCGGCACAGTTGACACCCACGAACCCACAAGTGTGGGAAAAGCGGTAGAAAAAGATCTCTAGTAAACAGGATATATTTACATACTTAGGAAAGCGTGAACAGGCCCTTCAAAGCCAATTTACATCACCCGGCAGTGTAGTTCCCCTGTCGTTAGGCACGACACACCGAAAGAAAGGGTGTCTTAGAACCTACCTGGATGATTGTCTCTTACGATAGACAGACGTGATCGTGAGTTCACTAGAATTCACAAACCCGAGGGTCAACCAGGCACAACTATATATATGCGCGTCGGGAGAGTTTTATTGGAGTCCTGCGGTCGCTTAGACATGTTCCTTGTTGTGGTGCCTTAATGTATTTACTATCTTATTGACAGATTGCCATTGTAACTGCCATCTTGCTTTATATACGGCTCTGTGACTGTGGACAGGCCATGGGTTAGATCACAGCTGACTTTAGTTTAAGGAGACAACGAAATGGCGGATACTATTGCTTTGGTTACTGCCATTGTAAAATATGTAGACATGTATAAAGAATAAGTTTTAAGCCTTATTAAGCAGAAAAGTTACATCCTTTGTCAGAAGTAGAACAGCGTAACAAGACATAGCGATCTAATAAAGGAGACTGAGACTTCTGCAAAATAAAATTCTCCTTCCTACCTTTCGCTCGCGACTCCTGTCAATGCATATGACTGCCTGTATTTTTGCTGGATTTCAATTATTATTATTTTCACATATTATTTTATACGCTCGATGATTCAGTGATAGATTGTGGCATTATAAGTAGTATAATAGGCGGATTGGGCGGCCTCCTCCTCCTCCCGCGGGAAATTTGAACTTTAGCGGGAAATTTGAATTTTGGCGGGAAATTTGAATTTTGGCGCGAGATTTGAATTTGTAAACAAAGCCACGTGCTTTTTGACAGCTGTCATTGACAACAACACATCGCTAACCTCACTGCTGCCATCTTGACGGGCCTAAACCTCAGTGGTACCAACTTAACCTAACTAGCGCGAGATTTGAATTTGTAAACAAATCCACGTGTCTTTTGACAGCCACGTGCTCTTTGACAGACAACAACGCATCGCTAACCTCAGTACTGCCATCTTGACGGGCCTTAACCTCAGTGGTACCAACTTAACCTAACTAGCGCGAGATTTGAATAGGTAAACAAATCCACGTGCTTTTTGACAGCCACGTGCTTTTTGACAGACAACAACGTATCGCAAACCTCAGTGCAGCTATCTTGACGGACCTAAACCTTACTGGTACCAACTTAACCTCACTAGCGCGAGATTTGAATTTGTAAACAAATCCACGTGCTTTTTGACAGCTGTCATCCGCCATCTTTAAACTACAGAGAACCGTGCTGCCCTCTTTATCGCAGTAGCTGCAAATTCGTCACCTGTCATCCGCAGTGCTGCCATCTTAACGAGCCTAAACCTCAGTGCTACCAACTTAACCTCACTAGCGCGAGATTTGAATCGGTAAACAAATCCACGTGCTTTTTTCCAGCTGTCATCCGCCATCTTCAATCTATAGAGCACAGTGCTGCCCTCTTTATCTACTTACCTTTGAAATGTGGTGGCGGATAATTTGAAAAATGCTTTTTGACAGCAGCCATCTTTGAGCACCGTGCTGCCCTCTTTAGCTAGATACCTGTGGTGGCAGACAATTCTACGTGACAGCAGCCATCTTTGAGCACAGTGCTTCCCTCTTTGTGGCGGCGGGAAATTCCACGTGCTCTTGTTTGGAAACAAATTCACGTGCTTTTTCTGACAGCTGTCATCCGCCATCTTGCATCACAAACCTCAGTGCTGCACTCTTTAGCTAGATACCTTTGAAATATGGTGGCGGCAATTTGAAAAATTCTACATGCTCTTGTTTGGAAACAAACCTATGCGCTTTTTTGACAGCTATCATCCACCATCTTTAATCCAGAGAGCACCGTGCTGCCTTCTTTAGCTACTTACCTTTGAAATGTGGTGGCGGCAAATTCTACGCGCTCTTGTTTGGAAACAAACCCATGTGCTTTTCTGACAGCTGTCATCCGCCATCTTTAATCCAGAGAGAACAGTGCTGCACTCTTTAGTTGAAACGTGGTGGCGGCAAATTCCACGTGCTCTTGTTTGGAAACAAATTCTACGTGCTCTTCAGCTGTCATTCACCATCTTTAATCAAGAGAGCACCGTGCTGCCCTCTTTGTGGTGGCGGATAATTTGAAAAATTCGTTTTGACAAGCCGCCATCTTTAATCCAGAGAGAACAGTGCTGCCCTCTTTAGCTACTTACCTTTGAGGCGGTTAATTTGAAAAATTCTATTTGACAAGCTGCCATCTTTAATGAAAAGAGCATCGTGCTGCTATCTTGCGGGTAATTTTTACGTCACACCTGTCATCCACCATCTTGCATTGCTAACCTTAGTGCTGCCCTCTTTAGCTACTTACCTTTCAGGCGGACTATTTGAAAAAAAATCTATTTGACAAGCTGTCACCCGCCATCTTGCATCGCAAACCTCAGTGCTGCACTCTTTAGTTGAAATGTGGTAGCGGATAATATGAAAACATTCTTTTTTGACAAGCAGCCATCTTTAATCAACAGAGCACCGTGCTGCTATCTTTATCGTAGTAGCGAGCAATTTAAAATCTAGATGCTTTTTTCTAACAGCTGTCATCCGCCATCTTTAATCTAGAGAGCACCGTGCTGCACTCTTTGTAGTGGTAGTAAATTCCACGTGCTTTACAAACTCACGTGCTTCTTTTGACAGCTGTCATCCGCCATCTTTAATCAAGAGAGCGCAGTGCCGCACTCTATGTGGTGGCGGATAATTTGAAAAATTCTTTTTGACAAACAGCCATCTTTATTCAACACAGCTACCGCTATCTTACATCGCTTAACTCGGTGCTGCACTCTTTAGTTGAAATGTGGTGGTGGTAAATTCGAACAAGTTTAACCATACATCGGGGGGGAGCTAGAGTAAGCACGTGCTGCAGTGATGACGTCATCATGCATGTTTAGACTTGTCCGTTTTCTTAAGAGTAAGTCGGTGTAAAGGAATGTCGTGGCGGTAAATTCGAACAAGTTTAAACATGCATCGGGAAAGCTAGAGTAAGCACGTGCTGCAGTGATGACGTCATTGTGCATGTTTAGACCTGATCGTTTTCTTAAGAGTAAGTCGGTGTAAAGCAATGCAATAAGTACAGCATTTTTGAATGCGATCAAATATTTATTTACAAATGTACTACAACAGTGTTCGTTTTTGCTGCTGACAAGGTTAGTATGCTTCTTAACAACGTATGCTTCTGAAATGCCTCCTGCAACATTCAAATTAAACAAAACATTTAGAAATATATTATACTAAGTATGTTATGCTTTACAGAGAAGATCATATACTTCTTACCTTGTTGTTATTCCTTTTCGGAATCATCATCATCATCATGAGGTACTAGAGAAAGTTCATTCATACACTGTGTACAGTGTTCAATCCTCGGATTTGGTCCATACCAATCATCATCACCATTTTCTCCTCGATGCTTGTAATGTCGTTGACAAATTCTGCATAAAGCTACTTCGATCGACATCTTACTGTGTAGAGGAAGGATGCCCCAAAAATTATGTACGTAAGAGGCAGCGTACGTAGATAAAAATCCTGGTGGTAAGTATTGAATAAGATGTTTCGGCATCGACGATCTATGTTTATAGAACATCTTAATAGCCTCACTCACTCGTGTAAGATAAATAAGATATTGCGTATGAGCATGCAAACAGCATGCACTATGCAGTTTTGTTCCATAGCGTACGATGTTGAAGCACACACTAATGAAAATGATAAAGAGCTATTCTTATTTATAGTCTCGTAACAATATTCGTTAGCGGATGGTGAATAACATCACTCAAATTAATAATAAGACAATAGGCTGCTGTGTTAGCAGGAATGTTTTCAGATGTTTCAAATTCTAAAGGAAATCAACTGGATGTTCTTTTATAGATTCTTCGTGATAAGAGCAGTCTATAACTACAATCGGTGCTTTATTTTTAAAATCTTGAGGTGTAAATAGCGGACGATCTTCTTTCTGATAATACGATGATTGAAATTTACAAAACATGTCATAGAGCATCCCAAACTTATTTTTCTCCAAGTTAATGTCTATGTTTTCGTAGGGATACGAAATTCCGTTGAGATATAGTCTAACGTGTCTTCATTTACAGTGATCAAACAGTGAGCTATCTTTTTCGTGACTGAATTTACGATTAGTTTGAAATCCAAAAATAATGTACAAGGGCTTCTCAGTAAAACGTGATGTTTTAACAGCCCAGCTATGCTTGTTTGTAGGCGGTAACACAGGATATTCATGCAGCTCCCAACTTCTAAAACGTATAGGTAATGGTGTATCATTTTCTACAATCTTGAGCAATCGAAGTTTTTCACGATCAGATAAGGTTACATGTGGAATCCTCCACAGTATACGATGCAGTGTTATTTTCGATTCTACTGGTGTTTCTACTGCTTTAAGAGAATTGTAATCACTTCGATCACGGATTAGAATAAGCTCTTGTTTTGCGTTGATTATAATACGTGTAAAGTCTTCTGCGAATCCAAAAATATGTTTCAGTGATAACATACCCGTAAAAGTACCATCCTCATTAATCATCCAGTTGTTAGTAGCTTTTGGATACCATCCAGCCATCCGCAAAAGATTACTTTCTTCATCACAGAAAGAAGGGTAGAGTTTCATTGCACTTGTAATACCAACATTCTTCGTTCGATCTATTTCAACATTATTTACTTCATATCGCGCTTCAGAAAAGAGAAAAGCTAGAGCATGGTTGTTTAGTTGTGAAGTGCTTGGTCCACTTCCATCCGTCTTTTCTAGTCGTCCTTCAATATAGAGGTAGCTTTCGTGTGGTAAGGTGTATACATCTTGCTGATTAATAATAAAATGAATTTCATCATTGTTATTTAATCCAAACGTAAAAGTTTGATAGGAATGAAGCTCACTTCGTACTACACCTTCACGTCTTTCTACTGTATTCGTAATGTCCAGCATTTCTTCCATTCTGTTGTAGTAGTGTATATCCTAAATCTTGGAGTATCTGCTTATGGGTATCTGTTAACTCGATGAGCCTCTGCACACATGTAGTATGTCTTCGGAATGTACACCGTGTTTTATAGATGGTTTTCATACTGGTTTAAGATGTAGTTTGTAAGCTACGTACGCGTGCTGATCTAAATGAATAAGCTGATTATGTTTATTTACAAGTCTAAGAGTAATGTTGCTAATGTGTTTTACAGACACAGGATGATAAAGAACTACTGCTGGTTTCTCACAAATAGTATATCCACGTTCCTCTGTAACAATAAAGTCGTGCAGGACGTGCGAAGGTTGTAGATTACTATTCAAGTCTGTAATAATATTACAAGTAATGTTCACATTATAATCATCGAAGAGTTTTATAGGTTGATCAGACTCGTGACGTACGTTCGGTAGGAGCTCCCTCGATGAAAATCCAAGCAGTGGTCCAATCGAATCAGGTTGTGATTTGAAGTCAATCTTAAATGATGATTCAATAACACATTTATGTGTAATGTTGCTTATAGTGATTGAGAACTTGTAATTATGATTACTAAAACTATCTTCCCCAAACTGATCAATTAACGTACTTTCAATATAGTCGTGAATATCGTCTACTGTATAACTACCTGAAGGTAGTGTTAGCACATACTCATCGTAATAGAACTTGTTTACACCATCACGCACATTATAGATTTTATTGTAGCTTTCAAACGATACTAGTCCAAGACTATGCGGCTGATAGCCAAGTTCGATTGGTGGATTAAAATAGACGGTTGTTTCAGGTCCTTCTCCACGTACAGCAAACGTTATTTTACTGTTCGCCATCACGTAGACACTAATGCTATTTCTCTACTGTCTGGGTTTGATATAAGAACATAAGACATAATCGTCCGCACATGCGTGTATTAAAGTTTTGCACACGGTTTTTATTGTAAACAATGTCTGCACTGCTTCCGAAATAACGTATGAGCTCAAAAGGAGGAGGTAAGTCTCCATAGCTATCAAAATACCATACTTTAGATTTACGTTTTACATAAGCAACGTAATGAGTTCCAGGTCCACGACTGTCGTCCAAGTTAATTACGGCACTTTCACGTTCACGTGGGCGCGCTGGTAGTTGATAGCGCATATACACTCCTCGAAAATAATGAATTCCTAGTTGTTTAGCAAACGTAAAAACTTCATCATGCGTTAGAGCTCGATGTGGCAGTGCATTCAGTAGACGTTTTTTGGAGAAATGTAGATACCAAGCCCTTTCTTGTATGGCGCTAGCTTCATGTTCACACCTTTGCCTCGTAACGCAATTGCCTCCATCGTCTTGTTATGACATTCACTCTCTTTCAACTGTTGTTTCGCTTCTTCTACAGCTTTGACAGTTCTCGCTACAGCACTAGCACCACCTAGCAATGACCCTAAAGCTGCTAAGCCAGCAAACAGCGCAGGAAGAAATCCTCTTCGTTTTGGTACAGGAATAATTCGTGCACGTTTACTAAATATTGCTCTGCACTTTGGAGAAATTCTCGCTCTTGCTGCGCGTAACGCCTTAGTAATAGCTACACGAGGATTGTATTCCCCTCGAATAGCTTTTTGCGCAGCCTTTATAACATCTTTCCATCCAACAGATTTTACTTTCTTCTTCTTCTTCATGTCGTTTGGATATCGTTGTTTCACCATGCTGTACACGACATTACTAGTCAAGAGCAAATCATAAACTAACCGTTGCCTCTTGTTTCGTTTAATATATATATATCTATATTACTATTACGTACTTTATGATTCAGTTATCATGAAGATTATGAAGCAGCAAGACACACTACCTGTTACCGACATTGTACCACATCTCTTACCTAGTTCTAGTACAACTACAAGAAAACGTCATGGAACGTTGTTTCCTTTTACTGTTCGATGTATTGTATCAGGTCCGTCGGGATGCGGTAAAACAAATCTTTTACTCACACTTATTACTTCTGTAAATGGTGTACGCTTCGAGAATATTTACGTTTTCGCAAAGTCACTCTATCAGCCGCTATGTACTATTCTACAAACTGTAATGCACGATCTAGTTAAAGATGGAATAAGATATTTTAAATTTAATTCACATGAGCAAGTACCATCACCAGACGATGTGCTTCTTAATTCTCTTATGATCTTTGATGATGTCGCAACAGAACAGCAAAACGTTATTCGTGCATTCTTTAGTATGGGTCGGCATAAATATGTTGATTGCATCTATTTGTGCCAAACCTATTCTCGTGTGCCTAAGCAGTTGATACGCGACAACGCAAATGTTATTGTGCTTTTTCGGCAAGATGAGCGCAACATGCGACATGTGTATAACGATCATGTTAACACTGATATGACATTCGATGACTTTAAACGTATGTGTGCTAAATGTTGGTCATTACACCGTTACAGCTTTTTAGTTATTGATAAAGAAAGTGATGTACAGCATGGACGATATCGCATGGGTTTCGATCATTTTATATGCATTAACACAGAATTACAGTAACTACTTGATTAAAAACCATCATGTTAACATCTAGCAAGGAAATCACAAAACATATCATCCAAGCTAGAAACAATATTCGACGGAAATTTAAAGAGCTTAAACGTATTCAAGCAGACACGGATTTATTTCTAAGAACACAACTAAGTACACCACTCAAAGAAATTTTTAATTCTACTTCATTACCGCAGTCTACTTCAAGTTTTGCTTCTATGCAAACATCATATCATAATGAGAAGCATGAAGAAGAAGAAAAGCATAAACAAGACAAGGAAGAGAAGAAGCAGGATGTAGATCAAGAAGAGGAAGAGGAAGATAAGGAAGAAGAAGAAGAAGAACTTAATGATACATCACCATCTAAGCGTGTTGAGCTTTTAACTACAGATGTTATTGCTGAAACACTTACTACATCGACGCAAAATCTACCATCTTTGTCTGAGGTTATGATTACACCAGAGTATCGCAATAAGTTTAGAACTTTTATTCAAGATACCTATGGATCTCTCTTTGCGCCTTATATAGAAAAACTTTTTACAGGACAAACTGACACTACCTACGGTATTCGCTACGAAGATGACTGTTTCTGGATAGGAGATTCAAATGTTAAGATTAATAACAACAAACTCATTGTAAAAGGTGTTACCTATAAATCTACGAAAGGACTCTTAGAACTTCTTTTCTCACGAATACCTGACAAGGATATAATTTTACAAGATGATCTTAACAAATATAAAGCAATACTTTTTGCTACTGACGCAACACGACGTAATTACAAGAGAACAGAAGCTGTAAATGCGAATAAGATTTACAAGTATCGTGGGTTTATTTCTAAGCTGTTTCCGACTGCACGTAGTCTTGATGTTTGTTGCCGTATGTGGATGTAAGATACTGGAATGAGCCAAACTTACTCGTTGAACGATTACAACTTTTAAGAGCATCGCAAGAGGCTGGTCACACTGGTCACGGATCAGAAATTCTAGAAATAGAAAGAGAACTACGTTATGCCGGTATTATTTTGTAATGGCTCGTCAACAGAAGATCTCACCTGTAAAGGTAAACATCGCACATGAGTTACATAAACCAGCATGTCGCACCTACTGTCGTAGACGCGTTATTACACGAGGAAAAGATGATCTCTGGCAAGCAGACTTAGTAGAAATGATTCCATATGCCTCTAGTAATAAGGGGTATAAGTATCTACTTACTGTTATCGATGTGTACTCGAAGTTTGCTTTTGCACAACCCGTGCGTTCTAAAACAGCAGCTCAAGTTAAAGAAGCATTTAAACATATTGTTGAAGAATCGAAACGCTGCCTAAGGCTTCTTCAAACTGATCAAGGTAAAGAGTTTTACAACAAGGATTTTTCTTCTTACCTCAAGTTACTTGGCATTCAACACTACTCTACGTTCAGCAATCTCAAGGCAAGTGTTGTAGAACGCTTTAATCGTACACTCAAAACAATGATGTGGCGAGAATTTTCAGCACAAGGTTCATATCGTTGGATTGATCTGCTACCTAGACTTTTATCTACCTACAACGATACACCTCATCGCACTATCGGAACAAAGCCACGTCTTGTTACAAAGAATACACCTCGTATAAATGCTATTCATCTTGTAATTAAAACAGCTGATCCACGTCGCCATCGCTTTAAAGAAGGTGATTTTGTTCGCATCAGTAAACACAAGTCTATCTTTGCAAAAGGATACACACCTAACTGGAGCACTGAAATTTTTTCAAATCAGAAGTGTTAAGCTTACTAATCCAGTTACGTATTTACTTCGCGATCTCAGAGGACAGCCTATTGAAGGAGGATTCTACATCGAAGAACTGCAGAAAACAAAATATCCTGATCACTATTTAGTTGAACGTGTTATTCGACGTCGTGGCAATAAACTGTATGTTAAGTGGCTTGGTTTTAATAACAGCTTTAATTCATGGATTAATAAAGAGGATGTACTTTAAATCTTATGTGTGTTTTCTCTTAATCCTCTACGTTTCCTTTCTTCTAAGTCACTAGGACATGCTGTAGGATTAAACAACACCTGTAATATGTTTTGACAATTCATATTTATTTTAGAATATATATATATACACATTTTTATCCTTTGTTTATTTTACGGTCTTTGTCACTCAGTTTCCGTTTTATTGCACCAACAACGACAAGTGCTGCTATCTTCTGAGAAGCTAAAGCACTAGGTAATAACACACACACACACACACACACAGCATAACTTTACGAAGCAGATTTTAACAGCTACACGGCAGACTCTATGCAGGCAGCATGTAACTACGTGTCAGGCGAACATGTTCTAGGGCCGCAGGGGAGATGAAGCGCGAAGAAAAGAAGATCAATCACTTTATTGATGAGTCCACGCCCAACATGCTTCCTCATCTTTTTCCCAGCACGTTTCTTCACCTTTTCCTTGTTTACTCTCTCCACAGCCATGATGAGTGTTTATAAGCGAAGGCAACTCGTTAGTTTTAGGTCCGTGATACAGTTTAATCAGTTGACATGTACGGCACTGTCTCACAGAAGGTCTTCTACCTAAACTCACGTGTTCATGATGTAAACTACACGTTTGAAGCTCTGACAAAACAGGATCTTGAGTCCACTCACGAAGCACCTTATCCCAAATCTTCTTTACAGCATTCGCAGCTACATTAACCAAAAATGCCTTTGGTAATGCATTTAACTCTTCTTCAGTAAAAGTGTTTAGTTTCTTTTTGCATGCATAAAACTTTACGATCGCCTTTTCAACTGCGTTACACTTAGTATCTGTTAGAAATGACATGATGTCTTTACAAATGTTTCTTTTACACTAAGGTTATTTCGACACTGCAGTTTACATATGTTGTTCACTTCCCGGCATGCACTGCAACACAACCAATCAAAGAGCATGCATACATGTTGTAAAGACTGTGCATGTCGATAATTTCACACGATGATGGTAGAAAATCACGCAACCATTCTTTCTTTTCACAACCCTTTAAAAGAACAAGATCTGCTCTTGACTAAAGAAGGCAGCACGGTGCTCTCTGGATTAAAGGTGGCGGATAATAGCTGTCAAAAAAGCGCATAGGTTTGTTTCCAAACAAGAGCATGTAGAATTTTTCAAATTGCCGCCACCACATTTCAAAGGTATCTAGCTAAAGAGTGCAGCACTGAGGTTTGTGATGCAAGATGGCGGATGACAGCTGTCAGAAAAAAGCACGTGAATTTGTTTACCGATTCAAATCTCGCGCTAGTGAGGTTAAGTTGGTAGCACTGAGGTTTAGGCTCGTTAAGATGGCAGCACTGCGGATGACAGGTGACGAATTTGCAGCTACTGCGATAAAGAGGGCAGCACGGTGCTCTGCAGTTTAAAGATGGCGGATGACAGCTGTCAAAAAGCACGTGGATTTGTTTACAAATTCAAATCTCGCGCTAGTGAGGTTAAGTTGGTACCAGTAAGGTTTAGGTCCGTCAAGATAGCTGCACTGAGGTTTGCGATACGTTGTTGTCTGTCAAAAAGCACGTGGATTTGTTTACCTATTCAAATCTCGTGCTAGTTAGGTTAAGTTGGTACCACTGAGGTTTAGGCCCGTCAAGATGGCCGTACTGAGGTTAGCGATGCGTTGTTGTCTGTCAAAAAGCACGTGGCTGTCAAAAACACGTGGATTTGTTTACAAATTCAAATCTCGCGCTAGTTAGGTTAAGTTGGTACCATTGAGGTTTAGGCCCGTCAAGATGGCAGCAGTGAGGTTAGCGATGCGTTGTTGTCAATGACAGCTGTCAAAAAGCATGTGGCTTTGTTTACAAATTCAAATCTCGCGGCAAAATTCAAATTTCCCGCCAAAATTCAAATTTCCCGCGGGAGGAGGAGGAGGCCGCCGAATCCGCCTATTATACTACTATTATAGTCCGGCTCCATGACTAAATGGTTAGCGTGCTGGCCTTTGGTCACAGTGATCCCGGGTTTGATTCCCGGCAGGGTTGGCAATTTTAAGCATCATTGGTTAATTTCGCTGGCACGGGGGCTGGGTGTATGTGTCGTCTTCATCATCATTTCATCCCCATGACGACGCGCAGGTCGCCTACGGAAGTAAAATCAAAAGACCTGCAACTGGCGAGCCGAACATGTCCTCGGACACTCCCGGCACTAAAAGCCATAGGCCTACGGCATTTCATTTCATTTGTGGCATTATATATATATTGATGATCGGAAGTTCGAACCTAAACCAGGTTGTTTGTTTCACGAATGGTGGGGAAATACATTTCTCCATGTCATATGAGTTTTCCTGTAGGTTACCTTCGGTATGGGCAGTGTTAATATCGACAGCTTGACAAGGTCGAGTGTAATGTGTTGGTAGACACTATATAGCATTACTTTCAGAAAATGGAAAAACGCCGTTATTTTTTCTAAGGCTCACACATGAAAACTTACAAAGTTAATCTTAAGAACCTTAGTAACTAAGATAGTAGGCTTACTTTTAACTGTTTTTCGTATTCTGTATCGAAGGGAGCAATGAGGTTAGACATTTTCCTCTTTAAGTCGATTGAAAAACAGTGCTAAAGTCAGAACTCAATATTAAACAAAAGAATTACATTTTTTTCCAAACTTATAATAAATATAAAATATTTTTTCTTGCTCTCTGGTTAAATTGTAAGAATGTATTTAGCTTAAACTAAAAATCAAACAAAAATAAGTCTGCATATCAAAATTTGCGTGTTTGAATTGCATCCAAGCTGTTAGTGACTAATTAAGTAGTTATCATGCTAATCCTTAGTCCGTGGGTGTCGCGAGTTCGATTGTCAGTCGGGTCGGGGATTTTAACTTCTCAGATCAGCATTTTAGGCTGACGACCATGCAGATTTCAAAAGGTTGACCTCTCAGCTAGGCCGCTTTCGAACTCGGAAGAGGGTTAGGTGTTAGAATTAGATTTCATTTTAAGCAAGATCGCCATCCTTACAGGCGTGCAGTTCGCCTGTACAGCATCAACTCAAAAGACCATTATCAGGCCTCACCGGAGGTTACACACCAGACCAGCACTATACCGCCTAAGCTACTCAGCTTAGCAGTAGATCATAGTTCGAGTCAAAAATGCACATCCCTACAGTTGTAGCGCGAACAGTTTTCGGTTCTGGCCACAAAATTTTAATCTCTAAGTGATATAAACACTACGGGAGGCCACTAGAAGTCTGTACAGCTCAAATGTATAAGTTGGAACATTTAAAATATGAATTGTGTGTTCAAAACATAAAAAAAACAGAACGTTACGCATCAGCTCAGACATTAGCGCAGATGACTTCACAATCACTCAGCTCGAGTCCCTAAGGTAGCCCTCTTGAGTTAGTCCTATGTAAACAATGTATACGTATTTGCCCTTACACCACCTCTCTACTCCCATAAGAACAATGTCTAGCTGCCATGTTGTTCAAAAGTAGTAGCTCAGCTCCGAGGCCCAGAGGTGCCCTCCAGAATATAGTCTTATATAGGAAATGCATACATATTAGCCCTTAAACCAGCTCCATCGTAGCATAAGAATAATGTATATTCACTATCTTGCCTAGTTAGGTTAAGCCTGTAAGGTTAAGCTTGCACTCTCATGCGATTAGCTTCCTTGGGCATCGAACTTGGTCTATAAAGTTATCACCCTTATAAGGTTAAGCCTGGAGTCGATTCTGAGCCTGTAAGGTTAAGCTTGCACTCTCGTCAGTGATGACGTTTGTGTTTAGTTAAACTTGCACTCTTGGGCATCGAACTTATGTCTGTAAGGTTAAGCCTAGGGTCGTATCCGGGACTGTAAGATTAAGCCTGCACCCGTAGCCAGCGTTAGATTATAACGTCATGTGAGGTCAAGCATGCACTCTTAGCCGGCAGCCCATATTTCAGATCGTCCGCGTTGTGACATCTTCGCCTATGGAAGGACAACAGTTGAGGCATGAGGAGGCATTAGAAGCCCTGTATTTCTACTACTTACATACCTCTTAATATACTGCAGCATGTCACTACCAACCAGCACAGAAGCGCACTTTATTACTGTACATCGCTGCATATAGACTAGTGTTGGCGTCAAGAAGGGCATCTGGCCTTAAAATGTGCCAAATCCAGACGCTTCGATTACTCTAAGTAAGTAACAAAACACAAAGAAGAAGGTGATTTCACTTTGAAGTGTATTCGTTGTACTTGAACAGAGAAATAATATGTTTCAGAACGCTAGCACGTTAACTAATGTAGCGATTGTCAATTTCCTGTCGAAACCGGTTATAACGACTCCGAAGGCACCGCCAATTAAGGGTCGTTATAGGCGATAGTCGCACAAACTGGTCTTTTCTTTTTTCGTAGCTAGAAATGTTATACCTATAAGTTTTAGGCTGCACACATGCAGAGTTAATTAACAGAATAAAGTTGAACTTCAAAAACATAAGTGAAATAAATACTGTATTTGCAATTCAGTATTTTGTTGAGTGGGACTGTAAAGATTTTTTCTTCTAATATTTACACAATTTGTTGAGTAATAATATGCCAGCAAAATATACAATAATAAGTGAGAAAAGAGGTAGCAACAGTGTACATTGATCAATCATGTCGCACACGGTCTTCGCTAATAAATGACATGTTCTTTCTGCCCTTCCAAATTGTAGAAATCGTTGTTTGTGATACAACCACTTCCTTGGCGATGCTTTAGGAGCGCGCAGCTGTGAGCTCGTATCCGGGAGATAGTGGATTCGAATCCCAATGTCGGCAGCCCTGAAGATGGTTTTCCGTGGTTTCCCATTTTCACACTTGGCAAATGCTGGGGCTGTACCTTAATTAAGGCCACGGCCACTTCCTACCGATTCCTAGGCCTTTCCTATCCCATCGTCGCCATAAGACCGATCTGTGTCGGTGATACGTAAAGCCACTAGTAAAAAAAAACAAATTCGGCTTTTGCGACTTCTTTTGCAGTGGTGCTTGCCTTTACTATGTAACAGACACACTGATTTGTAATCTAAAATCTAGTGAAAACGAAGCCTTGCATTGTTGTCAGCCATCCCAAAACACACAACAAACAAAAATCAATAATGTAATGTTATTGGCTTTACCCCCACTTGCTACTTTTTCGGTTTTTTGGAGACGCCGAGGTGACCGAATTTTGTCCCGCAGGAGTTATTTTACGTGCCAGTAAATCTACCGACACGAAGCTGACGTATTTGAGCGCTTTCAAATACCACCGGGGCTGAGCCAGGATCGAACCTACCAAGTTGGGGTCGGAAGGCCAGCACCTCAACCGTCTGAGCCACTCAGCCCGGAAACAAAAGTCAACATTTAACATTATAGTCGATACGTCTCACTGAAAATGTGTTAAAAAGACGCCATTTTATTCGATATGTCTAATAAGCGATGTCGTAGTAAGCGAATTTTTTAAAATGCAGTGTTTATATTAGGGTTAGGCGGACCGTTAGATTTCGCCGTTATATCCAATACGTCGTTCAAAGCGATGTCGCAATAAACTGTTTCGACTGTACATTACTCAAGATAGAGGCGAGAAGGTTTTGTAAGCAGTGTAATGTGTGGTTGCTGGAGCCAAGTCACCGGGTGTCACCCGTATTAACACCATCAATTTTCCGCTAGAGTTTATGATGTACTTGATAAATTGATTTGGGCTGACGGTTAACTGAAGGCTAATGATCATCTCACCGTGAAGTTGGCCTATTGTCACGTCAGAAGAACGAGTCTCTAATCCTTGCAAGTAATTTTGTGACTTAAGCTATTATATATATTTCATGGTGACTTGTTATAAACAAGCCAAATATTAAACATGTTATAGAATTTTTCGGCTTATACCGTGTCAAGAAAATGAGATGAAATTCTTTACGTTTCGCAGAGAACTTTGCTCCGCATCTTCAGAAACTTTACTTTTTTTTTTTTGGCTATTTGCTTTACGTCACACCGACACAGATAGGTCTTATGGCGACGATGGGAGAGGAAAGGGCTAAGACTGGGAAGGAAGCGTTTGTGGCCTTAATTAATGTACAGCCCCAGCATTTACCTGGTGTGGAAATGGGAAACCACGGAAAACTATCTTCTAGGCTGCCGACAGTGGGATTCGAACCCACTATCTCCCGAATACTGGATACTGGCAGCACTTAAGCGACTGCAGCTATCGAGCTCGGTTATCTTCAGAAGAAGACCTCGACGTTCATGAGGAAGACTTCAATACATTGTCAAAAGATTCATCTGTGGAAATGCAACAGGTTTGCTTCCACTAGAGGCGTGGATATTTTTGTAAAAGAAGAAATGACATTTTTCTTCGTTAACACTTACATACAATTACGAGCTTTCTTTCTGTTGTTATCCAGAGTATTTCAAATTTTAAATTATATATTGTTAGAATGTCTGATTAAAATTCCTTCAACCACTGTATATGAAATTTTATACTACGATTTGGATTTCCTATGAATGCCCAGTACTTGTGTAGGCATAAATTCATACACACTTCCTGATGTTGTTTCTAAGTGTTGTTGGGACTTACAAGTTGACTATGCTATGTATCTATCGGTTCGACTCGGAATATCATAATCATCATGGAAGGACGCGACCGTGGCCTTAATTATTTTTTGCTAGTGGCTTTACGTCGCACCGACACAGATAGGTCTTATGGCGGCGATGGGACAAGAAAGACGTAGGAGTTGGGAGGAAGCGGCTGTGGCCTTAAGGCACAGCCGCAGCATTTTCCTGGTGTGAAAATGGGAAACCACGGAAAACTATCTTCAGGGCTGCCGACAGTGGGATTCGAACCCACTATCTCCGCATGCAAGCTCGCAGCCGCACACCCAACTCGCCCGGTGTGGCCTTAATTAAGATGGAAATGGGAAACCACAGAAAGGACATCTTCAGGGCTGCAGACGCTGGGATTCGAACCCACCATCGCCCGAATCCAAGCTCACAGCTACGCGACTGTAACTGCACAGCCAACTCACTCTGCAGATGGAGGTCATTTCCAACATCTGATGCGATACTAAGTGAATCTTCCACAGTCTTCATATTGGGAACGTAGTTGCATCTTCGTATCTGCTACCAGACAGAAATAAAATCGTTTTAAAAACCACCCATTTTATATAAATTACCGTGTATGTTTCTGGGGGGGTGAGGAGTGCTTGGCCGAGGCGGTGAAGGCGTGTTCGATTCACTCGGAAGGACGTGGGTTCGATACCCCGTCGGGAAGTCGAGAAGTTTTAAAAATCAGAATTCAACTTCCAGGGGTGCACATGGCCGTGAAGTTCACTCAGCCTACATACAAAATGAATACCGGTTTAACTTCGTGGGGCAAAGGTGGCCGGGGGTACAGCTAACCCCTTCACCACAGGAAGTGCCGTGGTTAGGGATATTGGAAGCCTTTACCTTCCACCCCTCCTAGGGCCTTCATTGCCTGTAAGGAGATGACTTCGCTTTCTTTTGTCCTACATTTTTAACGTAGTCTCTTTATTTACAGAACATTAGTCTTTTAGTCTCATCTTCGACGGTCCAGGGTTATCATCCATATGTGAATTTAGAATATGTACTTCACAAATGGGGAGTATGAAGAATCGCACTTAGGTACACAACTCCGCATGTGAGGGACCACACTGTTACAAGAGTCACCTGAAAACAGAAGCTTTGGTCACAATCGGTGTACGGAGAAGGCTGGAAGTTTGGAAGTTAGAGAGATACAAAATGGATTATCGAGGCCACTCATACAAGTGAAGGATGGAAATTTCAGGGCTGAGCGGTCCCATGGACTTCACGTCAATAGTTGAGGATTAATAATAATAATAATAATAATAATAATAATAATAATAATAGATGATAGCGAAGAAGACTGGGCTTCAAATTTCTTTTGAAAAGACTTGCGTTCATGACCAACGTTAAAGAGGCCCCTGAGTTGTTGAAGTTAGGAGACAAAAAAATAAGAAGAGTTAAAATCATTATTTGGGAGAAACATTACAAGACAATGGGTTGGAAAAGAATGCCATTAAGGAGCGGGCGAGGAAAATGGAAATTGCATTTCAACTGACAAGGAACACCTACAACAAGAAGGTTTCGTCTTATGTGGATAAAATGAGGCATCTTGCCACCGTTGTTCGTCGGGCTCCATGGGTAAGTGGTGCTGGCCTTTGGTCACAGGGGTCCCGGGTTCGATTCCTGGCACGGTCGGGAATTTTAACCACTATGGTTAATTTCGCTGGCACTGGGGCTGGATTTATGTGTTGTCCTCATCATCATTTCATCCTCATCACAGCGCGTAGGTCTCCTACGGGCGTCAAATCAAAAGACCTACACCTGGCGAGCCGAACATGTCTTCGGACACTCCCGGCACTGAAAGCCATACGCCATTTCATTTACCGTTGTTAAACCTGAGTGCCTGTATGCAGCGGGAACATTGGATATGATTAGAAAAGATGGACTTGAAGGTATCCGGACGAGAGAAAGAAAAATACTAAGAAACTTTCTGGGCCGAAATGTAAAAAATGGGGAGAGAATACTCGAATCTAACAAAGAATTATATCAAAGAACAGAAGGAGTGGTTGAGCTAACAAGGAAGAGAAGGTTACAGTTCTATGGACACTTGTTGAGGATGGACAGTAACGGACTAACGAAGAAAAACTTTGAATTCTTCAGTAAGAGGAAGACAGAGCTGAAATGGTTTCGAGAAGTGAGGATGGACTTGACGAAGGAAAACTATATCGTGGATAGAAATCAATTTAGACAACTCGTCAAGAAGTTCCATGGTGTCCAGGAAACTGAGGAAACTCTAGTGAGAAAAGGGAGGTCCTATACAGAAGAGCAGAAGAAGGAAGTAGGAGAAAGGATGAAAAGATACTGACAGAGGGAAGGCTGAGAAGGCTAAAAATACTGCAAATATTGTCGAACGTGGTCCATAGACGGACGAAACGAAAAATAAAACAATAGTAAACATGATCACATAACTAATACTTTTGGTTGTAAGAGATTAGAGTTCAAGCCGGAATAAGTTCAGTGTAGTCTCTTGATAGAAAACGATGAGTAGGCCTAACGTTTATAGGAATAAGAACATTTTCACATTTACGGACAGCCAAGCGGCCATTAAGCACTAGAGACAGTGCGGGTAATATCCAGAATTGTCTGGTATTGCCACTCACTTCTCCTGAAGCTATCAAAGAACAACATTGTCAAAATAATATGGGTACCAGAGCATGCAGGTATAGAAGGAAATGAAAAGGCAGATAAACTGGGCAGGAAAGGGGCGGAAACACATTTTGTAGGCCCAGAAACTGTATGCGGGATTTCCCATGGACATGCCCGATACTACATAAGAAAATGGGTTCAAAAGAAACAAATGGAAAACTGGAAAAATACTCAAGGATGCAGGCTTGTAAAGGAACTGATATAAGGACCAAACAAGAAGCATACTAAAGAACTGCTGAAACTCAGCAGAGAAAATATAAGATGGGTAGTAGGACTTTTGACAGGACACTGCGATCTGAAAAAACACCTGCGTGGAATTGGAGTAATAAGAGACAACATAGGTAGGAAATGCAATGAACCAGAGGAATCAGCTGAACACATACTTTTCGAATGTGAGGCGCTGGGTAGAATCCGTCTCTCCACTCTAGGACTAACAGGTGAAGAGAGAGAAAAAATCCAAGAAGACCCAATAAGAACAACATCCAGCTTTGTGAAGGTAGCAGGTATATCTAGGTGAAAATGAAAGGAAAACATGGTAGAAAAAGATCTTAGAGGTCGACGCTAATTAGGAACTAATATTTAAGAGGCCCCATGAAGAAGAAGAAGAAGAAGAAGAAGAAGAAGAAGAAGAAGAAGAAGAAGGAGGCGGCCTAACGTTACTTTGAATTTAGTGTATAAGTATCACTACTGCTGTGTCAAAAATATCTCACTATATTGCTGTTTTCAGGAATACAATGTACAGAGTAAGAAATTGTTCATCTGCCTGCAACCTAGAAAAGGAGAAAACAAACCTCATCGATTCAGCAAGTTTTTGGTAACTCGAGACTCATATTATGCATATAAATATATATTATTACGTTCGAGGCATTTTAGACATTCAGAAATTTGTTAAACCGGACTTGTGTCAAAGAGAAGAGTTTTTTGTTGGTAATATTGGCTTTGAAAGATTGTGAAGGTATTTTTTGTTTTATATTACGTATTTGGGTTTGAATTATTATAAAATAAGACATTTTGCTGGTAGAGAAAGATATAGTAAATACTTATCTGGTTAATACTAATTCAGCGAGTTAGTTCCCTAACGCAACAGACATTAAGTCTATGAATCTCTTCTAAAACCCGATAATTGACACTTGCTCTTGTCTGTAGGTGTGACCTATTCTGATAGGCCAGTTCAAGTTATATACGGAGGCCATCTCTTAAGTAGTTAGTTGTAATGAGATTAGCAGGCGAAAAGCGTTATGAATTGAGTTAGCGGGATTAATATGGCAGACGCAGCACTTGGGGCTGCTATTATGAACTCTGGCCTAGATAATGAGCAAGTTGGCGCTTTAATATGAGGCGTAAGTGAGCTGCACCGCGCAAGGCGGGACATGACAATATTTCGTGTAACGTGAGCGCTCGGCCCCATTAAGAAAATATCCTGTTAATAGATATATCATCTTAAAACTATACCTTAATTGTCTGAAAAATTCTCTAACTTACTGTGAGCAAATATTCAGTAATACTTAGAGAAGAAGACTGAAATTATTTGTATATAGGTACGCTACCATCTTATCTTCATGTTAGCAAACTGCTACGTATAATCTTCGTGTACAACACTACTTCATATTTATTAAATTTGAGTCTTCTTCTTCGTATTCTTTGCCTTCTGCCGCTTTTCGCACATTTATGGAGTCGTGGGTGCGGATTGTCTAGCGAATGTGGATTTGACCGTGTTTTACGGCCGGATGCCTTTCCTGACGGCAACTCTTTGTGGAGGGATGTAATCTGCACTTTCCTGTGGTGGTTGGAAGTGTGGCGTGTTGTCTGAATATGAAGAGGGAAGTGTTGGGACATATACGAAGACCCAGTCCCCGAGCCAGAACAATTGATCAGAAGCGATTAAAATTCCCTACCTGGCCGGGAATCATACCCGGGACCTTCTGAACCGAATGCTTCAACGCCGACCATTAAGCCAGGGAGTCGGACTTCATTACGTATGCGTTTTCCATCAAACTTTAAGCTTCATCTATCTAGTTTATCCCTAGTAATAATAATGTCATTGGCTTTACGTCCATCGAACTACTTTTTCCGATTTTCGGAGATGCCGAGGTGCCGGAATGTAGTCACTCAGGATTTCTTTTACGTGCCAGTAAATCTACCGACACGAGGCTGACGTATTTGAGTACCTTCAAATACCACCGGACTGAATCAGGATCGAACCTGCCAAGTTGGGGTCAGAAGGCCAGCGCCTCAACCGTATGAGCTGCACAGTCCGGCAACTTATTCCTTCATCTCATATCCTCATTCCCAGAACCCTTCTGTCATCGTTCCTTTTATGTTTGTACCAGCATCACTCTCGCTATTTTCATGTCCGTTATTTCCACTTACGAATTTAATTTAATTAGCGTATGATCTTTATTGACGGTCTGTCCAAGGACTTGTTCGGCATGGCCACATAGTATTTACGGAAGTCTTATGAAGTTAAGGAAATCACTTAAGATTTGCTTATTTTCTATAGTTTGGGGCTTTATAAAGTGACAGTGGTGGTGATTATTGTTCTAAGAGGAAGTTGAACCAGGCAACCAGACTATATATAACACTATTAATAATAATCAGAGAGAAACAAATGGAAAGAATCCGACACTTCGAATGAAGATATCGGTCGAAGAAATACAAGGGTCACGGGGGCATGAAAATAAGACTCCCTAGCCGTCAAATGCTCAAATAGCGCCGGTGTCGGAAAAGAACAAGAGTTGACCAGGGGAGATTGGATAGGGTAGATGAAAGTGAGGAGCCTGGCACAAGTAAGTGGAAGGAATGTCAGGACTCAGCTGAAGGCCCCGTGTTCGCCAATCCACGCTCCCAAGTAGGATAACTTATGAATAGCATATCCAGAGCCCATCATTGCTTTCTCTCCCATACAGTAAAGTCTGTCTGGAAACCGATAGTTTCATTCGGGAGTTGACTTAATTCTTTGAAATAGCGACAGTCACAACTGAGAGCTCACTGCATTAGTTTTATTGTTGCCGGGCTCAGTGGCTCAGACGGTTGAGGCACTGGCCTTCTGACCCCTAACTTGGCAGGTGCGATCCTGGCTCAGTCCGGTGGTATTTGTAAGTGCTCAAATACGTCATCCTCGTGTCGGTAGATTTACTGGCTCATTAAAGAACTGCTGCGGGACAAAATTCCGTCACCTCGGCGTCTCCGAAAACCGTAAGAGTAGTTAGTGAGACGTGAAGCAAATAACATCATTATTATTAGTTTTATTGTCCCTTGATTCAATTTCACTTAGTGTACGCTACTACCATCCTGAGAGAATACACATCCTAAGTACTTGGAATGACCCACCTGCTGCAGGTTTGTATTCCGTACCGTGCATTCACTTCTCTTAGGCTGCCTTCTCACGCACCACTTCGCGATTCCAAAACGGCGCTTCTTGAATGGTTCAGCTGTAGTTACAACCGACCACTCTTAACCACAATTGCGTGGTTCTTTGTGGTTATTTGAAGTTCGTTTCGACCACAACCTTTTCAGCCACTCTCATCCGTAAGTTTGTTTTTGCTTTACGTCGCACCAACACAGATAGGTCTTATGGCGACGATGGGACATGAAAGGCGTAGGAATGGGAAGGAAGTGGCCGCGGCGTTAAGGTACAGCCCCAGCATTTGCCTGGTGTGAAAACTGGAAACCATGGAAAAACATCTTCAGGGTTGCCGACAGTGGGATTCCAACACACTATCTCCCGAATGAGAGCTCACAGCTGCGCGTCCCTAACCGCACGCTCAACTCGCCTGGTAGGACACCCGTGGGTATACATTACTGAAATATATTTCGAAAAGAAAGCATTGCTGTGGTTTTTGTTACGTCAACGAAGACGACGTCATCGAAATGGAGTTTATTGGATTCAACCCGTTATAGAAAAACGGGAGTTTTTGCCTTTTCTATTCGGTTGCTGTAAGTTGTATAGTCACAAATATTTGGTAAGTTGTGTACCTTTTCAATAAACAATTCCGTACCAAAAGTATCACTTTCGTTCGCTATTTTACAGCAGCACTAGATCGGAAATACGTATCACCGGCTGGAAAGGAAGGGAGCGTGTGTGAGCGCGAGGTTCGCAGCTCCATCACTGGCGTGTGGTTGGCGTTCGACCATTGCCGGTGACGTTCATGTGTGTGATATCGTCCACAGGTTGCGACAGTGGTTGAACTTGACTGCAGTGTGAAAGCAATACAGTACTGCATTTCCATAAGAGCTTGAGACCGCCCACAGCCAACTACTGTTGTGTGGTAGTGCTACGTGGTAGGTTCCATCCCTACTGACATCACTTCAGTCTTTGAAGTATTCATTTTCATATCATGCTCGCTCTACCTATTTTCCAGTTCCAAGATATTAAATTGTAGCTTTCAGAACACTCTGGCATCAATACCAAGCTGTCGGCATAGGTGAAATTGCTAACTACATTTCGACACTGCTGAATCCCTCCCCAACGAGCTAGTTTGCCTTGCGGTTAGAGACGCGCAGTTGTGAGCTTGCATTTGGAAGATGATTGCTTCAAATCCTGCCGTTGGCAGCCCTGGAGATGGTTTTCTGCGGTTGCTCATTTTCACACCAGGCAAATGCTAGGGCTGTACCTTAATTAAGGCCAAAACCATTACCTTCCCAACCCTAGCACTTCCCCATTCTTCCGTCGCCGAAAACCTATATGTTGGTCTTTTAAACCAGTAAAAAAAATCCCTCCCGGCTATTTTATACCCTTCACTAAATTATTTTTGTATATTATGAACATCAAAGATGGAAGATTGTAACCTTGTTTAATCCCTGTAATTACACTTTCAACCAAGAACTCATTCTACCCTCAGGTGTCATTGTGATCCAACTGACAACATAAATGGCTTTGATTGCCAGTAATAACCGATCCCTAATCCCATTATCCCCAAATGCGGCTGACATCTTCTCCCATGACACTCTGTCATACACCTTCTCTAGATCTACGGAATATAAGAATAGCAGTCCACTACTCAATTACTTCAGTTAATTGTTGTTTTAATCATCGTATTAAATTTACTGGCTGCTGCCAAATTTTCGCTGATGCTTATTTAATAGCCTGTTTGATTATTCAGTGAGCTTTGTTACACCATCTAGTACTTCATTGATGGTCATTATCATTACTTATCATCAGAGTTGGAAATAACCTCGTGAAGCAAGACCGAACCGCTACTCGTACGAGGCTGCTCAAGAAGTCACACAGGATCTTCCTCGGAGCGAGATGAAATATAAAATGTACATGCTAAAGAACTTCCAGAAATTGGGGACTTAAACTTGAAAGCATTTTCCTCTCTTGGACAAAAAGAGTTATTGGATATTTCTCTCTCTCTCTCTCTCCAGTTAAGCTGTTCCAATCCCACTCTGCTCTTCCTCGCTTTGTTTGGAATCGTCTTATGACTTCAACATTGTTTCCTTTTTGACAAAGGTGATTAAAGCTAAATGGATCCTTTCATTAGGAAGAAAGTATTGAAGCTCTATAGGGACAAGGTCACACAATATGCCCATTTCCAGAAGGTAAACTGTAAATAATTTCACTGAAATTAAATACACTGGTGGAAAATAAAATCCCAACACTAAGAAGAAATTAGTTTAGTGGAATACAATTTAGGCTAAGTAATTGTCTAGGTAACATACACTGACTGACAGAGCAAATGCAACACCAAGAAGGAGTGGTCAGAACTTTATGCCAATTGCAGGGTAGACTGACGTCACTGAGGTATGCTCATGATGTGAAATGCGCCGCTGTGCTGCGCACGTAGCGAACGATAAATGGGACACGGCGTTGGCGAATGGCCCACTTCGTACCGTGATTTCTCAGCCGACAGTCATTGTAGAACGTGTTGTCGTGTGCCACAGGACACGTGTATAGCTAAGAATGCCAGACCGCCGTCAACGGAGGCATTTCCAGCAGACAGACGACTTTACGAGGGGTATGGTGATCGGGCTGAGAAGGGCAGGTTGGTCGCTTCGTCAAATCGCAGCCGATACCCATAGGGATGTGTCCACGGTGCAGCGCCTGTGGCGAAGATGGTTGGCGCAGGGACATGTGGCACGTGCGAGGGGTCCAGGCGCAGCCCGAGTGACGTCAGCACGCGAGGATCGGCGCATCCGCCGCCAAGCGGTGGCAGCCCCGCACGCCACGTCAACCGCCATTCTTCAGCATGTGCAAGACACCCTGGCTGTTCCAATATCGACCAGAACAATTTCCCGTCGATTGGTTGAAGGAGGCCTGCACTCCCGGCGTCCGCTCAGAAGACTACCATTGACTCCACAGCATAGACGTGCACGCCTGGCATGGTGCCGGGCTAGAGCGACTTGGATGAGGGAATGGCGGAACGTCGTGTTCTCCGATGAGTCACGCTTCTGTTCTGTCAGTGATAGTCACCGCAGACGAGTGTGGCGTCGGCGTGGAGAAAGGTCAAATCCGGCAGTAACTGTGGAGCGCCCTACCGCTAGACAACGCGGCATCATGGTTTGGGGCGCTATTGCGTATGATTCCACGTCACCTCTAGTGCGTATTCAAGGCACGTTAAATGCCCACCGCTACGTGCAGCATGTGCTGCGGCCGGTGGCACTCCCGTACCTTCAGGGGCTGCCCAATGCTCTGTTTCAGCAGGATAATGCCCGCCCACACACTGCTCGCATCTCCCAACAGGCTCTACGAGGTGTACAGATGCTTCCGTGGCCAGCGTACTCTCCGGATCTCTCACCAATCGAACATGTGTGGGATCTCATTGGACGCCGTTTGCAAACTCTGCCCCAGCCTCGTACGGACGACCAACTGTGACAAATGGTTGACAGAGAATGGAGAACCATCCCTCAGGACACCATCCGCACTCTTATTGACTCTGTACCTCGACGTGTTTCTGCGTGCATCGCCGCTCGCGGTGGTCCTACATCCTACTGAGTCGATGCCGTGCGCATTGTGTAACCTGCATATCGGTTTGAAATAAACATCAATTATTCGTCCGTGCCGTCTCTGTTTTTTCCCCAACTTTCATCCCTTTCGAACCACTCCTCCTTAGTGTTGCATTGTCACTGTCAGTCAGTGTATTTATTTGATTAAAGTTTCCAAGTCACACGTTCAAGTATCCGCGAGAAGACAAGTAGCATGGTGGTACATTAATAAACCGATGTAATTACCACAATTTTGAAGGTAAGCATGCAGACGTGGATGCATTGTGTCGTACAGGTGCCGTATGTCATTTTTATGGGTTGCAGTTCCACGCATGTTGCACTTGCTCATCCAAATCAGCAACGATTATTGCTGGTATTGGATGACGCTGGATTTGTCATCCCATAATGTCCCATACGTGTGAAAGGTCTGGTGATCTCGCAGGCCAAGGCAACTGGTCAACACTCTGTAGAACGAACTGGGTGACAGCAGCGGTGTAAGGACGAGAGTTATCTTGTTGGAAAACACCCTGTTGAACACTTCGAGTGAATGGCAGCACAACCGGTTTAATCACCACTCTGATATACAAATCCGCGTTCAAGATTCTTGAAATAATGACGGGAGTACTCCTGCTGTCATAGAAAATCGCTTCCCAGACCATAACTCCCGGTGTAGGTCCAGTGTGTCGACGCCGTAGACCGCTTGGTTCCAATCGTTCACCTGCCCTCCACATTGCCAACTTACACCATCACTGGCACTAAGACAGAAGCTGCTCTCAATTGAGGACACAAAAATCTCCACTTCGCCCTCCAATGAGCTCTGGCTAGACACCACTGAAGTCGAAGATGGCAGTGATTCAGAGTTAGTGAAATGATCATTACAGGACGTCTGCCTCGGAGCTATCCCTGAAGTAATCGATTTGTTAACGTTCGCTGTGTCACTTTTGTGGCAACTGAGGCTCTAATGGCTGCTGCAGATGCAGTACGATCCATCACAGCCATGTAGTGAATACGGCGGTCTTCCCTCTCCTTACTGGCCGGTGAGCGGCTGGACTCGGTCTCCTAGAGACAGTGCCTTCCCGTTGACCATTCTTGCGAACACCGATCCACTGTGCGTACATCCCTTCCAAGTCTTTGTGCAATATCGTGGAAAGAACATCCACCTTCTCGTAACCCTATTATACGACCTCGTTTAAACTCAATAAACTGCTAATACTGTCTTCTTCGTTTCCTCAAAACCATGCTTGTCTCACATCTACCTCACAACGTCAGTGGTGATGGTGGTGATTATTGTTTTAAGAGGAAGTACAACTAGGCAACCATCCTCTATATAACACTAATCAGAGGGAAAAGTGGAAGGCATCCGACACTTCGAAAAATGAAGATATCGGTCAAAGAAAGACAAGGGCCACGCAGGGCGTGAAAATGAAAGACTCCCTAGCCCTCGCAAACATAATAGCGTCGGGGTCAGAAAAGAACAAGAGTTGACCAAGAGAGGTCGGATAGGATAGGTGAAAGTGAGGAGCCTGGCACAAGTAAGTGGAAGCAATGCCAGGACTCAGCTAAGGGCCCCGTGGTCGCCAACCCACACTCCAAAGTTCAGAGCCCTTGGGGCCCCTTTTAGTCGCCTCTTACGACAGGCAGGGGATACCGTGGGTGTTATTCTACCGCCCCCACCCACAGGGGGATCACAACGTCAACACCGGATGATGACTACCGCTCACGAAGTGTACAGTGCTTATTTAAAACAAACTTGCTTTGCAATGTCGTATTGGCTGGCGCTACTAACACCACTCTTCGTCGATTAGCACGTTAATTTGAATAAGCGTCATCTATCAAATGTGTAAATACGCGTCCCGAATTTCGTTTCTGTAGCACACCTTCTTGGTGACGGGATTTCATTTTCAGTCAGTGTATATGTGATCAGCAAGGGATATCCATTAACATAAGAACTGTAATAAAATGCTCTTCTAAAGAATCACTCTTATAATTGTCGGATCGAACTCATTAAAATGACTTTTTAATAATTCATGTTGCAAGGACAGTTGCTTCCTAGTTACTTTTGAAAAAAAAGTATGAGGATAGGGCAGGAAAACAGAATCTTAGAGACTAATGTGAAAACATTCTATAGATCTCTGCTGATAAAATGTAAAGGAACGGAAGATAAAGTTCCAAGCCAACACAAAGTTGAAAATTCTGTTCAGACATCTTGTAAATTCCTGAAAGCTCTCAACTGGATGCTTCTTTGCTGTATAATGAGAAACTGAGGTCTCAGACCGTTGATGGTATGCCAATTTTGAGAAAAACATCCGAGGACTTGGAGAAACAATGCCTCCAGGAACTAGCGAACTGGAAATTGCCAGACCTACGTAGATGGAGTGTATAGTTACTGGTATGAAGTTCTCTTAGCACGCATCAAGTGCTATGCAGTTACCTGGAACATCTTAACACGACTCTGATTCGAACATCACTTCCAAACGAGGGAAATCAACATAAGAAGAAGAATATTCTAAGGTGACTCCCTCAGTACCTTGTGGTTTTGTGTAGCTCTTAACCCACTGATCCAAACACTCAATAGCACAGTCTACGGCTGCAACATAACGACTTCTGTAACGAAACATAAATTAGTCACCTCCTCTACATGGATGACTTAAGCTGTATGCCGCTAGCAATGAACAACTGGGACAGCTTGTGGCCTTAACGAAGATATTCTCTGATAATATACGTATGAAGTTCGGAATGGAGAAATGTAGAACAGTCCATCTGAAACAAGGAAAACTTGAGATTGTTGAATAATTTCAGATCTCTGAAAAGGAAGTAATGAAAGACCTCGAGTCAGAAGAATTCATGAACTTAAATGATCTGTCGTTCGGGCATTGAATGACTAAAGTCTGCTTTTCTTCAGAGAGCCACAGCCGTGTTAAAATTATTCCAAAATGCAGGAAACAAAACATAGGATTTTTTTTTACAATTCGCTTTACGTCTTACCGACACAGATAGGTCTTATGGCGACGATGGGGTAGGGAAAGGCTGGGGGTGGAAAGGAAGCGGCCGTAGCCATAAATAAGGTACATCTCCAACATCTTACTGGTGTGAAAATGAGAAACCACAGAAAACCATCTTCAGGGCTGCCGACAGTGTGATTCGAACCCACTATCTCCACGATACAAGCTCACAGCTGCGCGACCCTATCCTCAGGGCCAACTCGAAATAAAGGCAATTAACTCTTTCGCAATCTCTTTTCTTTTCTACTCATTTGGTGTCATTAAATGGTCTGAAACTAATTTAGTGAATTCGGAGAGACAACTGAGTACATGTTTGAGTACAAACAGAGTGCTCCATCCTAATTTAATTCTGCAATTGAGCGAATGGAGGAAGGGGACGTAGAAATATAAAAAAAAAACTGAACTTGGCATAGGTCATTGCATTGTCGTCAATATTCTTTTCAGGATACACTATTAACTGACTGCTATCGTATTAAATGCTCGATAAAATGAAAAATGGCACAGTTTATCTCTTTTAATGAGCAGTAGTTCGCTGCCAAGTTCCAGAATACTCAGCCTCAGGAAGTTATGCCACGAACAGACAGAAAGCTTACGAAGATACTTCCATTGACAGCGAGGTCAAAATTTTTTTGAAGCTCTCTAATGTGCTGAAGTTTAGTCCACTCAATTTTGGAAGCATGTCAACTCCTCCTTCATAATTTTCCAACACAGGGTAACTAAAGAATGCCTGGAAGCAGAAATAATTCCATGGTTCATATCCTCACCATCTAAGTCAATCATCTGTTGACAGAATGAAATCCACTCTTTGGCTAAAACAAGGCTTCCTCCGCGGAGAAACAGAAGGGTTCTTGATAGCAATCCAGGATTGAGTCATAAACACCCGTAACTACCGTAAGTATGTCGTAAAGGAAGAAGATGCAGAGATGCGGGGAAACAGCTGAGACGGTGGAGCATATTGCAAGTGAATGTAAGACCATGTAAGGTAAAGAATATACTCATCAGCATGATAGGTAGTGAAAATTGTGCACCGAGGGCTGTGAATCATGTTGGTACTTACAGATGATACACCCGCCATTTTATTGGTACAGACCATATGATATGCTCGAAAACGAAAGGTACAAGCTGCATTGGAATCGACTTATTCAGAGAGACAGGTGTATAAGTTCAAAGAGACCAGATATTTTCCTTATAGAAAAACATCTCAGGAATACTGATCTGCTGGATGTGATGATTCCTTCAGGTCACCGTGTCCACCATACTATCTACGTCTCACGAGACGTCGCGGCAACTTGTATGTACGGCGCGAGTAACACATTCTACACTATAAGCTACAAACATTTGTCGTGACAGACAGTGAGAACACTCTGAAACAGATGCACGTGGATTATTAACTTGTTCATATGCAGTGCTTATAATTAAAGAGGGCTAAATGTGTAACTAAAGCAGAATAATTGCACTACCATTTTGACGCTTCAGAACAGCACCTCATTTCGCAACACCGGGCGAGTTGGCCGTGCAATTAGGGGTGCGCAGGTATGAGCTTGCATCCGGGAGACAGTGGGTTCGAGCTACACTGTCGGCAGCCCTGAAGATGCTTTTCCATGGTTTTCCATTTTTACACCAGGCAAATGCTGGGGCTGTACCTTAATTAAGGCCACAGCCGCTTCCTTCCCACTCCTAACCCTTTGCTATGAAATCGTTGCCATAAAACCTATCTGTGTCGGTGCGACGTTAAGCCAATTGTAAAAAAAAATAAATGTAAAAAGAACATTTTGCAAGAGTAACAGCGGACGGAGTAGAAGCTTATTGTCAGGCCTTGAGACTTGAGATAGGCGTATGCGCGACAGCCATGTTTACCCCGCATTCACGAGACTTTTCGTCACACCTATGTCCAGAAGAGTGAAAAGTACACTGACCTCGCTCGCAGCAGAAGTCCGAAAACTGCGGGAAGTGGATCTGGTAACAATGAGGTTTTTAATATCCGCCACAAGACATGTACACAGTAAGCTACAGCAACACCTACAGGACCTGGACATTACCTATACACTTCCACAAATTTAGAAAGCTGTAATTTTGAACACCTACCGCAGGACAAGAACCTTCTTATCACAGTAGTAGAGGTCGAGAGCTCTTGACAGCATCAACTGATCGATGGACCGCCATGACGAGTGAAATAATAATAATAATAATAATAATAATAATAATAATAATAATAATAATCCAGTTTAACTGTCTGCTGGAGAAGGTCATTCGGGAATGGACGAACACACTAGCTGACAACTCTGGATTAAAAATCGGCTACAATAAAGACAAGTTAACAGTCACTTGCTTAGCCTTCGCAGATGACCTCACACTCTTAGCTTCAAATATGGAATAAGCTACGTACCAGCTATCTTCCCTCGAACACAAAGCAACTAAAGTAGGGCTGAAGATCGCTGTCAACAAAACATAATTTCTGACCAACATCAGAGAAGCACCCAACTTCATTTCTTTGGGGGACAAAATAATACACAAGGCCAACTCATTCAAATATCTTGGAGAATAGATAACCCCAAATGTTAATGACGACCTTGCAATGAAGAGTAGATGCACTAAATTAGAAAGAGCTTATCATCTTTGTAAGAACACATTTAAGTCTAAATCCCTCTCCTTGAATCTTAGACACTACAACACCGTAGTAAGACCATCTGTGCTGTACGCCTCAGAATGTCTAAACATGATCCGGGAAAGACAACTCAGAAAACTGGAACTGAAAGAGTGAAGGATCCTCAGAAGGATTATGGGTCCCATTAAAGAAGGAAATGGGTACAGAATCAGGCACAACAAGGAACTGTACAGTGAAATAGAGAACATTACAACAGCTATGATGAAGAGAAGACTAATCTTCTATGGTCACGTAGTCATGATGGACAGCCAGAGACTCACTTCAAAGATCTTCAACACTGTATCTAGAGGGAAAGTAACAAATGCCACATGAACAAATCTAGTTCGAAAAGACCTACAATACCTAAACATTGATCATATTGACATTTACAACCGAGATAAGTTCAGAAAGTTAATCAAGACATCTGACTCTCCAGTCACTAACAGCTAAATCACTTCGTGTAGTAATAGGAGTGAAATGAACTCAAGAAAGAAAAGACATCCATAGCGCTAGAATGAAGGAATAGGCTACTGGGCTAAGAGGAAGAAAAAAGCTCACCAGAGTTAAGAGCCATGTGGTCCATCGTAGGCTTAAACGAATAATAATAATAATAATAATAATAATAAAGTTTTGCGGCCCATTAGCTATTTTCATTGTTTATGGAGACGAATTTTGTCCCGTAGGGGTTCTTTTATGTCCCTGTATATCTACCGACACGAGTTCGTGTATTTGAACACCGTCAAAAACAACCGGACGGAGCCAGGTTCGAACCCGCCAACTTGGGCTATGAAAGACAGTATTTCTTTTACGTTGTCACTAAAGGCACACACAGAATATATTCTAGGGAACAAACAGTAGAGCATTAGCTGTCAAAAAAGTGACGATTTTTATGATGATGATGATGATGATAATGATGATGGCAGCTACGTTTGATTTGAAGAGCCTATGGTAATCGGTAACTTATGAAGTGCAATGACTTTTTGCAGAAAAAAATAGAAGCAATTTTGGTATTCTAAAGAAGTTGTGGCTAGAGAGGTGGGTCTAAAGGTGGACATAATATTAAGGAGGGCCCTTAGAACTTCCTCATTACCGAATCCTAAAATCATGACTCCTGTGAGTGAAGACTTTGTAGACTAGATCCTTGTTCTGGCCGGGCTGAGTGGCTCAGACGGTGAGGCGCTGGCCTTCCGACCGCAGCTTGGCAGGTTCGATCCTGGTTCAGTCTCGTGGTATTTGAAGGTACTCAAATACGTCAGTAGACTTACTGGTCCGCAAAAGAACTTGCTGCGGGACTAAATTGGCATCTCTGCGCCTCCGAAAATCGTAAAAGTAGTTAGTGGGGCGTAAAACCACTATAATAATAATAATACTAATAATAATAATAATAATAATAATAATAATAATAATAATAATTATTATTATTAGTATTATTATTAGTAGCTTCTTGTTTCTACCACCGAAACAATGCACTGGATGCTATCATATTGGCACGTTTCATTCGTAAGTTCTTTTCATTACTACCTTAAGTAACTTATATGAAGGGCTCAGCTAGCATACAGTACTTCCACCAACTTAGACGAATTAATAATGTTGGGCGAAGTATGAAGGAAACTTTATTTCCTTGATTTACGGTTGCATATACCTACATCGTTGCTGAAGAACGGATTATTTATGGTTTAAATTTTAGACTCTTTACTATAAAGTTTCCGTAACATCTACTTACAGGCCAGTATTTCTTGGAGGGCCTTTAATACGGCTGCTCACTGCAACTTCCCCACCGAAGCCAATGTAACGTTTTTATAAACTTTGGTCACATCGACGTATATTGAATTTTACTCCAACCGAGAGCCGTACGCTCCCAAAGAATCTTTTAAATTAAGACCTACAAGTTTTCGGTCTCCAGTGGGACGTCCATGGACAGTTGTTCTGTGGCATCATTACTATACTTTCTCCGAGCCGGTCTGAGTGGCTCAGATGGTAGAGCGCTGGCCTTCTCAGTCCAAGTTAACGGGTTCGATCTCTGTTCAGTTCGGTTGTACTTGAATATGCCCAAACGTGCCATCCTTGAGTATGTAGACTTACCGGAACCTACAGAAACTGCTACAGGACACAATTCTGGCACCTTGACGTCTCTATGAAAGTAGTGGGACACAAAACCGTTATTATTATTATTATTATTATTATTATTATTATTATTATTATTATTGCGTGTGGATGTGACAGCGAGGAGCAGCCGCTGAAGGCCTGCCCTCCCATAAAGGCGGGTGGCGTCTGAACATAACTGAACTGTGACTCCCAGATGCACCAGCGTCTGGACAAAGCTCAGCATTACGGCAAAGAGCGATATCACTTCGGACAATGGAGACAGGGGCGTAACGTTGGGGCCTGCAGGGCCTGCAATGCAGGCGGGCCCGGGCCCTTAAGGGGTCCCGAACACGCTTCACATAAATACACTGACTGACAGAGCAAATGCAACACCAAGAAGGAGTGGTCAGAACTTTATGCCAATTGCAGGGTAGACTGACGTCACTGAGGTATGCTCATGATGTGAAATGCGCCGCTGTGCTGCGCACGTAGCGAACGATAAATGGGAAACGGCGTTGACGAATGGCCCACTTCGTACCGTGATTTCTCAGCCGACAGTCATTGTAGAACGTGTTGTCGTGTGCCACAGGACACGTGTATAGCTAAGAATGCCAGGCCGCCGTCAACGGAGGCATTTCCAGCAGACAGACGACTTTACGAGGGGTATGGTGATCGGGCTGAGAAGGGTAGGTTGGTCGCTTCGTCAAATCGCAGCCGATACCCATAGGGATGTGTCCACGGTGCAGCGCCTGTGGCGAAGATGGTTGGCGCAGGGACATGTGGCACGTGCGAGGGGTCCAGGCGCAGCCCGAGTGAGGTCAGCACGCGAGGATCGGCGCATCCGCCGCCAAGCGGTGGCAGCCCCGCACGCCACGTCAACCGCCATTCTTCAGCATGTGCAAGACACCCTGGCTGTTCCAGTATTGACCAGAACAATTTCCCGTCGATTGGTTGAAGGAGGCCTGCACTCCCGGCGTCCGCTCAGAAGACTACCATTGACTCCACAGCATAGACGTGCACGCCTGGCATGGTGCCGGGCTAGAGCGACTTGGATGAGGGAATGGCGGAACGTCGTGTTCTCCGATGAGTCACGCTTCTGTTCTGTCAGTGATAGTCACCGCAGACGAGTGTGGCGTCGGCGTGGAGAAAGGTCAAATCCGGCAGTAACTGTGGAGCGCCCTACCGCTAGACAACGCGGCATCATGGTTTGGGGCGCTATTGCGTATAATTCCACGTCACCTCTAGTGCGTATTCAAGGCACGTTAAATGCCCACCGCTACGTGCAGCATGTGCTGCGGCCGGTGGCACTCCCGTACCTTCAGGGGCTGCCCAATGCTCTGTTTCAGCAGGATAATGCCCGCCCACACACTGCTCGCATCTCCCAACAGGCTCTACGAGGTGTACAGATGCTTCCGTGGCCAGCGTACTCTCCGGATCTCTCACCAATCGAACACGTGTGGGATCTCATTGGACGCCGTTTGCAAACTCTGCCCCAGCCTCGTACGGACGACCAACTGTGACAAATGGTTGACAGAGAATGGAGAACCATCCCTCAGGACACCATCCGCACTCTTATTGACTCTGTACCTCGACGTGTTTCTGCGTGCATCGCCGCTCGCGGTGGTCCTACATCCTACTGAGTCGATGCCGTGCGCATTGTGTAACCTGCATATCGGTTTGAAATAAACATCAATTATTCGTCCGTGCCGTCTCTATTTTTTCCCCAACTTTCATCCCTTTCGAACCACTCCTCCTTGGTGTTGCATTGTCACTGTCAGTCAGTGTATAATATACATCTAGCGTAATATCACTACACGGAAATGATCAGGGCGGTTTTGTAGAATTAGTCGATTTTTTTTTTGCGTAGAGGAATTGCCACTTGGTTGCACCTAGCAGCAGTTTATTGTACTGAGCGTAACACAACATATCCTTCGCAACCCGTGATACTCTCCTCACAAAAGACCTGCATCAAATTATTGAAAAATAATTACAGCAGTGGAGATCGACACAAAAACATAATATTTTAATTAGAAAATGATACGTTATTGATGTTTAGTGCACCTGAGATCGTATTATGCACACATTTTGTCGAACATTTAACTTATGTCACACATTTATTCGACAACAGTGTATACTGGCAATAGGAATCTGGTGTAGTAACAGTCAGTCAACTCACAAGGGGGCATTCCCTACTCGTCACCACCGATTTCGCTCAAATTTATCAAACATACCGGGCATGGCTAGAAATGAAAGTACCCGAAGTGAGAACTCCAAAAGGCCAAGCGTATAGAAAATAAAAACAAAAATAAGAATGTTGACGCAGCTCTCGCACCGTATAAGCCACTTACGTTAGTGCGGACGCCGAGCAGTAGTTGGCGTAGCGGTAAGAGCGCGGACAAGTAAATCGATGCTCGTTGGTTCGACTACCCGTGTGGGGACTCTATTTTTTCCTCTCAACTTTTACATTATTCATTTTCCATTTAAGCAAAGAGGTTAATAATTCATTTTATTTATTTATTTATTTATTTATTTATTTATTTATTTATACGCAAAAGGCACAGAAAAGGTAAAAATTTGGGATTTCATTGTCAGACTTTTTCTACCTGCACCATGAATCTATTGTTTGTGTAAAACCGCCAGGAGCAATCTTCACTTGATATTCACCTGATATTGCAGCCCAGACTCTGCATCACTCTCCCCTCGACTCGCCTCACGCGGCGTCCGACTCGTTGGCTGAATGGTCAGCGTACTGGCCTTCGATTGAGAGGGTCCCGGGTTCGATTCCCGGCCGGGTCGGGAATTTTAACCTTCATTGGTTAATTCCAATGGCCCGGGGGCTGGGTGTTTGTACTGTCCCCAACATCCCTGCAACTCAAACACCACACATATCGCTATCCTCCACCACAATAAGACGCAGTTACCTAGACATGGCAGATGCCGCCCACCCTCATCGGAGGGTCTGCCTTACAAGGGCTGCACTCGGCTAGAAATAGCCACACGAAATTATTATTATTACCTCGCAGAAATATTCCGTCACCAAAATACGGAACCACTTGTAAGGCTCAGTCCTTCGATCGTGAGCTTGGCCTGTTTCTCAGTTCTATGACATTTAATATTTTATTATATTCCGTCCTACGCCGTTGTATTCATAATATGTTACTGTAATATTTAACCCTCTCCCTTTCTAATGATCATTATGCCGACTTAAAGTTTTTAATATAGTGTGTCGATGAGGGGAGGGAAATCTAGTATTAAATTAAGATAAATTACGATAAATCATTTCTGCACCTTTCCAAGGTAGCGAACGCCAGGCCTTGAATTCCTGTTCCCGGAACTGCTTCCTAACTTTCCGGACATATACTATATGTCTCTATTGTCCGAAGCGATATCATTCTTTGCTGTAAAGTTGAGCTTTACCCAGACACTGCTGCATCTGCGAGTCACAGTTCCTCGTAATAGTGATGTTCGGACGCCACACGCCCTTATGAGCGGGTCACCCTTTCAACGGCTGCGCCTGGCTGTCACATCCATAGGTAATAATACTTTTCTTTTTCAATTTGCTTTACGTTGCACTGACACAGATTGGTATTACGGCGACGATGGGCTCGGAAAAGCCTAGGAGTTGGAAGGAACTGGGCGTGGCCTAAAGTAAAGTACAGCCCCAGTATTTGCCTGGAGTGACACAGAATAATAATAATAATAATAATAATAATAATAATAATAATAATAATAATAATAATAATAATAATAATAATAATAATAATAATAATAATTTACGGTTTTTGGAGACGCCAAGATGCCGGAATTTTTCCTGTAGTATTTTTTAAAAGAAGTCATCTCCGTACAGGCCATGAAGGGAAGGGTGGAAGGTTACTATCCGTAACCTCGGCACTTCGTGGGGTAGAGTGGTTAGCTCTCCACCCGGCCACGTTTGCCCCAGGAATTAACTTCGTACTCATTTTTGGTGCAGGCTGATTGAACCCCAGAGCTACGTACACCTACTGAAGTGAAAATTTCCTTTCTTAAATTTTTCGACTTCCCGACGGAAAATCGAACCCACGTCCTTCCGGGTTAACCGAGCACGCCTTTATCACATCGGCCAGGCAGCCCCTAACAGTTTCTGTATGTACCGATAAATCTACTTACTCGAGGTTGGCGTGTTTGAGCACCTTCAAATAACATCGAACTGAGTAGAAATCGAACCAGTCAACTTGGACTCAGAATTTCAGCACTCTACCATCTGAGCGGCTCAGACCGACTCGTAGAATGTACAGTAATGATGCCATAGAACTAATGTCTATGGAATTCTCACTGGAGACCCGATACTTGTAGATAAAATATTCTTTGGGAGCGCACGGTCTTCGCTTGTTGTAAAATTCAGTATACGCGGAAGTGATCAAAGTTTACAAAAACGTTGCATTAGATTCAGTTCGTTGCGTTCCATTGAGAGGCCTTATTAAATTTATTCCAAGAAATGCCGCTTTGTAAGTAGATGTTATGAAAATGAGTCTAACATTGAAAGTATAAATAATCCGTTCTTCAGCAACGAAGTTTATGCAACCATAAATCAAGGAAATAGTTTTCTTTATACTTCACCAACATTATAAATTCATCTAAGTATGGGAAAAGTGTGCTAGCCGAGCCCTTCATATTCATAAGTTAGAAATGAAAAGAACTTAAGAACGATATGTGCTAATATGGTAGCACTCCAGAGCAATGTTTCGGAGGTAAAAACGATTATCTATCCTACCAAGCCTTCACTCAGAGTAGTCATGATTTTAGTGTTCCGTAATGAGATAGTTCTAAGGGTCCTCCTTAATATTATACCTATCTTTCGATCCATATCAACTTCTTTAGAACCCCAGGAGTGTTTTCTTTTCTAGAAAACCAGGGTGTAGTGTAGTGGTTAGTGTGATTAGCTGCTACCCGCGGAGGCCCGGGTTCGATTCCCGGCTCTGCCACGAAATTTGAAAAGTGGTACGAGGGCTGGAACGGAGTCCACTCAGCCTCGGGAGGTCAATCGAGTAGAGGTGGGTTTGATTCCCACCTCAGCCATCCTGGAAGTAGTTTTCCGTGGTTTCCCACTTCTCCTCCAGGCAAATGCCGGAATGGTACCTAAATTAAGGCCACGGCCGCTCCCTTCCCACTTCCTTGTCTATCCCTTCCAATCTTCCCATCTCTCCGTGAGGCCCCTGTTCAGTATAGCAGGTGAGGACGCCTGGTCGACGTACTGCTCATCCTCCCCAGTTGTATCCCCTGACCTAGAGTCTGAAGCCCCAGGGCACTACCCTTGAGGTGGTAGAGGTGGGATCCCTTGCTGAGTCCGGAGGACAAATCCGACCCCGGAGAGTAAACAGATAAAGAAGAAGAATAAAAAGACATTTCACTTCATATGTTGTTGATTACCATAGGCTCCTTAAAACAAAAGTAGTTGCTATCACAATCATTTTATTTGTGTCAGCTAATGCTCTGCTTGTTCGCCAGGAAATATTCTGCATGTTCCTTTAGTTATAACATTCAGAGCTCGACTAGGATATATGGATGTTTTGAATGACGTTACTCTTATGGTCAGTTGTGTTCTAATAGCGCTTTCTGGCTCTGTGAGAAAAGCAATGGCGGTGTCTTCCCGTTAGCGACGGATCAATAAGTGATCATTGAGTGTCTCATTTTCGACGAATTATGAATACTTACAGTCCTGAGTTTCTCTTTAGCGACGGTATGTTGACTAATTATGACAGCTCTCTGGAAAACCCCTGTTCGAGAATGAAGTGCACATTTTAACTTGTTATTCTGTGTCTAACTTCGTTTCAATCCGGTTCACTTTGGAGTTTATCCCAAGTAAGAGAGTTAACCTTGCCTTATATAAGAGGGATGTAGGTATAGTTGAAAGGCAGAAAAAGACGAGGTAGCAATGTGTTTGTGTCTCGACCAAAACAGAGGTAGCAAATGTAATGGTAAACTTGTTACTAAAACAATGAATTAGTGAGTGACTCTGTACACAAGTTTTCATTCCGTCCCTGAAGAGGATTGTGGGCCTCCTAGATGGTAACGCCGTCTCTCAAGCCAGGGAGAATTAGTACGGTGAAGGAGATGTTCGGAGAAGGGTAGGGGATTGGCGGCCGTGCCTATACTACGTGGGAACTGTCCCGGTTTTCGCTTTAGTGAAGAAGAATGGAAAACCACGCCAAACCATTCTCAGGACAGCCGACGGTGGGGACCATCCCCTCTCCGTCTCTCGAATACAGAGGTGTAGAACCACGGTACAGCCGTGGACAGCAGTCCCCTGCTCGGTTAATAGGTCACAAAGCAGAGCTCAAATACATCAGGTCTGCTGTCGCAGAATACTTTTCGGCCTACAACTGGCCACCGCTGGTAAACTATGCTGGTTCATGGCGTCCGCGAGCCTTCTTGACCCCTGTCTCGTCGTGGGGATATGGTCTGTAAAACCTTTCGCAAATCCTTAGGGCATATCTACCTCAATTAATAATTGAGGTACTCGCCGATAAATGAGTACACAGTTCTGATTAGCGCTAATAATTGATTTTTGCACATTTTTTCATGTTAAGTTTTATAATATCATAAACATTTTATTAGATCTCTTCTGTCACAAGCATACGAGGAACTGTACACTTGCAGTGTTCCTAAGATATTCTATCAGTCTGATTTGCTAAGCCTCTCCTTCGATAGAGTTTCAGGTCGCATGGGGACGAAACATGACTACCTCGCCTCACACCTATACTCTCCAGCGGCAGCCTGGTGTCTATTAGCGGCTTACAGGATTTACTATGTCTACTTTAGGCGGAATTGCCAATTCGTCACCTCATTAGCACCAAAAGAACCAGAGCAAGAAGGAAACCTTTCTTTGACATTATTTGTAATTTCGATGGAAACCTGAATTATTATTGTAGCTCGGGAATTCAGAATGAAAAAAGTTAATATTGTATTATGGAGATCTAAAGTAGGTTATGAAGTTACGGTTACGGAAACAGACCCCTAAATACTGAAATGCAAACTTAAACGACAAATAAAACTGGACTAGCTCAATGATAGGACAACGGGTTAGTAATCCGAACTCGGAGTGCTGTGGGTTCAAATCCCACCGTCCGCGGTTCTTGAAATGATTTCTGTGGACAAGGAAATGGCCAGAGCATTTAAAACACTAAATTTTGAACTTTTATTTCTTTCCTTCTTTTGTTATATTAAAATTTGCTAGACAGAAGATTTGGAACAAATACCAATTAAGTAGAAATGAGCTCGTCAGCACTGTTAACAACAGGGGACTATAAGTCCAAAAGAATAGGTACAAGAACTAGAGAAAATTATCCACACGATAATCTGCAAGGGATGAGCATTATAGCATGTTTGCTCCACTCACTTACATCGTCTAAGAGTTTGAGTTCCAAAGGTAAATATAGTCCAGCCTCTCGGAGGCGTTAAGTTTCTTACAAAGTAATGCCTGACGAACTTTACAGTCACCTCTGCTCAACAGTTCCTTACACACTGGTCTATAAATAATTACAATTTAAACAGGGACAATGAGTGCCCATTCTAAATGGCCTTAATAAAAAAAAGAAAGGGTTTAACATAATCGGCCATGAACAAAAGACTTAGGAGTCGAAATACTTGCACTCATTTTAGAAGAAATCTTAAAACCCTAAGTGGGCTTATGGCCCGAAGTTGCTGAGGTTAAGCCTAATCTACAGAGGGGTGACCAAACGATATATATTAAATCCCAAAGGTGTGTTAAGAATTTAGAGGTTTAGAGAATTTTAGTCACTCCACACCAAGTTGAATGAGAATCAACAGAGCGTAATCACTCTTTGTTCCCTTACATTACATATTTTCCATTAGGGATTAAAACGGAGTCCTTAGACTGCCCGATAATTTTACAATTAAACCGCCAGCTTTAGAAATTTATATAAAATAAAAAAGGTTTGAAACCTTCCCCTCAAGCTATCTGCCGGATCTATCACATGTTAAGAAAATTCTGCAATTACCTTGCTTGCTAGGCCTGCCTCCTTAATACACGCCGCACACGATCTACTGGAGCGATGAAGATGACCATACAGCCTTAAAGCGCCCAGACTTTACGGCATCCCCGAGAGGATGTTTCCAGAACTCTTTACATAAAGGCTGGATACCTGTTCACACCCCCAGTTTTAATTGGCTAGAGAAAATACACACAACATTCATGATTGGATAATAACTAGAGAAGAAGGAGGCAGTAGGAGTGTTGACAACTTTGATACATGAACAAAACAATATTCAAAAACTAAGGTAACGAACTTTGAAAATTGAAATTCCCTTAAGAAGTAATTGTCCTTAATCCCGCCAATGGTAGAGACATCTATCAGTTGCAACCCCAAGCATCTTGCATTACATTATTTGAAGTCCATAATACAGATGGCCTTATACAGGCTGTTAGGGGTATACGTGCAGATATTAAGCTAGTCGGCAAAGAAAAATGCATCTCACAATATATGCTATGTACTTTTTACCTTGTCCTATTAGTTTGCCCATAACTGAGTCAAATATTTCAGGAGCTAATGTGTTTTGAACGGCCGTAGTAGGATACGCCGGTTACGTCATTCTGTCCACGCGTAGTGGAAGTACAGTAGCAGAGTATAGGGCTTGTTGAACCTGTTTCTTATCGCAGGCCAACACATGTTGTTGTGCACTTCCCCTAAAGGCTTGGCAAGTAGGAGAGGTTGACTCACGTGCCTGGCCACTTGCTGTACTCGAAAACCGGTCTAGGGTAGTCTGTGTGAAAAGTACACAGAATTCTTACAGTGACGTCGAAGATCCGTACCACCACATGCATGCGAATCAAGTGTTGTGTAGTTGTGTGTGATTTATAAGACGTCATTGGCATTACTCAGTGATCCGAGCTGACAAAATTAAAGGAAATAGTTAATAAGTAACGAAAAATGGGCGCAAAATTTATGTGCTGTTATTGCGACACTCTACGATGAACTTCTGACAATAGACAATGCAAGTTGTCTATGCTTACTCATAAACTCTTCAGGTCAATGAAAGGACAGTGGGCACTGAAAGAAAAGACTATAAGTATTCAGTGAAATTGTTATTAATGAGACAAATTTCAAAAACCGTAGTTTCATCCATCGTGAACATTGCTCGAAGGAAAAAGAGCTACTGTGGAATTGCCGCCGGGCATTTGTAATAGAAGGCTTATTCTGCCTTTTCCTAATATGTTTACCCTCCAGGGTTGGTTTTCGCTGGGACTCAGCAAGGGATCCCACCTCTACCGCCTCAAGGGCAGTGTCCTGGAGCGTGAGACATTGGGTCGGGGATACAACTGGGGAGAATGACCAGTACCTCGTCCAAGCAGCCCCACCTGCTAGGATGAACAGGGGGCTTGCGGGGGATGGGAAGGGATAGAAAAGGAAGAGGGAAGGAAGCGGCCGTGGCCTTAAGCTAGGTACTATCGCGGCATTTGCCTGGAGAAGTGGAAGACTACGAAAAACCACTTTCAGGATGGCTGAGGTGCGAATCAAACCACCTCTACTCATTTGACCTCCCGAGGCATAATGGGCCCCGTTCCAACTTTCGTACCACTTTTCAAATTTCGTGTCAGAGCTCGAAATCGAACCCGGGCCTTCGGGGGGTGGCAGCTAATCACACTAACCACTATACCACACAGGCGCACAGAAGGCTTATTACTGGACAGTAAGTGCCGATAGGTAAAGTGATGACTGTAATGGACCCGCTTAATTAGAACTTCCGTAATCATAATAATATTACTACTACTACTACTACTAATAATAATAATAATAATAATAATAATAATAATAATAATAATGTCTTTACGTTCCACTAACTAATTTTCACGGTTTTCGGAGACGCTGAAATGCCAGAATTTTTTACCGCAGTGTTTTTTAGTGCAAGTAAATCTACAGACACGAGACTGGCTTATTTGAGCACCTTCAAATACCACCGAACTGAGCCGCCATCGAACCTGCCAAGGTGGGATCAGAAGACCAGCGCTCTATCGTCCGAGCTACTCAGTCCGGCATTAGAGGTTAGAATAAGTTGGTCGTGTGGTTAGGGGCGCGCAGCTGTGAGTTTGCATTTTGGTGATAGTGGATTCGAACTCCGCTGTCGGCAGCCGGGAAGATGGTTTTCCGTAATTTCCCATTTTCACATCAGGGAAATACTGGGACTGTACCTTTATTAAGGCCTCGAACGCTTCCTTCCCACTTGTATCCCTTTTCTCTCCCATCGTCGCCGTAAGACCTAGTTGTGTCGGTGCGACGTAAAACAATTTGTAAGTACATGTTTCGGTAATTCCGGAGACATGTCCGCAATTATAAGATTAATAATAATTCGGACTTGTTAAAAGTTCAGTGTTTTCTGTAGTGTTTTCTGACAGATTACCAGCTACGGAGTTTGAGTGGGGCGTTTAACTTTCATTTTAGTAATAGTTAGTAATAATGGACTAACACAGTTTTTATTATAATATTGGTAGGTGGCTTTACGACGAATGCAAGCTGACAGCCGCGCGCTCCTAATCACACGGCCAACCCGCTCAGTAATAATAATAATAATAATAATAATAATAATAATAATAATAATAATAATAATAATAAATGTTTACGTGCCAATGGAGACGCGCGGTTTCGGAATTTTGTCCACGGGTATTCTTTAACGTGCCTGTAATTCTACCGATCAGAAGCGGACGTATTTGAGCACCTTCAAATACCAGGGGACTGAGCCAGGATCGAGCCTGCTAAGTTCATGAAACCAGAGCTTGAACCGTCTGAGCCACTCAGCCTGGCAACGTTTATTTTGATACGTTTAATAGGCACTGCAAAAGCAGAATGCTTTAATTTACCATTAAACAAGTTCTTTTCATTTGGAAGCACGAAGAGGAGGTACGTTTAATTTATTTATTTTTATAACATGTCCCTTATTGATATGAAGCAAAACGTTCGATGTGCTTTGACAATTCAATTCTGATACTACTCACTTGGAAATCCTATCCCACGCATTCTTTCGTTTACGTAAGAAACTTTATTTACGTACACGTCAACACGGGGTGTTTCTGCATACGGCGAGTTGGTCTCCCAAGAATCCATGGTATTGAAATCACACTGTGGGAGAATATTTCACGTAAGCAGTTTGACAAATTCACTAGACCTGTCACGTGCCGGTTTGGTCGTGTGCTGTTCCTAGCGACGGGGGTGTGGTGGGACGGGTTCCCGCCCCTACATGAAACCACCGGACTAGAGGTATGAGCTGTCTGTCTGACCTTGACCTGAATAACAGCTGTCAGAGAGGCGAATTATCGTCCGTACTAGTACGCGAGTTACTTCGTAGTAGTACGAGGGCTATATATTTTTTCAAGGTCCGATCGGTCGCGACAGTCAAACGCCCGCGAATATATGATGAACCGGTGCGCAGATGTGTTGCACAACGTCGTTGTATTTGAATAATTCCAGTGTATGAATACCACGAATACCATGATATGCTGCTAGTGTATCGTGTGGCAGAACAGAACACGGGCCGCCCTCCATGAATCTATCGGAAAAGGCTTCCCAACAGACGGGTGCCGAATCCAGCAACGATACTAGCTGTACTGCAGCGTATTCGCGATGCAAGTTGTGTTACATCACGCTTTCAGAAGCGATGGCCTAAACGGCCACGTGTAATTCTAGACGCGGAAGAAGACATCCTGACAATGGAAATGAAATGGCGTATGGATATTAGTGCCGGGAGATCCCAGGACGGGTTCGGCTCGCTAGGTGCATGTCTTTTGGTTTGACTCCCGTAGGTGACCTGCGCACCTTGATGATAATCAAATGAGGATGAAGACAACACATACACCCAGCCCCATGCTAGGGAAAATAACCATGATGGTTCAAATACCGACCCTGCCGGGAATCGAACCCGGGACCCCTGTAACCAAAGGCCAGCACGCTAACCGTTTTGCCATGGAGCCGGGCATCCTAACAATAGTAAACGATGATCCCGGGCGCCGTACGCGTAGTATAACACGTGCCGTTGGTGTACCAACTTGGACCATACGTAGGACACTGCATGAAGAACTAGTGCATCCTGACCATATTCAACGGGTGCAGTGTCTTTGACAGCTGATTACCATTTTCTTACGAGTTGATGTACGTCGCCACGACACAGATAGATCTTACGGCGACGACGGGACAGGAAAGGGCTAGGATGGTGAAGAAGCAACCGTGGCCTTAATTAAGGAACAGCACCAGCATTTGCCTGGTGTGAACATGGCAAACCACGGAAAACCGTCTTTAGGGCTGCCGACAGAGAAGTTCGAACCCACTATATCCCACTCATGGGCTGTGGAACATCCCCATTCAGTAGGAGAAGGCAATTTCCAGCACCGGTTATGAATTAATACCTGGATGGGTGTAGTAGGAAGTCGGTTACGTGGACTAATCATCTTTTTATTAATGTTACCTTGCTCCTGTAGATACAGTACGTTACTTGAGCTTTCAGAGGACGTGTCGCTTCGACTACGCAGAACCACGTGGATTTTACACGATGGTGCAGACATTTCCTCAACGGTGGACAGGACGATGTGGAACTATCAATTGGCCAGCCAGATCTCCAGACCTTATTCCAATTGACATTAATGTCTGGGGGAACATGAAACACAAACTATATCGAACTGAAGTACCCACTTCGGACGACTTCCGTGAACGTATTGTTTAAGCAGCAGAAGATATTCTGAACAACCATGGTGAAATGAAATGAAATGAAATGTCGTATGGCTTTTAGTGCCGCGATATCCCAGGACGAGTTCGGCTCGCCAGGTGCAGGTCTTTCCATTTGACTCTCGTAGGCGACCTGCGCGTCGTGATGAGGATGAAATGATGAAGACAACACATACACTCAGCCCCCGTGCCATTGGAATTAACCAGTTAAGGTTAAAATCCCCGACCCGGCCGGGAATCGAACCCGGGACCCTCTGAACGGAAGGCCAGTACGCTGACCGTTCAGCCAACGAGTCGGACACAACCCTGGTGTCTTGGCTCGAATGCGTCGCAGCTGGATTCGGAGAAGTGAAGCTGGCAGGGAAGCCCAGGGTGATCACTTTGAACAATTGCTACGAGTTTTACTTTGGTATGTCAGATGTTACGCCATTTGTGCAACGTAATGGCTTGGGAGTACAGTACAGTATCGTTATAGTATTTTGAGTCTCGATAGGTCGATATTCTCATAAATCCGAGCAGGGAAACTTATGTACCGGTAACAAAAATTATAATCGAGAGTTTCAGTGCGCGAGTGCGGAAGACGTGCTTGTTAAAACGCTAGACATTGACCTTGAACGCATTTCGGCAGTTGCTCAATCCTACACTGCATGTTGTTTTCTTTTTTTTTTTTTTGCTACTTGCTTTACGTCGCACCGACACAGATACGTCTTATGGCGACGATGGGACAGGAAAGGGCTAGGAGTGGGAAGGAAGCGGCCGTGGCCTTAATTAAGGTACAGCCCCACCATTTGCCTGGTGTGAAAATGGGAAACCACGGAAAACCATTTTCAGGGCTGCCGACAGTGGGGTTCGAACCTACTATCTCCCGAATACTGGATACTGGCCGCATTTAAGTGACTGCGGCTATCGAGCTCGAGTTAAAACAGAAGACATTTTGCGTTTTTAAGGGCCGATGACCTTAAAACAGCAATCATCATCATCATTAACACGTATAAAAATTCAAAAAATGCTTGTTTTATATTCATCACTACTGAAATATGAAAAAAATTCAATCAAATTAGTTATTTCATTACGTGTAGCTCTTGGGCCATGGAGTAAGGAAGTAGAGTTGTGAGGATGAATTAATTCAAGTTGGACGTATGTCTTGTACATACAATAAATTGAATTGAACATGTTAGTAAATACCTGAACGCACAGAGAGATAACCGCAGCAACAACACGGACCCCAGAGTAGGCCCGCAGAACACACCACCCAGGACAGAGACCCCCCCCAAACACCCCGTTTATTGAGTAAATGTTCGTGGTACGATGTTGACATAGTACAATGTTGACATACATACCTCGGTAAATAAATAAACAAACAAACAGATCGAAGTAGTTGGCCTTGAACTTGCTGTGCCGAGTGAGACGAGTTCTTAGTCCAGATATGTGAACAAAACAAGCACTGAGGTCATTGACCATGCTGCACTTTTAAAGGCTACAGAGCAGATTAAAGGCGATCTATCACAAGGCCGAACTTAAACATGTAACAGAACGTAAGATGTAACTCTGTCACATGAGAAACGAAACACACCCGGGCTGGGGAAACAAACACAGATTTTGCAGCACTGTCTTGAAGCACATGACAGAAACATAGAAGTATACCGGCACACGACACAAAAGTTGAATTAAAGACGGAAAAAGTATTGTGTCACATGAAGCTAAACTAAATAATAAAAATAATAATATAAAAATAACAATAATATTAATAACAAAACATCAAATATGAATAACAAGTATACGACTTAAAAGGAGAGTAAAAAGAGGAATAAGACGAAAGTATGAACAGGTGAATAATAATAATAATAATAATAATAATAATAATAATAATCAAACGAGAAAAAAGAGTAATAAGAAGAAGTTCAATATGAGTAGTAGCAATAATAATAATACTGAATAATAATAATAATAATAATAATAATAATAATAATAATAATAATAATAATAATACCGGTAATGTTATTTGCTTTACGTCCCACTAACTACTCATACTGTTTCTGGAGGCGCTGTAATTTAGTCCCGCAGGAGTTATTTTTACGTGCCAGTAAATCTACCGACACGAGGCTGACGAGCTCCTTCGAATGCCACCGGACGGACCCAAGATCGAGCCTGCTAAGTTGGAAACAAGAAACCAGTGCTTTAAACGTCTGAGCAAGTCAGACTGGCCACTTTTATTTTGCTTTATTTTACCATTACACATATGCTTTTCGTTTGCAAGCACGAAATAATAATGTAATTTTTTACGTCCCAATAACTACTTTGGCGGGTTTTGGAGATGCCGAGGTGCTGGAATGTTGTACCGCAGGACTTTTTTTAATGCAATTAAATCTACAGACACGAAACTGGCGTATTTCAGCACCTTCAAATACCCCCGAATCGAGCCTCCATCGAACCTGCCAAGATGGGATCAGAATACCAGCGATCTATCGTCCGAGGTACTCAGCCCGGCATTAGAGCTTGGAATACGTTGGTCGTGCGGTTAGGGGCGCGAAATTGTGAACTTTCATTGGGAAGATACTGGGTTCGAACTCCACTGTCGACAGCCCTGAAGATGGTTCTCCGTGGTTTCCCATTTTCACATCAGGAAAATGCTGGAGCTGAACCTCATTTAGGTCACGAACGCTTCCTTCTCACTTCTACCCGTTTTCTGTCCCATCGTCGCCATAAGACCTATCTGTGTCGGTGCGACTTAAAGCCAATTTTGAAAATCATCATAATTAGGACATTATACAACTGTCGAGATCCATAGTTATAAACGATGAGGAGTATTTTCTAGGCAGACATTATTGGCGAGTAGTCAATAATATTAATAATAATAATAATAATAATAATAATAATAATAATAATGGTATTTGCGTTACGTTTACGGTTTTCGGAGACGATGAGGTGCCGTAATTTAGTCCCGCAGGGGTTCTATTTACGTGCCACTAAATCTACCGGCACGAGTGTGACGTATTTGAGCACATTCAAAAACTACCGGACTGGGCCAAGTTCGAACCTGCGAGGTTGGAGTCAAAAGGCCAGCACCTCAACCTTCTGAGCCACACAGCCCGACAGGAGGCACGAAATGTAGGTACGTTTAATTTATTTATTTGTATAACATGTCCATTATTCGTTTGAAGTAAAACGTTGGCTGTGCTTGCCTAATTCAATTCAATCCCATGCTTGCTTTCGTTGGCGTAAAGACATAGGTTTTCAGGTCATTTCCATACTCACTAGACCACGGGGCTGACGACCACAGATATCCCAATCCCCTAAGTGACGTAACAGCAAATGAACCAGTATTAACGCTGACAATTCGATACAGCTCCAGGGTCCGAAACCGATAACTAGGGTTGTCTGACGGAAACTAAATACTAACAACAAAACCAGTCTGGCGAGAATGTAACGTAACATGGTGAACACCGGTAGCAGCCTTCAGCTGTTATCGTAGTTCAGTTGCTCGTAAACATAAAACCAGTTTGGCAAGTATATTACGTAACATCTCGTGGCATTACAAAGGTAGCGTTCAGCTGTTACAGTAGAACCAGTTTGGTACGGATGGCGCGTGACTTGCCTGTTGTCAACGGAAAGCTATTCATTCGCGGAACGACGCATACTACCTATTCTAAAAACATCATATCACTTTGCTCTCGAAAATAACTTCCGCGGATTACTAAAAGTTTGATATATAGTGGTTCGTCACATCGTTCTCTATTGCTACAAGAAATATCTGCACGTATACACCTAACACCCTGTATAAGGCGCACAGTTTAACAGGATGGAGAAGGTGTACCCCCGGTACAATAATAATTGGTTGTTATTATATTATATAATTGCTTAAATAATAAATGATCAAATTATCCAGTTTTATCTCCTGGATAGGCTGTGTCCTTTGTATAGTAAACCATTTTTAAAACTTCAAATATTTATTTATAACGAATAAAGAAACGACTGAATTTTTATTATTATTATTATTATTATTATTATTATTATTATTAGTAGTAGTAGTAGTAGTAGTAGTAGTAATTAGTATAATTATTATATTACTGCTCTTGCGCTAAACTGATTAGTTAAAATATCACGTATACTATATGTAGCTACTCTATTAGTTATACTAAAATGATCACTATTCTGCACACGACACGAAGAAAGAGTAAAGACTGAAGAGGGTGGTTTGGCAACCTCTCCACACCAAACAAGTCTCACTTAGTACTCGTTAACTAAGCAGGGTGCAGGGTGTGATTGACAGCTAGCTTCCAGCTCGTTTCCAGGAATTGAGGCAGTCATGTTTTGTCCCCACGTATACTTAAGTAGGTGGCGGCAATCCTTTGTACGCTACTGACACTGTGACTCAATTGTCAAAGCTAGTTCTTCCTTCCCTAGGAAGTCGACTGTCGCTAATAGCACAGTCGTCAACGCTACTGCACCTCAATGGCACACTACCTCACGCTTTTTACCTTAGACGCTTTATCATAGCGCCGTAACCGCTATTACCGGCTTTCCTAGAAGCGCATAACCGTTGGTGGTTGTGTTGTTTGATGATCCAACGAACCTCCTGGCTGACGACTTAACAGAAACCTGCTGTGACGGTTCAAATCCCGTTACAAGATGATATCTGTATTTTTATTATTTTATCTGTATTATTATTATTATTATGTCCGTATTATTATTATTATTATTTTATATGTGAGATTACTATTATTTTGTTATAATTATTATTCAATTCCATTATGCATTGCTTGTCGCTTGCGTATTTGTAATTGAGTGTATGCATATGTACGTATATGTAGATTAACATTAAATACCTGTACAGTGAGAGTTTCGATGTATCAGATGTGGATGTGACGTTGTTTTATTTTGCACTACTGGCAATTCTGCCAAAGTCATCGCCACGTCATGGCTACGTCATCGTGCTCACTTAGCACTGAGCTCTCTTCCTTTGATTTTCTTAGGGAGCCCCAGGGCATTTCACCATTACATGCAACAGTTTGAGGCGTTGTGGGAGTATGTCATTGTTATTTCTGGAGATTGCGTAGAGGTGCCATGCACGTCTATAAAAGGAGGCTGCATACTGTAGCGTCAGTCATTAGTTAAACGGAAGCTGAACAGTGAAGAAGTCTACGAGATGAAGAGGCCTCAGTCGGTCAGTCAACGAGTGTGAACGAGAGATGGAGAAGACTCAGTGAGCCATTAATCATTGGTCATTGAGAGAGTGAGGCCAAAGGTTGGTCGCTCACTTAGTTGAAAACACGGACGTAAGGGCTTACCATGGAGTCAGAGAGGGACACCACCTGCTATGAGGTAATACCATATTGACTTACAAAGAAGTCAGATGATATGGAGAAGAAGCAGTCACAAGGATGTATCACCAAGTTAGGCGTGACACATCTACAGTAAACACCAGATCAAAGGATTACGTCGTTATTACACTCAAAGTGTTGAAGGTACAGTCAAGTGAATCAGTGAGGGAAATATTTCGTATAAATTGTTAAATGTCCGGTCAAGAAGAATTCAAATTCATGCCTAGTTTCTTTCAGTTGCAATGTCATAATTTCATATTCTCATCTGTTTTATCGCAATAAGACTCACTATTTTTTATATATTATTTAAAGAATATATTTTTTTTCTATCAAACGAATTCATAGTTTTATTTCAATGACAGTAAAATATCTTAACCTCAAAATTAATGGGGAAACCGAACGCCAATCTCCTTTTCCCAGAACTTATATGGTATGTTGTCAAAAGTAAGCTTATTACCCCACACCCTAGAGATAGTCAAGATTCTCATTCTATTATTGCTGCACTGAGTGGTAGCTGGCGCCTTCAAATAACGCATGTGTAAGTAAGCAGGTAACAAGTAAGTGTGAGTACAAGGTCCGACGAGTGTGTATTTTATTTAATGAATATTAATTTTCAGATTTTCAAGTTAAATGCAGTTTTATAATATGTTTGTAAAGCTAGTCAGCGCATTAGGAAAGTCTCACTGCTAACCTAGATATTTAGCCTTTAAGTTGACGCGACAATCGATTCTAGAGTCTGGATTTTTAGGCAGTTGTTTGAGTCATCAGTCCATAGACTGGTTTGATGCAGCCCTCCATGCCACCCTATCCTGTGCTAACCTTTTCATTTCTACGTAATAGGTTAGATTGCAAACTTACTGAAGCGGGTAACAAGTATAGTCTATCCTATACAACGGTTATGTTGTGAGTCTTGCATAAACATTAGGGTACGGCCCATCCGAACCCCTGCAGTTTATGTTACTCTTGCAACACAACGGAACAACTGGCTAGTCGACACCTCCTAATAACCAAATTAGTTTACATTCTAACGTATTACTGCCTGAAAATCCGGAGACTATTATAACACAATCGATCATTAAAGCTTCACCGACCAGCCTGAGTAGGGTGCTTACCTTGTGAGCCCAAGTTGGAGGGTTCGATTCCGAATCGGTGTGGTGGTAGATGAAGATGCTCAGATACGTTAGCCTTGTATCGGTACATTTATCAGCACGTAAAGGAACTCCTGCGGCACCTCGGCGTCACTGAAAATCGTAAAAGTAATGTGGGAAGTAAAATTAATATCAATATTTAATTATTCAAGTATCAGTATGGCCATTACCTTTCTTTAAATCAGGCCTCAAGGCGATCAGCTTGCTCGACCTATGGGCGTACTTCGAAGTTTAACTGTGCTAAAGTAGTAATTTCGTGCAGATATGTCTTCAAATTATTATTCTTATTCTTATGTAAACTTCTTATTCCTGGCCTTTCCCCAGTTGAAGTAGTTTGGCCCAGTTTTACGACCGAATGTACTTCCATAAAATTTACATAATACCTTTTTCCGTTGAGCTACGGTGAGCCATTTCGAAAATAACGGCGACCAAAGTTTGGGTCGGAACCCATAAGTTTAGAACCTCCGCCCTAACTAGTAGAGATAAATTTCTAGTCGCCTATCCATGGTTATAAACTCTGATCTATACCCTTTGTTAAGGCAGCGAGGGGTTTACGCGTGATTCCTACCAGTTCACTGAAATAACTGAACAGTAAGACGTGGGCGTTCTCTACTTTTAGCTGCAGTGTCTTTGGCGGAGCTTCAAACAAATAAACTGGGGACTGATTTATACAATGTCCACTGTCTTGTTTATTTCCTCTTAGTCTATTGAACCTCCAGCTTTCGTACAACTGTATAATAAGAATCACATGCGGTACTAACAGACAACTGTGTGAGCACGCATTCAGACATAAATTAAGATCAGGTTATAAAGTATTTACAGTGGACAGAGCGGTTGAGTTTATTTGGTTCGATTTATAGTTGATGTTCATTACGTATTCGTCTACTAATGGCGGACAGTGCATAGACGCAGAATACGAGGCTCGTGGCGAACGTGGATTTAGCAGGTGAATATTCGTAGTGTGGCAGCTCAGAGTGTATAACATTATCTCTACTAGTGCAGTGGTTCTGAGTGAGTGTTAGTGAAGTGATTGGTGAAAGTAAAAGGCAAGAAATCCAATAAATTAATAATGCCACGCAAGGTGAAGCAAGTGCCAATGGAAGCCATAGTTAAGCAGGCCGTACAGGAAGCGCTGAGCAGCAAGGAGACACTTGGCACGCTTGCCAACCTTATCCAGGACCAGGTAACAAAGTCAGTTGTTGATCAATTAAAAGAAACTATCAATTTTAATACGAGTGTAATTGAAGAACTTAGGAGGGCTCTAGAGGAGCGGGACAAAACAATCAGTGATTTAAAAACTGAACTGCAGGATAAAACTGACTGTTTAGAACAGTATCAGAGAAGGCAGTGCCTACGTGTGTTCGGTATACCGGAAACTGCGGACGAGAACACTGACAATTTAGTTCTTGACATTGCGAAAGAAATCGGGGTCAGTCTTTCTGTGGATGACATTGATAGGTCTCACAGGGTTGGGAAAAACCAGAATGGGCGTCCGCGACCTATAATCGTAAAGTTTGTCTCATACCGTAAGAGGAACGCTATGTTCACGAACAAAAAGAAACTTAAGGGCACGAATAAAACCATCCGCGAGGACCTAACTCCAGCAAGACTCCGACTTCTTCAGGACGCTGTCGCAAAATTTACCGTCCAGAACGTATGGTCTAGAGACGGGATTGTATACGTAAAACAAGGGAACCGTAAAATAGCCATAACTAATCGTTCAGATTTGAACAGTATTCGCTAGTCACGAGCAGACTCTGTGTAATATAAGGACCGCCATAGTTATTTTAGTTCACTTAAGTTAATTTTCCACATAGTTGTAGTTTTGATTAGGTGATAATCTTATAGTTGTAGTAGGTACTTCTTACTATCAGTTGTCATCATTTAACTTTCAAGTTGGCAACATTTAGCAACCAGGAAACAAATGTCTCTAATTTCAGCCTCCTTTCACCACTGTCCCAGGCAGGTCATTACCCCGTCGTGCCAGCCCCCTCGCAGAATACCGCTAACCGTCTCAAAGACATTCTTGCGCCCTACCCTACTTCTCTACAAATAGCACATGTCAATACACAGAGCATTGTCCCACATTTCTCAGAATTCTCCGAAATATTTTCAACCTGTAATCTGCATGCTATAATGATTTCAGAGTCATGGCTGCGTCAATCTATACCTTCAGCGCTGGTTAAAATGAGTGGATACACTTTAATTAGGAACGACAGAGAGGGAAAGCCTGGAGGCGGAGTCGGAATATTTATACGCGATGATTTGAAATACAAGGTAATATTTAAATCGCCAAGTGAATACTCTCACAGAGCGGAGTTCTTGTTTGTAGAAATCGAAATTCGTGGTACGAAGTGTTTACTCGGTGTAGTGTACCGCCCACCGAAGACTGGAAACATCACCGATTTAGAAGAAGCGCTACAGGATTTAATATTCAGGTATGAACATATGATTTTAATGGGAGACTTCAACACTGACCTGAAAAATGAAACCACTGAGACTAGGCGACTGACATGCATGTTTGAATCAATTAATATGACAATTCTGCCCTTGCAACCCACACACCATGTTGCAAACTCGCACACACTCCTCGACCTAATCATTGCAAACAATAATGACCGTATATTGACACATGGACAGATGCCTGTGCCAGGCCTTTCCCGCCATGACATGATTTACGCTGCATACTCTTTAAAATGTCCAAAATACAGGCCTAAGATAATCAAATACAGGGATTTCAAAAATTTGAACGACGAAGCTCTCATTGAGGACGCTCTGAGCACACCATGGCACACAATTCAGTATATAAAGGACATTGACGACAAAGTATCTCATTTTAACGAACTTCTCTTAACTTTATACGACAGACATGCCCCATTACGTACTGCTCGAGTAAAGCGACCCTCTAACCCGTGGCTCAATCAAGAAATTCGTGATAAAATGAAAGATAGGGACTCAGCCTATAGCTACTACGTAAAACATCCAGCGCAGGAAAATTTTGAGAATTATAAAAAACTTCGAAATAAAACCACGCAGATGATAAGAAACGCTAAAATACGCTACTCGTACGAAATTTTAAATACACATGACTCTGCTGTTGCATGGAAGACTCTCCGAGATATGGGTCTAAGTAAAACGAAGACAAAGGACAGTAACTGTAATGTACCTTTGGATGATCTGAATGAGTATTTTAGCTCAAGAAACGTCCAGACGAACGGAAATACCAAGAGAGCCACTATTGACAGAATATTTTCAAAGGGAAAGCATGGTGGTGAAACATTCTACTTCTCTCACGTGACTCCAGGTGATGTAAAGAGCGCCCTTAATGACATAAAATCAAAGTCTACTGGACACGATGGAATAAACCTGTCCCTTTTAAGAAGAATTCTAGACATCATTCTTCCTACAATAACGCATATTATTAACACCTCTCTTATGACGGGAATCTTTCCTGGGAACTGGAAAAATGCCATCATCCGACCCTTGCAGAAAAACAGTACCCCCACAACCCTTGACGATTACCGCCCTATTAGTATTCTCCCTGTACTAGGAAAAGTACTGGAGAAACTAGTACACAAACAAATGACAGCCTATCTCTTACATCATAACTTACTCGACAGATATCAATCAGGGTTTAGATCGAACTACAGTACCAGCACAGCATTAGTAAAAGTAACTAACGACATTCAGCTAGCAATGGATAACGGACAAATGACAATTCTTACTCTTCTCGACCTCACAAAGGCATTTGATTGCGTAGATAAAGACATTTTACTAGCTAAATTAGAAATGATGAAATTTTCTAATAATGTATTATGCTGGGTACGTTCCTATCTCAGTGGACGTAAACAATGTGTGTCAGTGGGAGACAATGTGTCTAGGTGGCGAAATACTGAGATGGGGGTAGCACAGGGTGGGGTGTTATCACCACTTCTGTTCTCCCTATACATGAATGACCTATCAGAACAACTGACGAACTGTAAATATCACTTATACGCTGATGATATCCAATTGTTTATTCATACCAAGCCGAATGACATACAAGAAGCAACCATGAAATTAAACGAAGACTTATTTAACATTAACGAATGGACTAGTAGCCACTGCCTGAAAGTAAACCCATTAAAATCGCAAGCCATCATAATAGGATCTAGAAAAGCGCATGCCAAGTTAGAAAGCATCAACGTACCGGTTGTCAAGATCAATGAAACACCTATAGCACTGAAAGACTCCGTTAAGAACCTTGGAATAATTTTTGATAAGTATTTAAGTTGGTCAGAGCACGTAACAAAAATTTGTCAACGTGTATTCGGTTCATTACACTCACTATACAAACTGAGAGATTTTCTACCTGTCAAAACCAGGAAACTGCTCATTCAAGGACTAATACTACCAATATTTGATTATGGTGATGTAGTCTATAATAACATAAGTTGTTCACTTGGTTCTAAACTTCAACGGGCGCATAATGCCTGCATTCGATTCATTCTAAATGTTCCGCTCCATTCCCACATCAGCCCATTCCTCCATCAGCTATCCTGGTTAAGATTATGTGATAGACGTAAATACCATGCTGTTTCTCTTCTTCACAAAATACTGCGAACAGGTAAACCACATTATCTGAGAATAGATTTCAACTACCTCTCTCCCTCAAGCAGAACACCCTCAAGGTCATCAGTACAAACCCTGCTGTCCATCCCCACTCATCACAGTAGTACGTTTAACAAGTCATTTGTACCGGGGACCATACGTTCCTGGAATTCTCTCCCGGCTGAAATTAGAGACATAAGCAACCTAAAGCTATTCAGAAGAATGTGCTGGAAATTTTACCTACACTCAGATTGATTTACTCTTAGAAGTACCCTTAAATTTTAGATTATTAAGTTAAATGAATAAAATATCAATGTAAGGTTAGAAACATTATAGTTTATATTTTTCGAGATATAGCTCTAATAATAGTAATTATTATAAATTAATTTTAAAATGTTAAAATGATTTTTATGATGCTTTTACATTTCATACAAATTACATTTCACATTAACTTTAAATTATAATTAACTTATTTTTTAAGTAGTTATAATGTTCAGTATATTATGTTTATACAGGTGCATAATTATATGGTTTGGCATAATAGCAGGCTTCATAGCCTGAGCCCCGCCATGTACAGAAAGACATTAATAAATAAATAAATAAATAAATAATGTATCTTTAGATCCTGCAGAATAGGCAATGAAATCTTTAAAATAAACGATTAAGAGTGTACTAAAACATATGAAATAATTCTTACATATACACACATCTTCATTATAACCTGTTATACCTTTCAGCGCCTGCTTAGAAGCTGTGATATTTGCACAAGAAGAGCACGTAAGCTAAAAACTTACAAAATGTAGCTCGTAAGCTCAGAAAATTTACAAATCGACCAATCGCAACCAGATTACCTTTGAATATGAATTTTGAATACATGTAAGTAACTTTCAAAGCAATCCTATAAGTAGTTCCTCTTGACAATATCTTTACCACAGTCGTACATTAAAGCAACTATAAAGACTATTCTGAATTTTTCAGAAATTAAAATCCTTGTACCGGCCGGGGATCGAACCAGGAGTCTCCGAATAAGAGACAGGCAATCTTCTCCTAACCCACGGTGTCCTAGCTCTAGTTACTTATAACACTGCACTAGTACGGACACCACATTGACGTAAGTTATTAGATAAAACACATAATAAATACTAAAAACAAGGAACGGTTGTAATGCTTTTAATTTCTAGGCAAGTCTAGGTTTCTCGTTTTGCTAACTTTTCGTTTCCTTTACCTTTCTTACCAGATACTCTCACACTAAATGTCTCGGGGAGTTTCCTCCGTCTCCTTCAATCAAAGCTGACGTTATTGTCACTGTCGTTAGTAGTCCATCTTTTGTTCCTGCCGGTCTGAGTAGCTCCGACGGTAGATAGCTGGTCTTTTGACTGAAGTTGGCGGGTTCGATCGCAACTCTGTCCAGTGGTATTTGAAGGTGCTCCAGCTTCGTGTCGGTAGATTTACCGGCACGTAAAGTAATTCATGCGGGACGAAATTCTGGCTCCCCGGCGTCTCCGAAAAACTACGAAATTAGTGAGTGAGAAGCAAAACCACCTGTTTCCAAGATAGCGGCCTCGAACCCGGCGGAGGTCGGTAGCATTTAAGTGTGTTACACGTTGGCTTCCGATACGTTAAAGGAACCACCAGGGGAACAAAATTCCCGCAAGCTGGCGTCTCTTAAAAATCTTCAGCAAATGCGATGATGTTAAACAAGTAAAAATGTAATAGTAAGAAAAATTGAAATATATAAATAATTTATTGTAGACATGATTTAGGCTTTTTGGGTTCATGCCGTGTCAAGAAAATACGGTGAAATTCTTTACGTTTCACAGATAACTTTGCTCTGCCTATGCTAGCGCTGTGCCAGCGTACGGTGAGCCATCTGGTGACGAACGAACGTAACACTTCCTATTACTAGCGGCTAAATCCAAACCTTCATGATTGTAGAAGTCTTCCTCGTGAATAGTCGAGATTTTCTTCTGAAGACACGTAGCAAAGTTCTCTGCGAAACGTGAAGAATTACATCTTATTTTCTTGACACGGCATTAGCCCAAAAAGCCTAGATCGTGTCTACGATTACGGGGCGTGGAAGCATCAACGATAAAATAATTTCTTGATATTATTGTTATTATTTTCATTTACGCCTAACTCACTACCCTACCGCTATCATCACAGAGACACCCAGTAGTGTATACATTCCTCCTCATAGGTTTGGCGTGAGTAAGGGCATCCGGCTGCAAAATCGAACCAGGTCTACGTTGTGTACACAGAATATACCCACGACCACACCAGGTTGTGGGCAAAGCGACAGAATATAAGGCTAGGAATAAGATGAAGGTTACGGTGAAAATTAAGATTATTATCATTAATTACAATTTCAGAGTTATTTTATCACCATAATATTCATGACATCCATCACAGAATCTGGCTCGTGACATTCATCCTGCTCAGCTTTTAATCACACTGCTTCTAATGTTTTGAACCTGATAATACCCATTATATATCAATATGAAATGTCGACGTCATTCAATAAAACACGACGATAATTCAAAGAAATTCACTTCGAACGTCTGCACGAACAAAGAATGCCCTGTGAGGTCCTGTGCGTTTTATAACGGAGTAGAGTCAGTCTTCAGCTTTGTCCAGTATTGGGAACGATGAACAGTCGTTTACTCACTGGGGTAGAGGACCATTGAAAAATACCTCCACTTACCTGATCAAACATCAACTCAGTCGAGCCAGCCATCGATTTAGAAGCTCAAGTACGTAAGTTCAATACCTTCAATTGTTCCGGGGAGGCTACACTCTTCGCTTTGCATCTCTACTTTCAGTGAAGCTTTGTCCACGTTAGCAGAGGAAAGCCCTATAATCGATTACTGGGTGCACAGACAGACAGTTAAAAACTGCTGTGGATGGACAGAGCAGCTTAAGAGGATAAAATTCAAGTTTTTAATACGCATATAATAGAAGTGGAAAAAAATATTCCTCAGAATTCTGCAGAAATTCTCATTGTCTTCAGTAACCGACTCCTGGGAAAGAAACATTTCTCTCTGTTGCCAACGTTGCTTTAAGGAGTCAGCTTTTATTATGTATTTTTATTGTGCATGTGATTTGTTTGTCTCACTTAGTTGAGAATATTTGTGATCTGATGGCCATCTCATGTCAGATATGTCATTAATATTTTGGATTAAAGAACGCATTTCAACTTTTTAAATTTTCGTTACATAGTACACTTACCTCTTTAGTCATGTGAAAAAGAGATAATCTCCATTACTTAAAGAAATATGTTCGTAAATATAATTATACATATATGCCACTTGCGACGTCCTGCTCTGCCACATGTCTGATGCTCAGTTTCCGTAACCCTAGATTTTCTCGTAATTCAAAACCTATTCGGAATATTTGATTGTATGATATTTTTGATGATACAGTAGTATATTTTATATATATAAACAATGTTCTCTAGGTTTCTCCTTTGATATAGTCGGGCTGAGTGGCTCAGACGTTTGAGGCGCTGGCCTTCTGACCTCAACTTGACAGGTTCTATCCTGGCTTAGTCCGGTGGTATTTGAAGGTGCTCAAATAAGTCAGCCTCGTCTCGGTAGATTTAATGGCTCGTAAAAGAACTTCTGCGGGACTAAATTCCGTCACCTTAGCGTCTCCTAAAACCATAAACATTTAGTTCGTGGGACGTAAAACCAATAACATTATTATTAAATCAAAGTTGTATTTATTCGGTAATAGCATAACACGAATAATAGAAAAAACACACCAAATGCATATAATCCTCCTCTTCATGGCGCAGCAGTCTCGAAGGGCCTTGGCCTACCAAACGACCGATGCTCACCCCGAAGGCCTGCAGATTACGAGGTGCTGTGTGGTCAGCATGATGAATTCTCTCGGCCATTAAATCTTGGTTTTCTAGACCGTGGCTGCCATTTCACCGTTTGATAGCTCCTCAACTGTAATCACGTAGGCTGAGTGAATCTCGAATCAGCCCTCAAATCCGGGTAAAAATACCTGAACTGGACAGGAATCGAACTCCGGGCTTCTGGGTAAGAGGCAGGCACGCTACCCCTACACCGCGGGGTGGGCGAATGCATACCTATAACAACGGGGTGAAATAGTTAACATGCTTAACATGCTAATGTGCTAATTATTGCTTTTAAGGGCAAAACGGGGAGACTATCAGCCCAATCTGAAGATGAATAGCATATGGTTCTACTTTATTTTAAATTAGCACTATACTTCCGTATACTTTCAAAATTGAAACTCGCATAACTGCTTAGACAATCATTGCAAGAATAGATAGAGCTAAATATAGTTCTGTTTGGCCAGAGTAAGTGGCTCAGACGGTTGAGGCGCTGACCTTCTGACTCCAACTTGACAGGTTCGATCTTGGCTCAGCCCGGTGGTATTTGAATGTGCTCAAATACGTCAGCCTCGTGTCAGTAGATTTACTGGCACGTACAAGAACTCATGCGACACTAAATATCGGCACCTCGATATCTTCAAAACCGTAAAAAGTAGTTAGTGGGACGTAAAGCAAAGATATTATTATAGTTGTGTTTGATACACTTTTGAAGAACTGAGATTTAATTGGCTTCTCTCATTAAAAGAGACAATACATTGTCTCATGGTTTGCTTGTAAATTAATATTTTCCAAACCACTGCCGTACTTGATTTATGGTAAATGTTCTGTTTGTAAGAGTCAACTGTCACAGTGAATTTTGTGCCTTTGGGATGCATATTTCTTAAATTACCTTAACAACGATAATGTTGCTAACGCATTCTGCACTGAAGATTATGTATCATTTCCACGACTACTTTAATTTCAGTCACGAGCTCACAGACTTTAGTACTCTTTAAAATACCACATTTTAATGTAACCCACTTATCTTCAGGCACACGTGTAATAATGACCTATACTATCGTCATATTTGACGTCATATTGTGTGTAACCACAAACTCATATTGCTCGGTTTAATGAAATGTCATGCGTTTGACATTTGATGAGTTTATTGCATCTCTGCGTGGGAATAAAGCGCTACTTCATTATTTTGTCCAACTCACTGTAGCAGCGAGAATTCTCACAGTATGAATAAGGGTAACACAATTTTAAAAATGAGCAATGAATTTCGAGTGTGTTATACATTTTTTAGAAATCAACGTCGTGGGGAAAATTACATTGATATTTGTGATTTATAGTGGTTAGTTGGTGAACGTGTATTAATAGAATAGGCACAGGCCTATTCCAAATCATATTATAAATAACGTACTCGAAAACTTGGCACCTATGCTCTTCATTTCCAGTTTTTATGAAAAATATTTATGAAAGAATGACCTAATATGTTATAAAAGAAATCGTAGTTCCTCCTTATTTCTTAAAATTTTAGAGGGCCATGGTAGCCGAGTCGCTCCCTCACCGGATTCTCAACAAGGATGTCGTGGGCGGATTCTCGGATAGTACATGTCGGATTTTTGAAATGGAATTCACCTCATTATGGTTAGGATTTCACGTTAATCTGGAGATCCTGTTTCTATGATCACGATATCAACTGTCTCGTTCAAACTAGAAGCCTTCTTGCTGAGGTTTTCTTGAGAATTGTATGTATAGCCTTACCAATGTTGACATGAATCAGAAGTTCGTTGCTCGCAAGCGATTCTTATACCCTACAAAACTTGGTCGAGGTCGGGAAACCTATATTTTGTCTCATTCGCTTAAAGTTGAACTACTCCAGAAGGAAGTATGTGAATTTTCTACTCCACAGCTTTATCAAAATTGGCATTTCTGTATTATTCATGCGCTGGGTAATCAAATTTGACTGTTATAGGTGACTTTGGCAATTGTGTGTGTTTGTCAATAATCTTTCTATTATAAAATATTTAATAATAATAATAATAATAATAATAATAATAATAATAATAATAATAATAATAATAATAATAATAATAATAATCATCATCATCATCATCATCATCATCTTCCGTAGTTTATCCCGCTTGCTCAGGGTCCCCGTACGCATTAAGGCATGTAAGAGTTGTGGCCGGGGATATAAAGCCGTATGCCCTTCCTGACACCATGGGATTTTCAACTGAAAATCCAACCCCAGCAACACCAGGAATTAAACCACGTTCGCCGGAATGACAGGCAAGCAGATACACCATTCCGTTCCCCAATAATAATGTATTGAATATAATCGTCGCTCGCCAACGGCCATACCAGGAAACCTCTTTCGGAGTAATGTTTACAGAAAAAGTCCAAAACTGAGCAGTCAGCAATGGTTGGAGAGCTATTTCTGGCTCGTGTATTACTTATTCGACCGTAGGATTCTTCTGTTCCATTTTCAGGCAACGCGGCAAGTCTTCACGAGACAGATGGAGAAACTTGGTTTACTCGTGACTGGAATTACGAGGTTTTCATTGCATAGCGACGATGTATATACGAGTATAATTACTAATGCAACAATTACCATTGTACTATACACAATGCTAGCGAAAAAATTGCAGTAAATCAGTGGAATTAAAAACAAAAAATTAAAAGAGCAGTGCAGCATATGCAAGCATTTTTACATTCCAAGTCAACGGGAGGTACAAACTAGGACATATTTTAGCATTAATAGTTCAGAAAGGAGACTCTGTGTAGTGGTAGACAAAAGCACTAAATCTAAACAAGATTTTATTTAATATGAGCAGGTTCAACTTTTCACTGAAAACAGCTACGATAAATTTGCGTAAAGGAAATCAAAGAGGAATTTAGAAAGGGGATCACAATCCAAGGAGAGGAAATCAAAACTCTGAGATTTGCCGATGATACTGCTGTTTTATCTGAAACTGCAGAAGATCTAGAAAATTTGCTGAATGGTATGGACGGAGTCTTGGGTAAGGAGTACAAGATGAAAATAAATAAGTTCAAAATAAAAGTACTGGAGTGCAGTCGAAGTCAGGTGATGCAGGTAATATTATATTAGGAAATGAAGTCTTAAAGGAAGTAGGTGAATATTGCTACTTGGGTAGTAAATTAACTAACGATGGAAGAAGTAAGGGGGACATAAATGCAGACTAGCACAAGCAAGGAAGGCCTTTCTTGAGAAAATAAACTTGCTCACCTCGAACATTGATATAGGAAGATATACTGTATCGAATTGGTGAGAGGAGATCGATTTGGGTAAATCTGATGAGAAGATGAGATAGAATGATAGGACACACCTTACGACACCTAGGACTTGTTCAGTAGGTTTTTGAAGGAAGTGTTGACGGTAAAAATGGTAGGGGTAGACCTATGCATGAATATGACAAGCAGATTAGAGCAGATGTAGGATGTAGTAGTTACGTAGAAATGAAAAGTTAGGACAGGATAGGGTGGCGTGGACGGCTGCATCAAACGAGGCTATGGACTGATGACTCAAACACACCCCTTGAGACGACCCTGCGTACCACACTTTGGATAGCACTGGCCTCAAATACCGTGTGCAGGCACTTAACAAGGCTCAAACAATTGTGATCCACTTGATTTCACGTAAATTGTAACTATGAAAGACGGGCGCAAACTTTCAGGTCTGTATAATGTAGGGAAATATGACTACGAGCGTCCACCCAAGTCCACGAGAAACCTTGCGGGACATAGAGGGATCCACGTAATCTCACATGAAACTCGAAAACATAGTGGAAGTGACAATATACCGTTCATTCATTTCAATTATCATAGCTAAATAGTGTCACGTTACGTTTTTCTGTGGTTTTAAATTATGACGATATAAAATAAACGCCGTATTTCATTTCTTTTAAGGCAATTGTTCATTTTGTTCAACATCATTACGATTTGTGGTTTAGAAAATCCACAGCCTGTTTCCAGTCATTCGATCGGGTCAGGAATGGAATGAATGAAACCCCCTTCTAGCGGCGAGGATAGGAATTGTGCCGGCTGCGGAAGCCTGTCGCACTCCTCTGGGGCAATGATTAATGAATGACAGATGAAATGATATTGGAGAGTGTTGCTGGAATGAATTATGTCAGGGAAACCGGAGTACCCGCAGAAAAACCTGTCCCGCCTCCGCTTTGTCCAGCACAAATTTCACATGGAGTGAGCGGGATTTAACCACGGAACCCAGCGGTGAGAGGCCGGCACGCTGCCGCGTGAGCAATGGAGGCTGGCTTGGTTTAGATTGTACATGTAATAATCCAGATCAGATATCTAAAGTTTCAGATAGGAAACAAGAGGTTGAAATAGGAAAGCATGCTTGTTTTATACCAATTCTGTAAACCACTCGTGACTAGTAGAGCTGCATCGAAGCCTGCTAAGCCCCAGACGTGTAACAAGAAGTGGGACTGTAGGAGGCCGTGCTTTTTGTTAGTGCGTCAGCAAGTGCTGTACACTTCTGTTAGATTAATGATATATGTATTGTAGGTTGCCTCTGGCAGCCTGAAATTAACTTTCGACCTGATTATATACATTTAAAATAAATATTTCTTGTTAATTACTATATTTAAACTCAAACACAGTAGTTTCGCGAAGAGGTAAACATACAATATTTCATATTTCTACATCACCTTCCCACTTCTATATGGTGTCCGTAACATACCCAAGTCCAGTTTCTATCTCGTCCGTGAATTTTGAAACCCCATGCTGTTCTAGACGTCATGAACTGATCGCAATGAAAATCTCACCCAAAGTCGCAGAGATTCGAACTCGGGACACTCAGATTATTAGCCGACTGACTACACCAATAACGGCCCTCGTCAAATAAACGAAATAAATATCTAGTGTTAATATCTGTGATTAAAAGTAGTAGTAATAATAATAATAATAATAATAATAATAATAATAATAATAATAATAATAATAATAATAATGGAATGTGGCCTCCGAAGAGGCCTGGTGCAGGCCTTTCGAGTTGACGCCGTATAGGCGACCTGTGCGTCTGTGAGAATGGGGTCCTACCTATGATGAATTCCAGTGCTGAAGACGACCATTGGAATTAACCAATGAAGGTTAAAGCAGCAGCAGCAGCAGCAGCCGCCGCCGCCTGGGTACTTAAAAAACATAACCAACTCATACACAGTATGTGGAATTACTTCAAATAATACTATAAAACTGCTATAAGATTAAAATATACATTGCATTGTTTTTACCCATTTTGGTACCTTACAAGCATAACGACCTGCTGAAGGGTCTTCACAGCTACCGTAGCGGTTCCAGGGTCCTCGAAGTCCCCACTGTACTTCACCCCTATAGGCAGTCCCCTACTTCGGCTGTTTAATCTCTATAGACCAGGGGATGGAATTAATTTATTCACAAAAATTCTTTATATACAATAACCTGCGCAAGTCGAATGCCCTCTAACATTTCTTTTCTCTGTTGCTGTTTATGGTCAGCCTTGCAGATGTAATTATTTTCCAACTGAAGCCTCTCACGGATTTCCACCGATGTTTCCTCTCCTGTATAGGCTTTATATAATCCTATAAGTATATTTTCTCCCTTCTCTTACTTGAAGTTTCCCACCCAAGTTTCTCTAACATTTCTGATACATTACTTTTTCTCCTGAAGTCCCCTGTCACAAATATTTGTGCTTTCCTCTGCACGCCATCTATTTCTTTTGTTAGGTATTCCTGGTGAGGATCCCAAACAATATTAGCATATTCCACTAATGGACGAACCATATTTAAGCAACTTTTCACATTTAATTATTTTCTGCATCCTTTAAGTAGCCTCATTATGGCGTGTGACGATATCTATGCTTTCCCAACAATGTCAACATGAACCTTCCAGTGCAAATAGCTTTCAGATCTCGCATCTAAGTATTTGCACTTGCCATCTTTTGGGACAATTGCCTCATCCAAAGTATATTTAAATTCAGTTTTTAAGCTCCTGTTTGTAAATATAACAGTTGATTTGCCGCCATTAACCTTCATATTATTCTCTTTACTCATTGTAGGATACTGTCAGGTCCCTTTGTAATTCTGAACAATCCTCAATGTTATTTATTTCCCTATAAACAATTATGTACCGAGCTCGATATCGATAGCTGCAGTCGCTTAAGTGCGGCCAGTATTCAGTATTCGGGAGATAGTAAGTTCGAACCCCATTGTCGGCAGCCCTGAAAATGTTTTTCCGTGGTTTCCCATTTTCACACCAGGCAAATGCTGGGGCTGTACCTTAATTAAGGCCACAGCCGCTTCCTTCCCACTCCTAGCCCTTCCCTGTCCCTTCGTCGCCATAAGAACTATCTGTGTCGGTGCGACGTAAAGCAACTAACTAAACGACAACCATCATCATCATTAAAAATGTTATATTGTTACACTGTTTCTTGTGTTAAGTATGTCCTCCATATTGCACTACATTATTAGAACCGATTAGAACACTCAAGAAATTGGAAAATATTCGTTGTTTACTTTTTCAACACACACTTTTTATAGAGAGTACATTAGTGCTATTAATTGATGATTTCAAAACACAGTAATTAAAGCATTTGAAAAGTCTTGAAACTACAAACACTGTATCCAATATTAAATTTCTTCAGCGTGTTCAGTGGAATCTGCACTGTTTGAAACTGTTACATCATCATAAAACAAATGGTAAACTGATGGGATGAAAAGTGTAATGGTCAGTAGGTCTCGTAGTTTCAGCACATCAATGTTCGTTCCTTCAGGAAACAAGGTTGGTAGTTAAGCCATCAGTGTAGTGATAGAAATGTAAGCTGTAAAATATTTTTGATGTTTAGATCCAGCCATCTATAGATGTGGGATAGTTCCACCTGGCACTGAGAGTCATACCAACTCAAAATGCGAGGCTTTGTATAACTGCCTGTTGGTGGCAGCTGGTATAACCCTACATACTCGAGATTTCAGCACTTGTAAACACATGACATGAACTGTTCAAATACTCCCCAACAAACTAATTTTTTACCATATGTGTGGGTTATCTTCCTCTGGCGTTAGGCCCATCAATTACAAACTCACTGACGAATGGCTGAATAAATAAACTGCAACCCACAGTAGTTCTCAAATATCGTGAAGAACTCTTAGCATTCTCAACAATACAACTGTAGCCGCCGAAAGCTTTCCACAGAAAGCACGCTAATTATTCAGCTGGCCTATTAAGAAATGACCAATGACTTTACACAAATGATGAAGAACATCACGTAATTGCTACTTATGCGCAAAATGACTACCCTATACGTTTGTGCAGGGCCTCTCAAAAGCCCAAAATCTCACGCACGAAAACTGAGGCGCTGAGGTTCTGTGCACCGTGCATCGGTTCGACTCAGCTCGGTTCGGACTAGCGTTTCGTCTCGGGGCGACTCGGCTAAGCTCGGCTCAACTCAGCTCGGATGTGGAGCGCTGCAGAGGGAGTGAGGAAGGGGGAAACAGGCGGAGCGAGAGAGACATGTGTAGGAAAAGAGAGGAAGAAAACTACTGCTCAAAATCGGGAAGTGGGGGTCTGCACTCTGGTCAACCTAGCGAAGTAGTTATATGCACCTTGCACCACGCAATGCACAGGCGCATGCACCCTGACAGGCCCTGTGTTAATGAGACTGCTACAGCCAAAAGCACAAGAAAGCTGAATTTTCTCGGAAACCGTTATAGTTAGGAAGAAAAGGCATATTATGTTTCTTGTAGAAAATTCAATTTCTAGGTCACATAGTGCACTTCATTTTTCGATAGGGCTAACCGCTTATCCCTTATTTTAGTTGACGGAGGGCAAAAGTTGCCCGAAGTTTGGACATAAACCTGTAAAATCCCCCAGTAGTTCGAAACGGTGAAATACATCAAAATCTTAATTATTCCTTCCGTGACTTGGGATTTCAATCTATATCCTTACCAAATTTCAACCTGATCGGTCTAGTAAATTTCTAGCCCATCCGGAAAAACAAACAAACAAACAAACAAACAAACAAACAAACAAACAAACAAACAAACAAACAAACAAACAGACACCATATCATTTTTATTAATGGTATTGATAGACATACTTCAAACCTCAGGTACTTTATATAAGAGAAATTCACATTTATATTCGAACTGTTGTATGCAAGTACTAGAAATATATTACATACACATCATTACTTCTTTAACAGACGTTGTTCATAATGAAGTCTGTAAGTAACGTTACTCGCTTCGGCAAAACGACTAACAGTTAATGTACCGTTGAAGATTTAACTCTCATGCTATATTTTCTGATCTGTTGTGTGTAATAGAGATGTTTGTGTTCTGTGCAACGCTGCCATCAGATAATGTATGCATGGCAGACGCCTCTTGCTATTACTATTCAAGCGTCATACTTAATGAATGTTATTCAACAGGATTTGCGGTGCTCTGTACAGATTAATGACAACGTTAGCGAACACGCATTGAGATTTAAATCGCTCCACGAAGTGCGGGTAACAAGACTTGCAGTGGTCTTCCTCTTGCACCAGCCTCGTTGATTAATTAGACACATACTGTTACCTAAAATAAGAATATAGATGGATGATATTTCTCCGCCTTATTTGGTTTGCCGTGATTAGAATTTTTTGAAGCCTTCCTTTACAATAAACCAAGGCTGACAGTTACATGAAGATAATACTACAGTACGTGTAATAATAGTAATAATAATAATAATAATAATAATAATAACAGACTTAAAAAACAAATAGTTGACTTCTAGGAAAACAGGAGCAAACCCAAAAGATACAGAATGAAATGGACTGGCGAAAAATCAAAACCGATTTGAAACGGGCAGGAATTACACCAGCAGATGTCCAAAACAGGGTAATCTTCTGATCCAAAATTCACAGATGACATGTTGACCAAAAGGAAAGACCAAAGAAGAAGACTGGAACAACCTGGTCTGAAGAGAGAAAGGCCGTGAAGGCCCTTGGAGGAGTGGAATGTAAAGGCTTCCACCATTGTTAACCGCGGCACGTGATGGGGTAGAGTGGTTAGCTCTACGCCCGGCCGCCTTTGCCCCCAGGAATTAACCTGGTACTCATTTTTTGGTGTAGGCTGAGTGAACCTCAGGGCCATATGCACCTCCGAATGTGGAAATCTCGTTTCTCAAATTTTCGACTTCCTGACGGGGATTCGAACCCACGTCCTTCCCGGCGAACCGAGCACGCCTTTACCGTCTCGGCCAGGCAGCCCCTGAAGAGAGAAAGGAAGCCCATAGTAAAAGAATGAAAGAAATATGGGCACAAAGGAAGGCACATGCACTCCTCAAAGTACTTTGCGTAGTCTTAATGGGCTTATTCGTATGTACATGGTCTCTCGTAGAAACTAAGACCGAACACAGGGTGTGTGTACTCTGTCGCAATAAACGGTTTCGACTATATTTTCTAAATATTTTAATGACTTCCTGTAATTATACGCCTTCTATCCACCACCTTTCGTTTTCTTTTAGCCTATTTCCCATAATACTTACCATTACATTTGTTTTCTTAATATCCATTTTTAAGTTCCATTTTGTACAATATTCAACAGTTTTTGTGACGTTTCTTCGCATACCAACTGAAGTTAAAGATAACGGAAGGAAGTCTTCAGCGTAAACCAGGCCAGGAATGTCTTTATTGTTAAAACGTGGTTTTGTGATATCCTCATTCCTTTCACTTCCACAACAGGTTTGATAAAAATTATGAACAGTACACTGGATAATTTTCACCCCGGTCCCTTGATGGTAACCGCTGCAGAAGATGTAGTGAGACTGAAACATTACCTCACGTCTTGGGTGCCTGTGCCTTCGGTGAAGCTCTTCGAAACACTAGACATCACAACATCAGGTCATCCATAGCACAGACGCTCCGTGAGAAAGGATATCATGTGCATGAGAAAGTCCATGGCATCGGAGTAAATGGCAGCACGAGAAGGATTGATATGATCGCAATCAAAGGGAAGAAAGGATATATATTAGACCCCACAGTAAGATTCGAAACACACTCCAACCAAACAGACGAAGTGGACCAAGAAAAGATGTCTACCTACCAGCCTACAGTGCTGTATTATAAGAACAAATACGAACTGGACGACGTAGAAGTGAGGGGTCTCATGTTCGGTGCGAGAGGGACAGTCCCTAAGAAGACAATAGAAGTGATCAAGCTCTTTAACATCAGTGCCAAGGAGTTCATTGACTGGGGGCTGAAAGCGCTCAGGTGTTGTCTTTTGATACTCAGACACCACTTATACTCGCCAGACTGAGACTCGCCAGATTGAGACACTTATTTTATTTTTGAATGAATTGTTTGTGTATTCTTTGTCTTTGGCAGCCTCAAAGTGGAGGAAGATTTTGAAAAAAAAAATGTATAACGTCGTACTACTCAATATATTTTCTGAAGAGAATAAACAAAAATAAATTATATAATTTAGTAAATAAATAATTTAGCACTATTTTGTGCATTATTTGTTACATGATATTATTCAATAAGTCCGTGATGAATGAATGAATGAATGAATGAATGAATGAATGAATGAATGAATGAATGAATACAATATCGTTCTTAAGAAAAGCAAGTGGGGCACTACCCACTCATTTACAGCGGATTTCACGTTTACTTTGTTCCGCGCTCTGGGTGAGTATTCTCGTTGCTCTTTCCACAGCTAGATTACTGATAAGAAAACTATTCGTTCTGACTAGAAACTGTTCCACCGTCCCTAACGAGATATTTCTGCCGTGAAATATTTGATTCTTCTCGAGTAAATGGGAAGTCCATTGAGAACATTTCGTAGATTAAGCCGAGTCGTATTCCAGCCACCGAGGTAATGTCTCTGACCATCAAAGCTCGACTCTTTCCGATGTGTTCAACTATTCCTCTTCCTCTTGTCCTCAATGGATAAAGCAGTTTACAGGCGCTCTCTAACCTGTGATTGAGGACTGCTTTAGAGACTGTAGTCTCGTGTAATGTTAGTCTATAATGTGGTGATGTAAGAATACCAACTGTGAAAATGTTCGTCTTCATAAAGAAGAACTCGTCAGAGCCAATAAAACGGATAGAGAACCAATGCAATTAATTGAAAACTTTGTTGAAATGTTTATTAGACATATATACGCACCCCTCGTGCTCCTCACATTCATTGCCAACAAAGCAAGCTTATAGTTTTACTTGAATGGGCTGGGTGGGATCAGGTGGTAGAAAGCTGACTTTGCGGGCTGAATTTGTTGGGTACAATTCCGACTCAGTTTGGCGGCATTCGAAGGTGCTCAAACATGCCAGCCTCATGTTGGTAGATTTACCTGTACGTAAATGAACTGCTATGGGACGAAATTCCTGCCTTTCGACGACTCTAAAAACCGTCAAAGTTGTAAATTATTATTATTATTATTATTATTATTATTATTATTATTATTATTATTATTATTATTATTTATTTATTTATTTATTTATTTATTTAGTTTCACGTGACTTTTGATATCTTGCCCAGCTAATTGATCGATTGATTGAATGCTGAGCACAATGATCATGGGTTCAAAGGGTCCCGGGTTCGATTCTCGACCTGGTCGAGGATTTTAGCCATTTCTGGTTAATTGCTTTTGTTCGGGGGCTAGGTGTTTGAATTTGTCTTAACATACATTATATAATCCACGTGCAATATATATTTTCAACCACAACAGGAAAACACAGTTGTTAATAACAGCTCTTCACATAGCGTTGGCACTAAGAAGGGTATACGACCCTAAAACCCTAGTAGCTGGAGAGAAATTAAGGGAAACGTTCTAGAAGAAATAGAAGATTGTTAATAACATGATAATGGCCGCCGGACTGTAAGTTGTACGAGAAATCTGAACCACTTTCGTTTCATTAATCCCATTAGCATTAACCGGGATTTGAACCAATAATGATGATGCTGCTGATGATGATGATTCTTGTTTAAAGGGGTCTAACTGCTAGGTCATCGGCCCCTAATTGTACGAAGTGCAACGAAATTAAAATTAAAACTTAATATATATATATCCACTGACTAGAATGTAAAACGAAATATGATGAAAAAATGATCGTGAAACCAAAATAATCAGTGGATCCAATTCACAATGGCCTTAATTACAGGGATGATGCTTATTATCTAAAGTGGTCCAAAATCCAGGTCACCGGAGCCTTATAATGGTACTAATCACTGGTAAAGCAGTCCGACTCGTTGGCTGAATGGTCAGCGTACTGGCCTTAAGTTCAGAGGGTCCCAGGTTCGATTCCCGGCCGGGTCAGGGATTTTAACCTTCATTGGTTAATTCCAATGGCCCGGGGGCTGGGTATTTGTGCTGTCCCCAACATCCCTGCAACTCACACACCACACTAACACTCTCCACCACAACAATAACACGCAGTTACCTACACATGGCAGATGCCGCCCACTCAGCTAGAAATAGCCACACGAAATTATTATTATACTGGTAAAGCAGAACTATGGTGTTCCTCCTGCTGTGGTACTAATCACAGGTAACGCAGACCCATGGTGTTCCTCACATAGAAGTACTAAGGACAGGCCACGTAGACTCATGGTGTCGCTCACATCGTGGTGCTAATCATAGGCAATGCAGACCCCACGGTTTATCACACATTATGATACCACCCACAGGCAACACAGACCCATAGTGTCTCGCACATACGGGTAGAACTCTCAGGCAACGCAGACCCATGGTGTCTCGCACATACGGGTAGAACTCTCAGGCAACGCAGACCCATGGTGTCTCGCACATACGGGTAGAACTCTCAGGCAACGCAGACCCGTGGTGTTCCTCACATAGTGGTACTAGACACAGGGAACGTAGATCCATGGTGTTCCTCGTATAGTGGTGCTACTCGTAGGTAACGCAGACTAATTCTGAACACAGTGGAAACAACCCATTCGAACGCAACGCTCGGCACTTACTGTACTCTCGCTAGACGCTAGTCTATGACACCGACCACTCGCTCTCCCACCACGGTGGAATGCACAAGATGGTACGAAGCAACGTCCAGATCCGTGGTGTGCCGCACATAATGGTACTGCTCCTAGGTAAAATAGCCCCATGGTGTTCCTCAAATGGTGGTACTGATCGCGAGTAAAGTCGATCCATGGTGTTCCTCATGTAATAGTACTACAGTAATCGCAAGTAGTCTCATGGTTCTAATTTCATGATCCTTTGGACGCCCCTTTTAGTTGCCTCTTACCACACGCAGAGGATACCGTGGGTGTATTCTTCGTCTGCGTCTCCCACGCACAGGGGGTGATTCGAATCTAGAAGATGTTTACAAAGTCCTGTATTTGTTAATTTACTTCTTAAATTCAACTCTACAGGCACGGGCGTAAACATCTCACTCATAAAACTACAAGGTCACTTTCCGTGACTGTTGTAAATAACTACCCTTCTTTCTGATAACCATAATGTAAACACATGGTTTTTGGATGTTTATTTCAAGGCCAAACTTCTTGCTTGCTTTGTAGATCCTGATCAAAAGGAACTGATGGTCTTCTATATTGCCAGATGTAATAATAATAATAATAATAATAATAATAATAATAATAATAATAATAATAATAATAATAATAATAATAATAATAATAATATTACTTGCTTTACGTCCCACTAACTACTTTTACGGTCTTCGGAGACGCCGAGGTGCGGGAATTTAGTCCCACAGGAGTTCTTTTACGTGCCAGTAAATCTACCGACACGAGACTGTCGTATTTGAGCACCTTCAAATACCACCGGACTGAGCCAGGATCGAACCTGCCAAGTTGGGATTAGAAGGCCAGCGCCTTAACCGTCTGAGCCACTCAGCCCGGCAGGCATCATTCTGGGAGGAGCACCATGGTGTTACACTACTGTAATTAGTACCACTATATGAGGAACACCATGATTAGTACGCGTACCATCATGTGAGGAACACGATGGTTCTGCGTTACCTATGAGTAGTACGGTTATGTGAGGAACAGCATGAGTGTGCGTTACTTATGAGTGATACCACTATAAGAAAACATCATGGATCTGCATTACCTGTGATTAGTAGGTTACCTCTATACGAGGGGTGGCTATCAGTTGGATTATCTCTAATAAAATATTATGTGTTTAACATTACTTCAAATGCTACAGATTTTAAGGGATACAAGAACTGTCAGACTCCTTGGTTGAATAGTCAGCGTTGAGACCTTCAGTTCAGAGGTTGCCGGGTTCGATTTCTGTCCGGTTCGGGGATTTTAATCGCGTCTGGCTCTTCTGGCTCGGGGACTGGGGGTTTGTATTTGTCCCAACACTTGCCTCTTCATATACAGACCAACCACCACGGGAACATGTAATAGCTATTACATCCTCCATATAGGTTTGGTGCCAGGAAGGGCATCCGGCCTTAAAACGGGGCCAAATCCACGCATGCGACACAGATCGCACCCACGACCCCTAACGAGTGGTAAGTAGTAGTAGTGTCAGAACTGTATTCTGTAAATGATTCTTCTCCGTATCGGTTAACTAGCCTTCGGTTTCAGGAAATTTTTCACGCTTAACGCTTTTATATGGGTATATTTTAATCAGCATATGAGTCCCATGTGCATCATTCTCAAACACGCCAAATTAAGCGCTCAGCCCCATGTGTGTCATATTGACACACATAACATAGCCTTGTTCCTCAAAGCGTGAGGTTTTTAGACTCACGCGTACATTGAATTAGCATAGTGTCGTCTTCTCCTTGGGACTGTGGGACCACAGGACAGTGGTGAGTCGAATGTCGGAAGCACCGCATAATTTTCATCACCTGTTCTTGTCTGCCAATGTTGGCTTCAAATAATATTGCTGCAGGAACATAGATTCTGATGAGATAAGAGAAGAAATACAAATGTATTCAGATAGTAGTGGTAGTGAACTTTTTATTTTTAGAAATATGAGTGACTCAGAAGATCCTACAGTGTACTTGTCAAACCTTGACTGCGACATTAATTATAGTGATAAAACAGTTGTATGGAAGGGTTAGAAATAACACATAAATTTGCGTGAAACATCCTTTTGTTTGTGTATCAAAATTACGCACACAAAACTTGGCCTGCTAAGAAAAACAAATGCATAATTTGCTCATAGCTCATGCGCATCTTATTGACTCACACCTTATAAAGGAGAGTTGAAAATGGGAAAATATTTTTATTTGTTTTCAAACACACGTATACCATCAGAAAAACGATTTCATGCAATGGTAAGTCTTGGAGTGTGGGTGAATTTATCAACTTTCTGGCTGGGGTTACACATTAGACTGAGATCATAACTTACCACGTATAAAATTGATACACATGGGGGTTGTAAGTGTTAAATACCAGATGAATGGGATGAGAGTTCTATCATTAAACCCTCTTTTGTGGTAAAGGTAAGATTATCCTTTATTCCCTTGTATTTACAATACTTCCATACCTTTTGCTATACATGTTTTTCTGTACATAAGTTTATCTCCCCGCAATTGAAAAGATTACATTTATTGGGGCATCGCGTATATTTTTGTGATATATTCTCCAGCTTGTTACCTGTACTTTAAGACAAATGCGAATTTTTAAGTCTGCTCCAGTTTTAAAATTTAGGAAAGGATGCTGAAATATACTCAATATCGGGAATAAACGTGTATGATATGAAATACATATGCCGAGATATTCAACAGAATATCGATAAGATTACAGCAGCACTGCATCAAACTAGGTATATGAATTTTTTACGACCATTTTTTTGCGTCGCACCGACACAGATAGGTATTATGGCAACGATGGAACAGGAAAGAGCAAGAGTGGGAAGGAAGCGTCCATGGCCTTAATTAAGGTACATCCCCAGCATTTGCCTGGTGAGAAAATGGGAAAGCACGGAAAACCATCTTCAGGGATGCCGACAGTGGGGTTCGAACCCACTATCTCCCGAATACTGGATACTGGCCGCACTTAAACGACTGCAGCTATAGAGATATGTGGGAAGTTAATAGAGCTAGAATTGGTATATACAGAAGCTTTTGGATCTGAAATTGAATTTAATTCTGACAAGAGACATTGTGTATTAAATGTTAAACGACTTTCCAAACTAAGGAAAGTGGATGATATTTAAGGTATATGTATTAATTATCAAATTAAAGTTCACAGGTTGCAAGCTGGGGATTAGGTAAGGCTTACAACCGAGATAGGGTCCCCGAAGGATTGGAAGCTCTCTGAAGTTATCGATTTATTTAAGACATCGTGACTTTTGGCTGACTCGCCTGACTGAGTGGCTCAGGTGACTGAGGCGCTGGCCTTCTGACCCCAACATGGCAGGATCAATCCTGGTTCAGTCCGGTGGTATTTGAAGGTCCTAAGGGACAAAATTCCGGTATGTCGGCGTCTCCGAAAACCGTTAAAAGTAGTTAGCTGGACGGAAAACCGAGAACAGTATTATTATTATTATTAGACTATTATTATTATTTATTATTATTATTATTTATTATTATTATTATTATTATTATGAGATTTAATGTCCAAACAATTTGTTTGGAAGACTTTTACTTCCTGGTGCCGAAAACGTTTTTATAAATCTTGTTCAGATTACTAAAACAGAAGGCATGTTTAAATAAAAAATAGAAATGCTTCTGTCTGAACGTTTTTTTTTTGTTTTTTTAGGTGAATGGTGGAAAGACAATCATATTCTAGAGGATAAAAATATCAGTATATGAGCTACATTGCTATGGATCGGTAGTTATGTAGGAAATTATTTTAAAAATTGTGAGTGTAATGGTAAGGAAGGTATGCAACTGCAACAGAGATGAACGGAAAGGCTTGAAATTTGCGTAAGTTGCTCTACGATTAGAATTAAGCAGCATTAGCTATCAATTTACCTGCTGGAAAATGAGGAAGAAAACAATTTCCAAATCATTTATATGATCAATTTTACAGGCAGAGTAATTTGGACGGAAGCCAGCACGGGTGAGCTGAAAAGTCATATTATGGTAAAGAATAAATTTGTGCTTCTTGAAATAAGAATAACACTAATAGGAAACCCGCAGAGTAAGGAGAAATTCAATGAATAACATAACAATAAAATGCTTTCTGAATAATTTAATTATAAAGCCATTCAATCAATACAATACGGTATGTAATAGAAAACACCACGAGTAAATTTCGTATAATTGGTGTGGAATCAATAGTTATCATGGGAGCTTTAATTTCATCTTCTTTTTCTACCGCTTTTCTCACACCTGTGCGGTCTCGGGTGCGAACTGTGTTGCACATGTAATTTGGCCCTGTTTTACGGCCGGATGCCCTTCCTGACGCCAACCCTATATACAGAAATGTAATAACTATTGCGTGTTTCTGTGGTGCTTGGTAGTGTAGTGTAGTGTTGTCTGAATATGAAGAGGAAAGTATTGGGACAAACACAAATACCCAGTCCCTGGTCCAGTAGCATTAATTAGAAGCGATTAAAATCCCCGACCCGACCGGGAATCGAACCCGGGACCCTGTGAACCGAAGGCCTCAACGCTGACCATTCAGCCAATGAGTCGGACGGAAGCTCTAATTTAATATAGTAGAGCAATTCGAGTCTGTTATAATAAATTTCACTGGGAAGTATTACCCACAACACTAGAAACAACCTTGAAATAACAATGCTAAAATACAAAAGAATGCTATAAAATTATCCTGGAAGAAGTGACAAAACTCAGTCCAAATTAAACCAAATCACATTGACAAGATTTCGGATAGTAAGTACAATACACCGATCAATATGTCAAGACAAGTTTCCACCACAGAGAGTCGCGCGCAATAACACAAAAAATCGTACGTTTGTCCTGCTTCCACCAAGACAACCAGATCTTAATAACACAGACCATGGAAGGGAATTCAGTGTACCGTGATGGATGCTACCAATCAATCAGAAACACAGTCATACAAAGGAAAAGAGATGTGGAAAATACAAATTGACAAGCAAGGCGACAAACTTCCGCACCAGAAAGCCTACTGAACGCTTAGCATTGTACCATGAGAACAGAGTTCATCGAAGGAACTAAGCCTTAGTTCTTATCATTCCTTCAAGAATGGAGGAATTTGATGGTTAGTGATGAGACCAGGGTTAGTTTGAAATCCGATGCCAAAATGGGAAATTGTTTGCGTATTGATTATTTTGTTCATATACTACTGTATAAATACTAACATCATTAAATTAAATCCTTAGCATACCAATCTTTATTTTACGCATTGCCTACTCACAGCTCGAAACCTGCTAACTCTGATCTCTTGATGTATAAATACACCTTAATCGTGCTCTCTGTTTTAGAAAGTGATTCAGTATTTAATTAACACTCCGACTTGTCAGAATTAAATTACATGTCTGAATGCTTTCTTATAATACAAATGCTAAGTTTGAAGTCCTGTTATATCTGTTTTGTGACGGATTCCAATGTAGTTTTATCCAGTATCATGATGATTTCGCAGATCTGTTCAACATCTGAGTATACGAGCGTTTCTGACTTTATCTCACGCGTTTAGCTCGCACATTGAGCAAAACCTAATCAATAAGTTACTGAAGTAGACACAAGTCACAGATAAATGTATCCAAAGAAAGTTGAAATCCTAAAATTAGAAACATTTCACATAGACTGTGGTGGTGGTGGTGGTGGTGGTGGTGGTGGTGGTGGTGGTGGTGGTTAATTTTTTAAGAGGAAGCACAATTGTTCAACAATCCGCATAACACCAAGCGTGGGGTTAGGGGCGTGCAGCTGTGAGCTTGCATTCGGTAGGTAGTAGGTTCGTACCCCACTGTCGGCAGCCCCGAAGATGGTTTTCCGTGGTTTCCCATTTGAATGAATGAATTAGAATGAATGAATACTGATCTGCATTTAGGGCAGTCGCCCAGGTGGCAGATTCCCTATCTGTTGCTTTCCTAGCCTTTTCCTAAATGATTTCAAAGAAATTGGAAATTTATTGAACGTCTCCCTTGGTAAGTTATTCCAATCCCTAACTCCCCTTCCTATAAATGAATATTTGCCCCAGTTTGTCCTCTTGAATTCCAACTTTATCTTCATATTGTGATCTTTCCTACTTTTATAAACGCCACTCAAACCTATTCGTCTACTAATGGCATTGCACGCCATCTCTCCGCTGACAGCTCGGAACATACCACTTAGTCGAGCAGCTCTTCTTCTTTCTCTCAATTCTTCCCAACCCAAACTTTGCAACATTTTTGTAACGCTACTCTTTTGTCGGAAATCACCCAGAACAAATCGAGCTGCTTTTCTTTGGATTTTCTCCAGTTCTTGAATCAGGTAATCCTGGTGAGGGTCCCATACACTGGAACCATACTCTAGTTGGGGTCTTACCAGAGACTTATATGCCCTCTCCTTTACATCCTTACTACAACCCCTAAACACCCTCATAACCATTCACCAGGCAAACGCCGGGGCTATATCTTAAGGCCACGGCGGCTTCTTCCTCACTTCTAGCTCTTTCCTATCCCATCATCGCCATAAGACATAACACCTATCTGTGTCGATGCGATGTAAAGCAAATAGTAAAAAAGTAAGAAAGCATCTTTATAACACTTGACCTCGTCATCTGTTTAATGAGGGATAGTGGTCTTTTTTTATCGCGTTTAATAATGTACTTTGTCTTAGTGTCTTTGTGTTAACTGCGCTTTTATCCCTTTGACTCTATTTTTGTTCGTACTTGCGCATTTTAATGTGTTAATTTTTGACATTTAATTGCGGCCAGTATCCAGTAATCGGGAGATAGTGGGTTCGAGCCCCACTGTCGGCAGCCCTGAAGATGGTTTTCCGTGGTTTCCCATTTTCACACCAGGCAAATGCCGGGGCTGTACCGTAATTAAGGCCACGGCCGCTTTCTTCCACTTCCTAGGCCTTTCCTCTCCCATCGTCGCCATAAGACATATCTGTGTCGGTGCGACGTAAAGCAAATAGCAAAAAAAATTTTTTTTGCATGAATTATATGTATATCTGTTTTTTTTTTTTTTTTTTTTTTTTTTTGCTATTTGCTTTACGTCGCACCGACACAGATATGTCTTATGGCAACGATGGGATAGGAAAGGCCTAGGAATTGGAAGGAAGCGGCCGTGGCCTTAATTAAGGTACAGCCCCGGCACTTGCCTGGTGTGAAAATAGGAAACCACGGAAAACTATCTTCAGGGCTGCCGACAATGGGGCTCGAACCCACTATCTCCCGATTACTGGATACTGGCCGCATTTAAGCGACTGCAGCTATCGAGCTCGGTGAATATCTGTATTTCCATGAAATGCCTTATTCCATTATCACCTCTATTTTCTATACTTTTATTAGAACACAAGGCATTGCGAATTAGATCCACTGCTTGTTCTAATCTCATAATCATTTTTCATCACCATTTATTTTAAACTCTAGTCAGTGGATACATTTTAATTTTTTAATTATCACCTCATGTCGCCCATTTCGTACCGGTAGGGGCCTATGACCTTCGATGTTAGGGCCCTTTAAACAACACGCATCATCATCATAACACTGATCAAAAGGAAAATATTAAAAGGTTCGACACTTCGAAGAATGAATAGCTTATATGAAAAAAGAAATGGAAGGGCCACACAGGGCGTGAAAATGAGAGATTTCCCAGGCCTCGTAAACTTAATGCCGTCGGTGTCGGAAGAAAACAAGAGTTAATCCAAAGGAGGTCACGTAGAAAACTTGACAGCAAGGAGCCTGACACAAGTAAGTGGAAGCAATGTCAGATTTCTAGGTGAATTGTCACTGACCCTTGCTCTCAAGTTCAGAGCTCCTGGCCCCCCTTTTAGTTACGTTTTACGACAGACAGGAGACTATGCTCCCCCCCACTGGGGGTCATCTTTAGACTTTTGTCTAACAAAATAATTTAACATTTCATGATAAACTTGGTGTATGGTGGCGATGCAGCGTGACATTGACTCCAAGCGTTCGGAAACTCCACTGTGACCGTAGCAAAGCCTCTCATAATTTCCCTGGAATCGGTCGGAGGAGCGTCCAGGGATGGCAATTAGTCAAAATCGCCGTGGGCATTGAGGCAGTCATACCACCGACGCACCACGTTGAAGATCCCCGTGCGGTAAAACAATGAGTCGTGCTGCGTGAAGAAGTCCGTAACCGCCTGCTACACATCATCTTCAGACAGGAAGCGTCGACCCTTCAAGGCCTTTTTGAGGGGACCGCAGGCATGATAATCATACAGGGAGAGATCAGGACTATAGGCCTCATCGCCTCATCCAACCCTCCCCGCTTGCTGCTGTCCCTAATGGATGAGCCTGGTTTTCCAGATAGACCGGCGTCTTGTGTCGAAACGCGACCTGCACGTAATTTAGTGCATCATTCCACAACGGTGGTTTGCGAAAGACATGCTGCCCCATACACAGTATTCATTCTCCGATGGATATCCGCCGGTGTTTGTCCTTCGGCAGCCAAGAATAGAATAATAGCACGTTGGTCCTGTTACGTGCCCACATTTAACTCACGCACCTCGATACGACACGACAGCTACACTATAATTCCTCATATACCCGCATCGGTATCGCGCTAGGTTGCATGACCATTGCAGCAACGCCCTCAAACGGGCCTTATGCATTTACCGGGCCGGCCGAAGCCATTTCGGTAAAACGGCAGCTATCTCTATTCCAATTGCTCATCAGTAGAGTCCGGATTATTAGGTGCTGATAGCTTAGAATGCAAACTTACTTAAGCCAGTAACAAATATATCCTAAACTGTACAACTGGTATGCTATGAGATTTGCATAGATATTAGGGGTACAGCCTATAGAGATCCCTGAATTTATGCTACTCTTCCTACATTGTGGTACGACGGCTTGCATGACACTTCCTTCAAACCAAATTATTTTGCATTCTAACCTGTTACCACCTACAAATCCGAGGTATACTCATCAGTGTATACATTCTGACGAATTCGATTTTTCTAAAATGTGAGACACTTTCGTTGCTACAGGTTGTATTCCACTGCTCGAGCACAATGAAGGGATCAACGTTTAGGAGAACTTCATTTTATTGCCAGATAGAATTGTAACGTCAAAGTTGTTCCAACGTTCATTGAATCTCACAGACTATGGGTGCACTTCAAATTCACTCGTGCATATCCATGAGAAATCTAAAAAAATCATCGAGTCGGTAATCCTGTTTTGACTCCATTTCCTCTGCAGGCCAATTGAAGCGAGGTAATCAGTGAAAAGCAGGATTAGAATGAATGCCCTCCAAATAAAATTGCAAATTAAGAGTTGTGTAATCTTTGCACGACGAAATTGGCGTTGCTGATAACATTGGCCCGTATTGTATTCCTAATCCGTACTACATGTATCAGGAAGCATTCGTTGTGTTAGCTCGTTACACACAATCGCCATCTGTGTCTTGACAGAGTGATCGGTGTGAAATCGCTCTATTTAATAATTCGGTGGTATCGCCAAATATCAAGTAAGGCTAAGATAAACTGTATTCCGACGTAGGATAAACATGAAGTAATAAAAATATAGGGGGTGCTGATAGACGAGTGACATACTCACTTAACGTGGTTTAAATCCCGTCCAATGCAGTGGAACTTCTGAAATGAAGTGTAATGTCTCTGTAGTTTGGTATATAAGGAAAATGGAGCCTAGTGGCAACGTTCAAGGTAACAAAAGTGAGGTTGGACAAAAATTTTGATCTCATTTGGATAATATGTCGCTGCTCAATATGTACTTTTGAGAGTCGCGTTCTAAAGCCCAGTGTTACATCGAGAAACATTAGATTGTCACATTACTGTCATACCTGCTTTCTCATATACATTTTAGAAATTATAAAGGTGAACATTAAATAACTTGTTAACATTATTATTATTACTCGTATTATTATTATCATCATTATTATTATTATTACAAATATTTTTTCGTGGATCACAGAGGTATGGAAGCGCCTGGGGTGAATGGCTGGACAAGGTAGCATATAGCTTGAAAATTCCTCTTTCAAAAATGGGAAATTTTATTTCTTTCCAAAATAGTGTTGTTTAATGATTTAACAAGAACCAGAAAAAGCATGGGAGTTAAAAAAAGACCTGACAAAGCGGCATTTAACCAGAGCACGTCATCTCCAACAATACATTGGACTTAGAAGTCCTTAATCCTTGCATCCGGGGGATAGTGGGTTCGAATCCCACTGTCGGCAGCTCTGAAGATGGTCTTCCGTGATTTTCTATTTTCACACCAGGCAAATGCTGGGACTGTACCTTAATTAAGGCCACGGCCGTTTCCTACCAATTTCTAGGTCTTTCCTATGCCATCGTCGCCATACGCCATAATACATATCTGTGTCGGCGCGACGTAAAGCCACTAGCAAGAAAAAGTCCTTAATCAGGTACAAAATGTAATGGGAAGAAAAGCAAAGTCATCTCCGTACAGGCCATGAAGGCCCTTGGAGGGGTTGAAGGTAAAAGCTTCCACGTGATGAGGTAGAGTGGTTAGCTCTACGCCCGGCCGCCTTTGCCTCCGGAGTTAACCTAGTACTCATTTTTGGTGTAGGCTGAGTTAATCCCAGGACCATTTGCACCTCCGAAAGTGGAAATCTCGTTTCTTAAAATTTTCGACTTCCTGACGGATAATCTAACCCACGTCCTTCCGGGTGAACCGAGTACGCCTTTATCGCCTCGGCCAGGCTGCCCCTTTAATGGGAAGAAACTCCCAGTTATTACCCTACAAACTGTATGGAAAAGCATAATAGCTCCTAACAGGTACAAACATTGTAGAGACTGAACTCCAATTTACAGAGGCGCTAGCCTCAATGAAGAGATATGTCGCTTGTTACATTTTCAATTACACTGGTAACCAATTGGGTGACCCCACTTCATAGTGTTCATACACAGTTTGTCCCATGGTTGGCTTATCACTTACCAAATTTCACAAACAGGTGAAGTACTGTTCCACAAGGGAACCTGAATATAAATAAGGTTACCCGCGAAACCATAATGAATATACAGGGGCATTTTACCCATCCTACTAGGCCTTAAGAAGGAAAATAAAAAGGTTACAACAAATACAGGCCATTAACAAAAGGCAAGGAGGTTAAACACCAACACTCCTTAAAAGAATGTGTTTGCCGGGCTGAGTGGCTCAGACGGTTAAGGCGCTGACCTTCTAACCCCAACTTGGCAGGTTCGATCCTGGCTCAGTCCGGTGGTATTTGAAGGTGCTCAAATACGACAGCCCCGTGTCGGTAGATTTACTGGCACGTAAAAGAACTCCTGCGGGAGTAAATTCCGGCACCTCGGCGTCTTCGAAGACCTTAAAAAGTAGTTAGTGGGACGTAAAACAAATAACATTATTATTATTATTATTAAAAGAATGTTCTGGAAAAGACATGACTCTAAGTGGACTTAATGCCCTATGACACAGAGGCTAATCCCATGTTAAAAAGTGTGACTAAAAGGGTAACATTTACAGGCCTAGACTAATTTCCAAATATGGAGGTTAGTCATCCAGCTCAAAAGATGAAGGGGAGAGTTCCAAGGGTAACCACTCGTGCTCCCTTACATTATATATTTTTCCTGTAGGGAATATAATTTAATTCCGAAGACTGCGCAGAAGGTGCTACACTATAGCGAAAAATTAGCTTACATATTATATTTGAAGAAAAACCGCTGAAATCTTCCCTTCAGAACATACGCTGGCACTCATATATAGGTTAAATTTGCCATTACCTGTTACGGCTGGATCTTTTTCCAGCCGGTCACCCCATTCCTTATATCCGTTGTCAAGCCGCGCACTAAATCACTGTAGCAAATCTAACAAGACGGCCCAAAAGCGCTCGCTTTAAATAGATCCACAGGGAAAAGTTTGACTATACTAGCAAATGTACCCGTGCTTCGCTACGGTATTCTATATTGTATACGGATATCGAAGTAAATACTGTACGTGCAGTAAATAAGATTGTTTTAAAATTGCATGTCTCTTAGTGTTATCAGAGAAACAGCATGAGGAGGTCCCTATACGTTTTTTCAAATGTAAAGTGAGGGTTGCGGAGTTGTGATAATAACGGCAAGCTCACTTGTCTACTGCCATTCACAATCGAGTTGGGAAGTTTACATTATAATTGCAAGCCCCATTGCTTCCTGCGCGGTCAAAGTCGATTTGGGGAGTTTTCGTTACAATGACAAGCCCCCTTTCCTACTTCCAGACAGATTACAGTTGAGGAGTTTTTATTATAATGGCAGGCAACTTCCCTACCACCAGTCAAAATTGAGTTGTGCAATTATCATTATAATGACAGAGAGTTGGTGAATTTCCATTAAAATAACAGGCCACTATGCCTAATGCTAGTCACATTGTAGATGGGTATATATGTTTATAAACGTGGGCACCCTGGCCTACAGCCAAACACAATCGGGTAAGGAGAGTTTTAAACAAAATTGCATGCTCCCCTGCCTTCTGCAAGTCAAATCGAGAAGTGAATTATTCATTTCAATGGTAGGCCCTCCTTACTAATGCCAGTTACACAGGAGTTGGAGAAGGACCCCATTCTTACTGCCAGTCATAGTCGGTGTGGGAGTATTGATTACAATAGTAGACACACCCTTTCTCGATCGCTACAAATAACATCAACGAATATATATAGATCGGCATACGAAAGTATATGCGTGTTTACAATATTGCAGACCTTCATTTACAGATTAACTGCTGCTAAACGGTACGTCATATCGACAAATGATTGTACCATAAGACGCAGTATTTAGCGGTCTAAATGGCTAGTCCTATAATATTTTCTCGCATTTCATCTATTCATGGGTCAGATTGAGTTAGAAACGTTGAATAGGGTAAAATTTGTGTAAGATTATCTTACATTGCATTACTTTTCGGATAATTATGTGACAGCATTTGGCTCACATATGGGTACTGGGTGCGCGAATGATGATGCTTGATGATGCTTGTTGTTTTAAGGGGCCTAACATCGATGGTCATCGGCCCTGGGTGGGTGAATGTTCGTGTAGAGTTCGTTGATTCTATCTTTCCTGTAAGTGATTGAAAGTGTGAATTATGTATGTAAAAATGTCCAGTTTTACTTAAAATCGAGAAATAGAGACGAATCTAACGTAAAAGGGATATAGATACGACAAAAAGTCATAAGACCAAGGTTGAAGATCACTCCAAATTGAACGGAGATTGTGCCATCCGTTATGTGATAAGAGTCCCCGTTTATCCCACGAAATACCTCGAAACGAAGGACTGCACCATAATTAAAATTGCCTGCATATTTCGATATTCTTCGGGGATAAAATATGAAAAATTGAAAGATCTTGGAAATTTTCCGTCCGATAGGCTAAAACGTATAATTTTGCCAAATTTCAATTTTCTTGTTCGTCTGGCAGATTATGCTGCAATCTGGATTTGGGTGAGGGGGTTAAAAATGAGGACTTTCAGGAAACTACACTCAAAATATGCAGATGGTCATTAGAACCCCTCAAACGGGTAGCTGCACGAAAATTTCACCAAAATAGTCAATGTACAGGCACACACAGTTGTTACGATTTTATTTATACAGATGACAGATACAGTAAGCATGGGCACGTTTGTAAGTGCAAACCTTCATTTCAAGATTTACTGCTCCTAAACGGTAGAACATACCAACAAACGGTTTGCACCCTCAGACGTCCCTTTTATCACTCTACATGTTGTCTTAAAACATTCTCTCGTATCTCCCATATTTATGGAATCGAGTGAAGTACGATATTTGATTGGGGTGAAATTTGGGCACATTTTTAACATTTTACATTATTTTTCACATACTTATGTGGAGGCTAGAATTATGGAATTTGGTTTGCATAGAGCCACTAGACGTGTCAATGTGCGTGCCAGATTGGATGACTCTATCTTTCCTATAAATGTGTCAACCTAAGTAACATGCGTTTAAAAAGCACAACATTTACGAACAATCGAAGTATACAGCCAAATCCACCCTATTATCGACACAGAGAGAGAGACAACAAAATGCCACAGGACCAAAGTTGTAGATCACTCCAGACTGAACGGAGATCGTGCCATCCGTTTTGTGATAGGACTTACCGTTTGGCCGCGAAATACGTCTGCACCGTCATTAAATTGCCTCCATATTTCTATATATCTTCGGCATAAAAAGTGGAAAATTTAAATATCTTGGAAGTTTTCCATAGGTTACCGGCTAAAATGTGTAATTTTTCACCTCGTGTGGCAGTTTGTGAGGAAACCTTAATTTTGGGCGAGGGGGGTAAAATTTAGGACTTTCAGGAAACTATAGCTAAAAATATGCAGATGTTCATTATTACCCCATAAACGGAAATCTGTACGAAAATTTCGCCAAAATAGTAAATGCACAGACACACGGTCGTTACGATTTGATTTATAGGCTTATAGATAGATAATGAATCTGCTCCACGTATAACGCCTTTTGGGCTATGTCCGCTGGACTTAGCCTGAGACACCGACCTTTCATGATATCTCCCTTATTAATCCTCCTGTTAAAAAAATGCACATGAGAAAAAATGGAATTGGATGTCCATCAAGTTTGGTCCACTTCCAGTCAGATTGGTCTTGTATTTTATATACTTTGGGAGAGTAAAATCACCATTTCGGTTCCCTATAAAACCCCAGTCCATTCCGGGAATTTGAAATGGTATTGACCTTAAAACCTACCCTTAGACAGATGGATGCTAAATATAAAGTTTGGTTCAAATATCTTCAGTAGTTTTTCAGTTGTAAGAAATACGCGTTACACGCACCCGCTCTTGCATTAAGTCCAGTGGGACTTTTACTGAAAAACGGTCTGTTAATGATATCTCCCTTATTATTCCTGGTATCGAAATGATGCACATGAGAAAAAAAGGTTTAGAAACTAATTTTCATTAAGGCAAGTACATTTCCATTAAGTTTAGTTGTGTATATTTTGAAGGCGTGCAAAATCACGGTTTCGGTTTCGTATAAACCCCCAGTTAGTTCAGGGATTTAGAAATATATTTTCCCTAAAACGTACCCAAGGACAGGTATATTCTAAATATGAAGTTTGGTGGAAATATATCCAGTAGTTTTCAAATTATAGAAGGACAGACAAAAAGACAAAGAAACAGACACCAAAGCTAAAAATTATTCATATGGTGATAACTGTAAGGAAATTTCCCCCAAATAGTCAATGAACAGACACACGGTCGTTACGATTTTATTTTTGTAGATTATAATCGAGAGGACTGATAGGCTACATTTCCATTCACTAACCTGAGTTATGATTGGTTACAGGACTTCGTTACAAACATGTGATAGGCAGATTACATTACAGGAGGAACCAGGTGAAGTGTTGACAACTTCGGCACATAAAAACAGTAACCAACTAAAACAAATTAAATTTCTCTGGCGATTAACTGGGACTTAGCCCACCAGAGATAGCTAAAAAGTAGATATCAGGGCCATCTTACCATCGGAAAAGAAAGTTTTAGAAAATCTTAGAAGTTCTTTATCAGTGTCAGAGATGCTCATAGTGAAGAAGGCACACAGTTTAAATAGCCGAGGAAGGTTTACCCTGGTACGGAACTTCACCCCCTAAGGTTTTACAATGGACTGAACAATTTTGAAATCTAGAAGTACTATTAAATTTGGAAACATTGAATTTCAGAAATACATTGTAATCTTGAGCATGTCTTGGTTTAAGTACACTTTCTTTATTTGTTTTGGCTTGCTGTAGAAGAGTTGTGATGGTTACAGCACCGAAGTAGTGCAAGTCCGGGCTGTAGTGCCCAGGGTTGACGGCAGGTGCGGCTGCAGCGGCCCATGTTCAGAAGCGATGCTCAGACCCTTTGGGTACCCTGAGATACCATCCTCCCAATACTATGAGAGTAGAGTAGAGCAGAGTAGAGTAGAGTAGAGTAAGGTAGAGTAGAGTAAGATGAAGCCGGGTTGATGAGAGGCGAAAACCAAAGAATAAGGTCCCACCCAAGGATTTTGTGGAAGGTTCAATGCTGCGTCCTAGCACTTTACCACGGCGACAGGCCCAAATGAGGTAGAGTTTGGAGTCGGAGTCGGAGCAAGTTGGGCTCTAACCCCACGCCGGCATCTCTGCAATGTTGACTGCTAGTAGACTGATGTGTAAGATTGGGCACTGTGTGGGGGATATTTGGTGGCCATAGGAACTGTTGTACTTAAATACTTGACGTGGCTGGCGACTTTGGAATAGGGGCCAAACTGAGTTTCTTATTAAATTTAGAGGCAGGGGTGTCTGTGGTATAATGCGTTGAAATATAAGAAGGGAGCACTTTCTCCAAAATAAATTTTACCACAAACACTATTAGTTACTTTATATTTTAAGATTCATTCTCACCATATGAATAGATACTAATTCACGTACACTCATGTTCATACAAACCGGAACACCTTGAAAGCCTAGAGATAGAAAGTTCATATTCACAGGACATGTGCATTAGTATATTCTGAAAAATTTTTAGCATTTGAACCATGCCAGCTCTCAGGCTCATTGTCCACATCGATACCTCGGCACACCACCACCGACTGGTAAAATGTGTATGCGGCTCTCGTCATTATAAACCGAATGTAATGGATCAATCTAACTTGAGCAGACGTGCAGGATGCTCCGCAGATATATGCGAGAACCGTACCGTCAAATCAGTGAGTTTGAAAGAGGGCGCATTATAGGCATGAGGGACCGTGACGCATCCATCTGGGAAATTGCTGCTCATGTGGGACGAAATATGTCGGCAGTGCAACTCGTGTGTACAGAATGGTTCACAGAAGGCCGTAGAACACGACGAGATGGGTCTGGCCGCATGGCGCAGACCACCCCCACTCCTTCCGTGAAGATCGACACCTCATCCGAATGGTATTGTAGGACAGATCTTCGCCCTGCTCGGCTCTGGCGCAACAGTGGAGCAGTGTTGCACATCGTACACCATTGGGAGTGACAGTCCGTCGCTGTTTATTACGGTCTGGGTTACAGGCGCGTCGTCCACTTCTCCGCCTACCTTTGACTAACGTGCATAAACATGCTGGACTGCTATGGTGTTTGGAACTACGTCACTGGGGACAGGAATGGCAAAGATATTATTTTAGGGCGAATCCAGGTTCTGTTTGTTTGAAAATGATGGCCGCATTTTGGTTCGCCGCAGACAGGGAGAGGCATCACATTGACTGCATTCGCACAAGACATACAGTGCCAACTCAAGGTCTTATGGTGTGGGGTGCTATTTGGTACAACCACATATAACAGTTGGTGCGTGTCCAGGGCACTGTGACCAGTTTGACCTACTTGAATTACATCCTGCGACCCGTAACCATACCTTTTCTGTACGACACCCCAGACGCTATATTTCAGCATGACAATGCGCGACCACATGTTGCTGCACGAACGCGTGCCTTCTTGTTGTCACAGAATGTCAGACTGTTGCCCTGGCCCTCCCGATCACCTGACTTGTCGCCAATCCAAAATGTTTGGGGTATGGTGAAACGACGGGTGCGGCGCTGTGACGCAATGGCAACCACCAAAGGTGAACTGTGGAATAAGGTGAATGCAGCATGGATGGCTATACCCAAGGACGACATTCGCGCCGTATACACATCGATGCCATCACGCATGGAACTGGAGGACCCAGTGCCTACTAGGCAACAGGACACATGCTGGACCTAGGTGACTGAAATGCTAATAGTTTCTGCAGAACATACTAATAAACATGTCCTGTGAATGTGAACTTCCCACCTTTCAAGGTGTTCTGTTTTTATGAACATGAGTGTACATAATTTCTGATACACTACAAAAGAGCAGAATTCTTACCTATCTTTACTTAACAGGACTTAAAGGGGCACGAGTTTTACTAATATTACTTAAAGTTCCACTTACAGAATAACCTAACTTAACCTAACCCCATGGCACTACAGCCCTGAAATGCTGTGGCCTACCAAGTGACCGCTGCTAAGCCCTATGGCCTGCAGATTATGAGGTTCATGTGACCAGCACGACGAATCTTCTCGACAAAATAACGTAAGGAAAGAAATAGAATTACTCCAATGAAATGAAATGAAATGGCGTATGGCTTTTTGTGCCGGGAGTGTCCGAGGACATGTTCGGCTCGCCGTGTGCAGATCTTTTTATTTGACTCCCGTAGGCGATCTGCGCGTCGTGATGAGGATGAAATGATGATGAAGACAACACTAACACCCAGCCCCAGTGTCAGCGAAATTAACCAATGATGGTTAAAATTCCCGACCCTGCCGAAAATCGAACCCGGGACCCCTGTTACCAATGGCCAGCTCGCTACCCATTTAGCCATGGAGCCGGACAACGGTGTAATAAATTGGTAGCATATAAGAAGCTATGAAGGCCTTAACACAGGTTTTATTTCAGAGAGATAAACACGAAAAATCCTTTCAGCATCCGTATTACCCTACCAGAAGGGTGACAGGAGTGAGGAAATACAAGGTCCATGAAATCTGGTGGCTAGCTTTCCTGAGAGAATATTTTTAACTATGACCTGATCTCCAACTTTCAAATAGGTGGGTTTTCGTCACGGCCATGCCTCAAATTTTTACTCTCCTATGATAGGCTTTAAGGTTATTCCTAGCTTTCTTCCACAGATCCCGGATACTCTCTGGATCTATGGTCTCCGGTAAAAGCTCGTTGATAGACCAAAAATGAGACAATGGAGTGTTTGGAAGGAACTTATATATAAGTGAAATTGGTGAGAACTTGTGTTTCATGAACGACAGAATTAAAGGCAAAAGATAACCAATGTAATGATATATCCCAACAAGAATGGTCTTCGTTGTGGAAGGCAATAAATGCTTATCGAAGATTTCGATTAATCCACTCAGCCATCTATGCAGAATTAGTGACGTGTGAAATAGAAAGATCGAAACAAAATTTGCGAAACAGGTTTATAGTAAAAGCTTTAACATTTTCCGGAACGATATACTGGCATGGTGCGAATGATGAAAATATAGAATTGAGACAATAAATAGTAATTTGAGCAGTGGTGAGCCTAGTAGAAAAAAACATGAAAATCGAGTAAAACCATCCACACACACAAAATAGCATGAATGTATTGCAATTCCTCTTTGATTGAGGGCAAGGTCTCATGTAGACTATATACTGTCGCTCCATGGGGCGAAGAGCTTGATGAAATGATAACAATCCAACTTTGGTAGTTAATGGGGCTTGCTAATCAGACAGGTTTTACATGCCTTCACCAGTTATTTAATTTCAGCATCCATGGCTTTCCATATCAACAGTTTCCTTATTTCTTCTCTGGTTTGGAAAATGTCCAGATGCCCCCCCTATTGGGGTGTCATAGTAGTATTTGAAGATAATTTCCATAAAATGGATGTAATTACAGTTTTCATCGTTTGGTCGTGCCGTGATGGGCAACATAGGACCCCATTCCTTAGCATATGAGTTGCAACATATTCCCCGGAAGAAAGGGTTTCAATGATGGGAGCAAGCATAGGATCTTCATGTTGATACTTAGCAATATCGTGATATAAAATAGGAGCACCAGTGAGAATAATATTGGTTCCAGAATGTGTAGGAAGGGAAGGTGGAGAACCCACCTCGGATTCAGAATTACTAGTGGGATACCCAGGAAACATCCTACTTAAACCTTCCGCGAACACATACTCCGAACCTCAAAAATGTCGCACATCGAATTGGAAAGAGATTCGAATTCCCCAGCGAGAAATTCGACCAGTACGTCGAGGCCTAGCATGCACCGAACTTGAAGCTTGGTTGACAGTCTCTAGCTTGAATTCGACGTGCTCTAAATACAGGTGGAATTTTTCCAAGGGAAAAAGCACAGCAAGTCGCTCTAATTCACATACAGAATACTTAGCCTCTTGTGGTGAAGAGGTACGAGACGCATAAGCAGTAGGGTGCCTTCCGAGTTCGGATTCTTGCAGAAGAACCTCTGCGACAGCAGATGAAGAAGCATCGGTCTGAACTATAAACTTGCTGGAAAAATCCGGCATAGCCAAAACAGGGGCATTGTGTAGGGCTAATTCGAGAGCCTCGAAAGCGGCTTGTAGGGAATGACCCCATTCAAACTTGACACCTTTCCTTCGAAACAGATTCAAGGGTACCGCTCTGTCATCGAAGTTTGAAGTGAACTTCGTAGAAAAAGCTTACCATGCCGATGAACCGAGCAACACCTTTAACATCGTTAGGAGACTTAACATCACAGATCGTTTGAATTTTAGACTGATCCACAGTAACGCAATTGGGAGAAAATCTATGTCCAAAGAAAGACATCGATGGTTTAGGAGAAGACACTTCGATAACTTGACAGCCAACCCTGCTTTTCGTAAGAACAGCCGCTCCCTTGAAGATCCCGAAGGGCACGCGGTTGTATTTGTAGAGATAGTCTGTAGCAAAACAGTTAAATGTTTTGATTCCCCCGCAATAGGTATCTGACTATAGGCTTGATTAAGATCCAAGATCGTGAAGAATTTTGACGTGTGAAACCATGAAAAGCATGCATATAAGTCAGGAAGTGATACTGACTGGAGAATTATCTTACGGTTCAACGCCCTATAATCAACTACTGGCCAGAATACATCTTGCGGTTTTGGCACAAGAAACATGGGTGACGAAAATGCCGAAGTAGAGAAACGAATGATACCATAACTAAACATATTATCAATGAGTTTCTTGAGGGCCTTTGACTTAGGAGGTGAATCCGTAACCTCAATCTTGTATTCATTCATTCATTCAATCACGCCCAGATTTCCCCAAAATAGTCGGAAAATGACTGACATAATGTACGAGTATTGGTGGCCTGATCCTCAGGTAAATGACTAAGATCTAATGTCATCTCACTCTCAGATGGCGAAACACGAGAACATGACACAGAATTACAAGGTAAAATAGGAACGTGGAACTTATTATCAGACTTGAAAGTGCATGATTTTCTTTGAAGATTAACCACAAGATACGAATGAGAGATGAAATCTGCACCCATTATCGTAGGGCATGGCAAATTCTTAGTAATAAACAACTTAAATTTCCATATGAAATTGGCAATATGAATCTTTGCAAAGGTGAATCCAAAATACTAAAGCAGAGGAGTTGGACGAAACCCATTTTACACTGGAAGAAATATATTCAGCAAATTTATAACTGGTCTTTAACGTAGAATACCACTCTTTTGATATAACGGATACTGTACTTCCGGAATCTAGGAGGGCGGTGACAGGTTCACTGTTTATTTCCATTGTGACAAATGGCACAAATCCTGGAGTATCAAACAATTTTGAAACATTCTCTAGGACATTGAACGATAACCTTAGACAGTACTTTTCCTTCAACACATGAAATCGGATAACCTGATTTAACCTTGCCTGAGCCTGGAGACACTGACCGGGAAGAAGACTTAGCCAGGCAGGCTAGCCAAGTTTTATTACTGTTATTGCTGGAAGTTGAACAAGAAGGCGTAGTGCTCGAAGAGTTACAGTTCTTCGCTCACTGCATAAAGGGCCAGAAGATCCATCCTTAAAACATTTTGGAATTAACAGGAGGCACTTACTCCGTAAGTGGTCCGCAGAGCAACAAGCATAACATTTACGAGCAGAGAACTTTCTACGCGGGGTGGCCAAGAAACATTGGAAGAAGGCGGTGAATCGCGCGCAATTCTTAGTGTCGTCATATTTAACTCCTTCCGCAGAAACAGACATAGCTTCAAGTTCCCTAAACGTTTGAGGACGGAAAACAAAGGACAACTAAGAGCGATAAGATGGAGAAATACCTTATGTTATGGTCTGTACTATTTCACCTTCGGAATAGAGCAAGGCAAAACCTTTGGCGTAGAATTTAATGTCCTCAACAAAATCAGCTAGATTTTCATCTAGTCTCCGAACTCTGAAGTAATATTTCTGAACTAAAGTAGAAAAGACTCTAGAAGGAATTAAGTTCGCCAAAAGGTGTGCATGGAATATCTCGATGGAGCTCTTTTCAGATATTGCTTTAACAATTTTGTCTGACAAGACAGTGACGGTTTAAGGGTATATGATTTGCAAAATTTGAGTGTTTGAGAGACCGAACACAAAAGCATGACTTTTGGAATTCTACTAAGGAAATTAAGAATTAAATTACGTTATTCGTCGTGTTGATCGGAATTCTGGAAATCCCTGTCAGCAACATGGCTAGAATATGTGGCAAACTACTGAAGCCTGGAGATAATGCAGGTGCGGCCACCGGAGGGTTAGGTGATTCAAACACGGCACTGTTAATGAAAACCGGGGGAAGTTATTGTTGGTTACCTACGTTATTAGCTATCTGTTCAGATGGGGCAGACACACGCTGTGGTTCAATAGACTCCCCACTATCCGAAGACTTATTATGGTCCTCGTCCACACTCATAGATAATGGGGCAACGTAATAACTCTTCCCACTAACAAACTCTGACAATAATTGATTCACCTTGTTAGATAGATCAGAGATATGTTGATATAATGAGTTAGCCATGCTACAATGTTTGACACTCGGCTTAAGAGACAACAAATTTCCCACTCTGTTATAAAAAAACAAGCCTGGCCTGAACACTTTTAGGTCGGTTCTTGGAGTGTTCACCACCTTCATAAAAACTAACAACAGAAACAAGGTCAGAAATATTGGTGGTGATCGTGGACAACGACTCACCAAATTCCTTCTCTCCATAAACAGGAACAGAAATAGGTAACTCTAAATTATCCTTTAATCGTGATGCGTCTGTTGCAACCGTACCACCAGACTGAACCTTTATAATTACTAGCTCGTAAATGAGCTCCTCCTTACGTAAATACCAAGGAACAAGAACCTCTCTGGGGCCATATATGTTGAATAGTAAACTTTGAAAAAAATTAGAAAATTTAGAAAACTGAAAATATCCTAGTTTTTGGATACCAAATTTAGTGAAAAATGGTCAAAAGATGCTTTGTCCAGACCCATTAAACCACGCCCTACTACCACTTGATACACGGATTTTTCGTGGATTGCAGCGGTAAGGAAACACCTTGGCTGAATGAATAATCTTCTAACAAAAATTGGAAAATTTTTCCTTTCCCTTCTTAAAACCCAAATAGAGTAGTTTAATGATTTAACAAGAACCAGAAGAAGCATAGGAGTTGGAAACAGTGTTGCCAACTTAGCGTATTTTCCGCTAAATTTGGCGGAATTAGAAGACTGTCGGCGGTGAAATATACCATTTAGTGGACAGCGGATTTTTTTGGCGGAATTCTAGATTTATTATAGCGGAATTTAGCTTTTTATCCATTTCACTTTTAAAAAAATGACTCCAGTCTATCTCTGAGCTATTCCGTATTTCTGGTCAGGAGCTAGCAGTCGCATGAGGAAAGCGTTATTTGGATTTGATGTTATGAGATCATGGTATCATAAATTTTTAATGCGTGGGGAGAGGTTACTTATCTCTTAGTTGACGAATGACGACAGATAATGAAACTGTGAGAGCGTAGCATTTATATTTATACTACTAGCGAATGTACCCGTGCTTCGCTACGGTATTCTACATTGTATTCGAATATCGAAGTAAATAGTGTACATGCAGTAAATAAGATAGTTTTAAAATTGCATGTCTCTTAGCGTTATCCGAGAAAGAGCATGGGGAGGTCCCCGTACGTTTCCAATGTAAAGTGTTTGTTACGGATTTGTGATATAACGGCAGGCTCACTTGCCTACTGGCATTCACAATCAGGTTGGGAAGTTTACATTATAATTGCAGGCCCCATTGCCTACTATGCGGACAGAATCGATTTGGGGAGTTTTCGTTAAAATGGCAGCCCCCCTTTCCTACCTCCAGACAGATTACAGTTTTTATTATAATGGCAGGCAATTACCCTACTATCACTCGAAATTGAGTTGTGCAGTTATCATTATAATGACAGGCCCCTTTTCCTACTGCCAGCCAGCGTACTGCCAGTCACACCAAGTTGGTGAGTTTCCATCAAAATAGCAGGCCACTATGCCTAATGCCAGTCACATTTTAGATGAGTACATTTCTTTATAATGGCGGGCACCCTTGCCTACTGCCAAACACAATCGGGTAGGGGAGTTTTAAACAAAACTGCATGCTCACTTACCTTCTGCAAGTCAAATCGAGAAGGGAACTATTCATTACAATTGTAGGCCTTCCTTACTAATGACAGTTACACAGGAGTTGGAGAAGGAACCCTTTCCTACTGCCAGTCAAAGTCGGTGTGGGGAGTACTGATTACAATAGCAGACCGACCCTTTCTCGATCGCTAAATCGACATCAGTGAATATATATAGATCGACATACGAAAGTATATGCGTGTTTACAATATTGAAGACCTTCATTTACAGATTAACTGCTACTAAACGTACGTCATATCGACAAAGGATTATACCATAAGACACGCCGGATTTAGTGGCCTAAATGGCTGGTCCAATGATATGTCATCTATTCTTGGGTCAGATTTAGAAACGTGGAACAGGGTAAAGGTTTTGTAAGATCATCTCACATTACATTACTTTTCGGATAATAATGTGACAGCTACATACGTAGCATTTGGCTCACATATGGCTACTGAGTGGGCCAATTTTCGTGAAGAGTTTGATGATTCTGTATTTCATATAAGTAATTGAAAGTATGAATAATGCATGTGAAAATTCCAAATTGGCTTAACATCGATTAATAGAGAAAAATCAAACGTAAAAGGGATACAGATACGGCATAAAGTCATAAGACCAAGGTTGTAGATCATTCCAAATTGAACGGAGATTGTGCAATCCGTTACGTGATAGGAATTTCCGAAGGTCTGCACCATCATTAAAATTGCCTGCATATTTCGATATTCTTCGGGGATAAAAAATGAAAAATTTAATGATATAGGATTTTTCATTCGTTACAGGCTAAAACGTATAATTTTGTCAAATTTCAATTATCTTCTTATTCTTCTGGCAGATTATGCCACAATGTGGATTTTGGGCGAGGCGGGTAAAAATTAGGACTTTCAGGAAATCAAAAATTATGGAGATTGTTATTATTACCCCTTAAACGGAAAGCTGTACGAAAATTTCGCCAAAATAGTCAGTGTAGAGGTACACAGTCGTTACGATTTGATTTATATAGATAAGGAATCTGCTCCATGTAAAACACCTTTTGGGCTATGTCCGCTGGACTTAACCTGCAAAAGTGACCATTCATGATATCTCCCTTATTAATCCTCCTGACGAACAAATGCACATGAAAAAAAAAGGTTTAGAGGTGGAATTCCATCAGGTTTGGTCGATTTCCAGTCAGGTTGGTCTTGTTCTGTATATATTGTGGAAGAGTAAAATCACCATTTCGGTTCCTTATAAACCGCCAGTCCATTCCGGAACATGAAATGTTATTTACGTTTAAAACCTACCTTTGGACAGGTGGATGCTAAATATAAATTTTGTTTCGAATGTCTTCAGTAGTTTTCAAGTTGTAAGGAATACGCTTTACACGCACCCGCTCGTGAGTTAAGTCCGATGGGACTTGTACAGAAAAACGGTCCTTTAATGATATCTCCCTTATTGATCCTCGTATCGAAATGATGCACATGAGAAAAAAAGGTTTAGACATTAATTTCTACCAAGGTAGGTAGACTTCCATAAACTTTTGTTGTGTATATTTTTTGGAAGTGCAAAATCACTGTTTCGGTTTCGTATAAACCCCCAGTTAGTTCAGGGATTTAGAAACAATATTTGCCCTGAAACCTATCAAGGACAGGTGTATTCTAAATACGAATCTTGGTGGAAATGCATCCAGTAGTTTCTAGCATTCACGTACATACGGCGTAATTAAGGAAGAAAATAATACAGTTAAGAATGTTGAAACTAATAGAAAATGGATTATAACTGAGGACAGCCGGATAACGACAAATAAATAAATGCCGTGAGTTATGGATATAATAAAGCGCTAACAGAGGAGAAATTTAGGTTCAGTGATTCTTAGGTAAACAAATATGAAGATGACTAATGGTGTTATTACTTAATCTATTCGAGGGCGGTTATAACCTCCAACGATATTCCGCCAATATCCCACAGATGAGCCGATTGATGCCTCTCTTGCCATCTACCCAAGGAACAACCACGAATTTAAAAGCATGATGAGGAAAATGGCAATACGTTACTTCCCTACTGGCATGCAGTCAGAGACGTTGCCATGGTAACCTGTAGGTTCGTTGTCGGTCTGTCGGTCACTAAATGCAGAGCATGATACCAGCAGAAAATTGTAAATTTCTCCGTCATGTGAAGAGTAAGGTAAATTATGAACATAACGAAAGTTGTTTATAATGAAGAGACGTTTCACGTACGGTAAACGAAGTTTACAGAAAATCAATAGTATAAGAGAAAATAGAGGAAAACCACTGTGGTTTTCCTATAAACACCCCGTCTATTCAAAGATTTTAAAATTATATGCATATCGGAACCTTTCCTGGGATGAGTATACTCTAAATATGAAGTTTGGCTGAGATCTATCCAGCCGTTTCGACGTGATGGTGGGAAAACCACTCTGGTTTTCCTATAAACCCCCCGTCTATTCAAGGATTTTAAAATGATATGCATATCTAAACCTTCCCCGGGATTAGTATACTCTAAATACAATGTTTGGTTGAGATCCATCCAGCCGTTTCGACGTGATGGTGGAAAAACCATTCTGATTTTCCTATAAACCCCCCATATATTCAAATATTTTAAAATGATATGCATATGGAAAACTTCCCCGCGATGAGTATCCTCCAAATATGAAGTTTGGTTGAGATCTATCCAGCCGTTTCGACGTGATGGTGGAAAAACCATTCTGGTTTTCCTATAAACCCCCTGTCTATTCAAGGATTTTAAAATGATATGCATATCAAAACCTTCTCCGGGATGAGTATACCCTAAATATGAAGTTTGGTTGAGATCTATCCAGCCGTTTCGACGTGATGGTGGAACAGACAAACAGACAGACAAACAGAAACAATTTTATTTATATAGATTTTTACACTCGTTCTTCACCCCCTTTCCATCCCCGCCCAAAGGAGTCCTATGAGTGCCTTACACAACAGTATATTTTTTTCCCAGATATTAAGTCTTATTTGTACCTATTTTGGTTGACAGCTATGCCCAAACGTACATGCATAATCTCACTGCTCTAGAATCCTGGAGCTGACGTTGCCATGGTTACGGCAGTTCATTTCTTTATCCGATTCCTAGAGCAGGGGTAGTGTGGTGCCAATATCTCCGTAACGGTTGGTTTTAGGGCCTTAAAACATGGTTTTCGGGCCCGTAGGGCTTACCGAGTTTTGTTCTTTGCGTCAAGAGGATTAAATTGAGCTTTGTCTCGTCCTTATACGACAAATTCGATATTTTGCCTATAATAGTATAAGAGAAAATGGAGGAAAACCGTTTTTCCTATAAAACCCCCGTCTTTTCAAAGATTTTAAAATTATATGCATATCGAAACCTTCCCCGGGGTCAGTATACTCTAAATATGAAGTTTGGTTGAGATCTATCCAGCCGTTTCGACGTGATGGTGGAACAGACAAACAGACAGACAAACAGACAAACAGAAACAATTTTATTTATATAGATGAAGGAAGACCGTTTAATGAACTGACCTGTTCTGTGTGTGGCCTTTGAGGAAGGGGATTCACCTAGTTTGCACCCGGCAGTAAAATGCCTACAAGTTTTAGCTCGCCGGCTCGCAGGCAGGGGGTTAATCCCAGTGGAACTCACAGATCAGGCGAGTACGCACATTTATTATTATTATTATTATTATTATTATTATTATTATTATTATTATTATTGTTGTTACGTAGTTATCCGTGGTAGGTAGAGGTGAAAGAAGGTGCGGGTGTGAATAGGTCTCCAGCTACGAAAGCAAAATTAATTTAAAATTTAACAAGGTTATATTTTCTTTTCAAAAACAAAGAAATAACAAGCATGGCAGGTACAAAGTAGCAAATCAAAAAGGGTAGTTACAATATTTACAGGAATTGGGCTTCGCGCCCTGATTTTACACTGCTTGGGCAATCAGCTCAGTTTTACCCCAAACACGAGTTTTAACAGAGGGGCAGAAAACCCCATTCATACCTAGGAGCCCTTGCTCCAAATTACACAGAAAAGCCTCCACGAGGCATACAACACTCAATTTTCAAAAGAGCCACTCGCTCTCAAAATTTAAGCCTCTCCCAGGCCACACCAAACTCCACCTTCAAGTTGTCCTCACTGGACATAGACACAGGGGTAAAATACCCAACCTACTGAGGTCTATTAAATGAAAAGAAGGTTGATTACATGACCTCTAAAATAACAATTTGAGAGGAGGCGATCTTGCACTCCTAATACACTTGTTTTTAAAAACCTAATCTGGCTCTAGGCCACTAATGCAAGGGCTAATCCCATACTACCGAGGTGACTTTAGAAAAGAGCAATTTGTTTTACCTTAACGAAGAATAGGTTGAGAAAATAAGTTCACCTCAAGACAATGTGAGTGGGAGCTCGAGAGGGTTAGCACTCTCTATCCCAATATGCAGCTTAAAAGAGAATAGAAGAAAAGATCGTTACATTTTAGGAAAAGGTTACATGGAGGAACGCTTCGCACCCGCCCCGAGAGTTAAACTGCTGAGCTAGCAAAGAAAGAATTTATTAATCGGCCATTACCTTATTGATGACCGCTGCCGAGGAAAGAGGCGCTTCCCGCCTCCTGCTATGTACTTTATACACTGAAAGATGGAACAGAAGTGGCCCGGAGACCCTAAAATCAGCAGTTTAAATACTCTCGCAGAAGGTTCTAGGCGTTAGGGGAATGAAAACACCCTCCCGCGATGATTTTATTGGTAGATCAATAAACCCCCTACACAATACTAAGAAGAAACACATAATTGGTGGAAAATTAATTCAAGAAATTCGGTATAGGCTAGATTTAAAACAAGGGGAAAGAAGGGGTTAATATTGCCAACTTAACCAATGACTGAAAGAAATTTAGCAAAGAACAAACATTTGAAATAAAAATTTCTCCAACAAAATAGTTCTTTGACTCCGCACTAGGTTGCACTATTGTTGATCTTCAGTAGTGTCCTCTAGAAGAGAAAGTTCACACTTCTTACTTCAAGTGAAACAAAACCACATCAAAAATGACACCGTTCAAAAACTCAAAGTTTTCCACGTGGTGACATCTTCTGAGAAAGTAGAGAATTAATAGCGTAGATAAAGTTCAGACTTCCTCCAGCAGAGGAGTTTCAACTGGCGCACATTTTAATTTAGCGGAGTGGAGGTGTACCGCCCGGTACAATTATTATTATTATTATTGTTATTTGCGTATGGACGCAATGTATCACACAAAGCTCTAACGATTCCTTTTTCTGAGTTGCCAAACATCTCTCAAACTTTCCCCGTGGATCCTTTTTCATTCTTCTGTCCACTTTGCTCCAGTCTTCTTTTTCACTTCGTTCTCTGGTTGCATTTTCCATCCATTCATTTTTTTCCTATAGAGGTTTTTGTCCACTGTGTCATTTGAGTTCATCTTGGCTTTTTCCAGATCCTTCTTCACTTCCAGTACCCATGGAATATTTTTTAGATGTTCTATGTAGGTGAGAATCTTGTGTGTTAGTCTACTTGCTGGCAGTCTATGGACGTGCCCATAACATTTCAGACGTCTTTTGCGGATGTCTGCTGCAATGTTGGAAAGGTCTTCTGTCACTTTGCGTGACCTCAGTCTATATCCATCTTCTGTTTTTCGGGGGCCGAGAATTTTCCTCAGATTATTATTATTATTATTATTATTATTATTATTATTATTATTATTATTATTATTATTATTATTATTATTGCCCATTATTTGAGATCGGATTTCTTGGTGGAATTTTAGCGGATTTTTGGTAGTATTTAGCGGATCTTGAAAATATAAGTTGGCAACACTGGTTGGAAAATTACCTGATACTACTAACATTTAACCAAGAGCTCGTCATCTCCAACAATACATTGGACTTAGAAGTCCTTAATCAGGTACAAAAATTAATGGGAAGAAACTCCCAGTTATTACCCTAAAAACTGTATGGAAAAGCATAATTCCTCCTAACAGGTACAAGCATTGTAGAGACTGAACTCCAATTACAGAGGCACTAGCCTCAATGAAGCGATATGTCGCTTGTTACATTTTCAATTACACTTGTAACCAATTGGGTGACCCCACTTAATAGTGTTCATACACAGTTTGTCCCATGGTTGGCTTATCAATTACCAAAATTCACAAACAGGTGATGAACTGTTCCGCATGGGAACCTAAATGTAGACAAGGTTATCCGCAAAACCATAATGAATATACAGGGACATTTTACCCATCCTACTAGGCCTTAAGAAGGAAAATAAAAATGTTCCAACAAATACAGGCCATTAACAAAAGACAAGGAGGCGAAACACGAACACTTGTTAAAAGAATTTTCTGGAAAAGACAAGAACCTAAGTGGGCTTCATGCCCTATGACACAGAGGCTAATCCCATACTAAAAGGTGTGACTGAAAGGGGAACATTTACAGGCCTAGACTAATTTCCAAATTTCGAGGTTGAAAAACTTTAGTCATCCAGCTCAAAAGATGAAGGGGAGAGTTCAGAGGGTAACCACTCGTGCTCCCTTACATTAAATGTTTTCGCAGTAGGAAACATAATTTGATTCCGAAGATGTACAGAAGGTCCTACATTACAGCGGAAAATTACAAGCTTGCATATTATATTTGAAGGAAAACCACTGAAATCTTCCCCTGAGAACACACGCCGGCATAATTACATATTTAGGTTAATTCTGCCACAAGGTGTTTGCGCTGCATCTTCTTCAAGCCGGCCACCCCATGCCTCCTGTCTCATCATCTATCCTCCGTCAAGCCGCGCATTCAGTCACTGGAGCAAATCAGACAAGACGGCACAAAAGCGCTCGTCTTAAATAGATCCGCAGGAGAAAGTTCTAGACTATATTAGAATCGAGGGTGCTGATAGGCTAAATTTTCATCCACTAACCTGAGTTCTAATTGGTTGGAGGACTTAGTTACAGGCATGTGATAGGCATATTACATTAAAGAAGGAACCAGGTGAAGTGTTGACAACTTCGGCACATAAAAAACAATAACCAATAAACAGTTTTACGAACGAAAACAAATTACATTTCTCTGGCGATTAACTGGAGCTTAGCTCACTAAAGATAGCTAGAAAATATATGCCAGAGCCATCTGACCATCGCGAGAGAAAAAGTTTTAGAAAATCTTAAAAGTTCTTAATCATTGTCAGATATGGTCATATTCTAGAAGGCGCACAGTTTAAATAGCCGGGGAAGGTGTACCCCTGGTACAATAATAATAATATAAAAAATAATAGTAATAATAATAATTGTACCAGAGGTACACCTTCCCCGGCCAGTTAAACTCCGCGCCTTTTCTAAGGCCATCTATGTAAACAAACTTGAACTTGTGAACTAAAAGAAACTTTGGTCTTCAACAGTTAGATGTCTCTACCATCGGTTTATTTACTCCCTCTAGTGGGCTAAACTCTAATTATTTCATAATGGAATGTTTATTTTTGCAGTTGGCAAACCACTGGTTCTGATAATTGTTTTGTAAGTGTATTGAAGTTGTCAACACTTCAGCTACTTCCTCCTCGATGGTAATCACCCTATCAAAAAATTGGAAATATTTTCTCTAGGCAATTTAAATTGGGGGTTGCACAGGAATCCAGCCTATCAGTAAAGAGTTCTGGAAGCTTCCCCTTAAAATACTACAAGAGCAGAGCGCTTTTGGGCCGTATTGTCTGAATTGCTCCGATGATTATTAGTGCGACGTGTCCAAAGCGAGGCAGGGGAGCGGTCTGCGTGAGGAAGGCCCAGCGAATCTAAGTAATGGCAGAATTTTCTTAGACATGTGTTAGCTTCTGCGGACAGTTTCTCCTTTATATAATGCAAATTTCTAAATCTGGTGGTTTAAATGTAGAATCTTCGACATGTCTGAGGACTCTCTTATATTCTCTTCTGGGAAATAGGTAATGTAAGAGAACGAAGACCCGGTCACTCCATGTGAGATTTGTGCTGGACAAAGCGGAGGCGAGACAGTTTTTTCTCCGGGTACTCCGGTTTTCCCTGTCATCTTTCATTCCAGCAACACTCTCCATTCTCATTTCATAGCCTCTATCATTCATTAATAAATCACTTTGGGAGTGGCGACCCCATCCTACTAATAGCCTATATCTGCTTCATTCATTCCATCCCTGACCCGGTCAATGACTGGAAAACAGATTGTAGGTTTTCATTTTCAAGAGAACGAAGAATGTTGACCCTTTGCTGTATCCCATTCAACCTTGCATGGGATGACTAAAGTTTCTTTAGAAACTTAGCCTCTAAACTTCGTAAATCCTATTGGTAGTAATGTTTTTCATTTAGTCACCCCGGTGTAGAATAGATTTAGTCTCTGTCATTAGACCATAAGCCCACTTAGGGTTTTAACAATTTCTGGAAGGAGTGCAAGAGTTTCGCCCCCCTTGCCTTTTGTTTATGGCTGGTCATATGCAACCTTTTTCTTTTACATTTAAGGCCACGTAGTATGAGCTATTATGCCCATGCATAGTCCTTTCTGAGTGTAAAAGTTTCCTTGTTTTGGTCCCATTTCGGGAACAGTGAACTTCATAACTCTCGAGCAGTAGATAAGCCCACATCGGGGCAACTGTATATAAATAATTTAATGTGAGGACAACCGATAAGTTGTCAGGCGGAATTGGAGTGCGCCATAAGAAACTAATGTCTCTCCGAGGCGGGAATATGGTATATTTGGAGCGCAGACTCCTATGTAGTATAAATGGTCGGAGAAATCGTTCTCTTGTAAATTTTGTACCTGTTAAGAGCAATAAGGCTCTTTTCTGTGACTGTTAATTATCGCAAGTTTTGTATCTGATTTTGCCTGTTAATTTTAAAGCCGAGGAGATCATTAAAAGTCTGTTGTTGTTATTCATTCAAATTTTCTATTTCTGAATTCAAACTGAAAACAAAGTAAAGAAATAAAATTTCAAAATTTGTTGTGTTAAGTTCTGCTCTAGTTAATTCCTTGTCCAGCCATTCAACCCTCACGCTTCTTATCCCTTGGTGAGCCACGTAAACCCCGGAACATCAATAATAATAATAATAACAATAATAATAATAATAATAATAATAATAATAATAATAATAATAACAATAATAATAACAATAATAATAATAATGATGATGATAAAAAAGGATCTTTATAGAGAGATAGCTGTCGTATTTGTCCCGGAAGGTTAGAGTCTGTGCGGCGAGGATCATTTATCTCAATAAATCGCTTAAGGAAGACTCAATCATACTTTGTCTGTAGAAGTCAAAACTGTCGGTATCATTCGTTTTCTTATCATGGGGAGTAATCCGAGTGAGTAGGCCAATGACCTATTAAAATTATTTAGGGTAGATTGAGAAATCAATACTTTTTGAGTGCAAATCAAATGTTATAGTTAACTACAACCCTAAGATGCTCATTCTAGGGCTCCTTGGTTTCACTCGTGATATAAACCTAATAATAGGATTAGTAGAAATATTGTACTAATAATTGATCATGATAAAATATTTGATCAATTTATAATAATTTAAACGTAAATTCTACAGCGGTCCTGATCAGTGAAATAACTACACCCTGATATGTACGCGTAAGTACAATATTTTCGTACTTCAATGAATAAACTTACGAGATTGTCTTATCTGCTTACCGAGCGAGTGGCTGTGTGGTTTCTGTCACGTGACTGTGAGGTTGCATTCCTCAGATAGTGGGTTCGAACTCTGTCGGCAGCCCTGAAGATGGTTTTCCGTGGTTTTCCATTTTCACACCAGGCAAATGCTGGGGATGTACCTTAATTAAGGACACGACCGCTTCCTTCCCACTGCTATCCTTTTCCTATTCCATCGTCGCCATAGGACCTATCTGTGTCGGTACGACGTAAAGCAAATGGTAAAAAAAAAAAAAAGTCTTACCTGCCTGAAGTTGGTGAACGAGTATATTTACGGAGCTTGGGTCCAACGTCTTATGTTTATTCAGTATGTTCTATTACCTATTAGTGCCCAAATATCCAACCTTTTGAAACAACGATCAATTGATGGTTAATTCTGAAACAGTGAGGTCTCGTCTCCTTTTCCTTCTCTTCGTATCTCCCCTTCACCGTCCTCCTACTGAATCAATGCGTTCCCCGTATATGTTTGTGTCATACGAGAATTTAAAAGTAATAGCTCGTGCATTACTAGAATCAATTAAGATAATGTACTGGAGAGGAATACTATAAAAATACGATTATAATATCATAAATATCTTCGTTACCATTTGCGACATGGAAGCTGGCTTGGGGCCAGAAATGTCATGGAGAAGAAGGTTGGGAATCCAAACGAGTATCGAGTATCCTATTGCCTACGCGGCTTTGGATACGATCTATTGTAACTCATTCATGCCACCCTTCGTATATATCCGTAGAGCGGACAAATAATTTGTGAAATTTCTGGCCCTAGGTATAAGGGATTGAAATTTATTTTTGTACTAATGTTTCATATTTAGTTTCTCGACACGGCTAATATTAACGGACATGTTTAAAAATGATCTTTGGACTTCTACTTTGCTAGTATTCTATCCAGAACTACTGGAATAAATTTTAGTCAAGTTCACTTCCTATTTTCCGCAACTTAAATGTTGAGTTTTGTTAAATTATATTCAATTACAGTAAATTACATCCAGTTGTACATACAAGGAACTAATCTCACACTGAGATCGGGGAAACACAATGCTGTTGATATTGTTGAAAGTACCGCGCAACGTCCAGTTAGTGTACACAGTGTTACCTTCTAATGTAAGATGATGGCTACACCGAGCTCGATAGCTGCAGTCGCTTAAATGCGGCCAGTATAGTGGGTTCGAACCCCACTGTCGGCAGACCTGAAGATGGTTTTCCGTGGTTTCCCATTTTCACACCAGAAAGATGCTGAGGCTGGACCTTAATTAAGGCCACGGCCACTTCCTTCCCACTCCTAGCCCCTTCCTGTACCATCGTCGCCATAAGACCTATCTGTGTTGGTGCGACGTAAAGCAACTTGTAGAAAAAAAAAAAGTCTACAAGACAACGATGGTAACTCTGCGGAAAGCATTTGCCGTATTAAATATACTACCCTGTGACTCAGAGTCTGGAGAAAATGAAAATCCAATTGTAAGTGGTGCTTGAAAATTGTTTGAGTATCATTGCGCTAGTCTCTCACTAAGGCGGTCGTTATTTGAATGCTAATCAATTCATATGGTGCAGTACTTTTTAATTTTCTTCGTGGTTTGGGTTTCACATAAAACTGGAAGTTCCATAAGTCTCATGGCTACTACTATTTTGGAATTAACAATGCAAGTGCAAAATTGTTCTTGAATTTGTTACATGAGCGATGCGTTGAGCTACGGCGTTTTGTGAACTACGTACAAGATGAATGAATCTACTGTAATTGTCTACACAGTGTACTGTAGTAGCCATTCCTTTAGAGATAATCAACGTATCGTTATTCATACCACACCATGAGGAAGGTGCATGTTGCGGAATATTTGCGGTATTCAATTGCATTTGAGTAGTGCTGGAGATTTAGAATGGGGCGACTACGAGTAGACTGCGGGACCTTCTATTCAGTGGTCGTGCGGCACAAGCTCACAGTTCTGCAGTGAACGAAATGTTTCAAAGGCCTCACAATCAATGCTTCTAAAAACCTCCAATTAGTTGATCACGTAAGTTCTTTTTAGTATGGGTAACATTTCTTCAGGCATGTCTAGAAGTATTCATTTTATTCATTTGTCAAGTTTTGTGAGTCGCGGGAATAAAGTTCGAGAAACGCTCCTCCAGCGCTTCATGATTTTCTAATCCAGTCTGGGAGACAACTAAAAGGAAGTCAACATCTCCAAAACCACCCGATCTATACGACAAAAAAAAAATCTCACTGCATCCAATAATCAAACATTATAACCTGTTTGTTATATTGTGTCTTCCATATCGTATTTGAAAGCAATTGTAACTTTGATCACTCTGAACGCACAGTATTCATCTAATTGAGACCATTACGTAATTTATTTATAAGCTTAGTGCACATCACTAGATGTGAGAACGACTATGTTTTTGACATTTATATTCTCTACATTGTAAATTATATGCGATGGAATAAAAGAAAATCACTGAATGGTTATACTTATGAGCAATAATCTAGTACCAGGTAAACTCCGTTATACGCGGATTCGTTATCCGCAATTTCACATATACGCGATTTTGCTTTTAAGTCTAGTTTTGCCATCTGTTAACAGTACGTTGAAGCTGTAATGTCTCAAGGCGGGTACAGACATGCGTGCCGAATTCTATAACGTACACTACGTCGCATGCCAAGCTTAAACGGGGCAAGGCATGACCATCTCGATAGGTATGTCAAAATGGCTGTGAGCAATTGCATCTCTACGCGCATCTTCGGTCCTGTTTGTCGAGACGTGAATCGTCGGTTCCGGTCAGTAGAGCTGAGAAATTACACTTCACAGGTTTCGTATTTAAAACGCAGGGTAAAATGAAAGAAAGCGTGCCTGTTGAATGAAAGAAGCGTGTACCAAAGTCGTATTCGTTAGAAACAAAGTTGGAAGTTTTGGATCGCTATGAGAAAGGTGACATTCAGCGTGCTTTAGGACTTACAAAGTTTACATTTTTCATTTTTATTTTCTATACGATTGCCCATCTGGAGTTCCCACTTCAGGTACTTTCATTTCTAGCCAAGCCCTGCATGTTTTATAAATTTGAGCGAAATCGGTAGTGATGAGTAGAGAATGCCCCAAAGTTGCTATTTTAAACTTAATATGTAAGTAAACGGAAACCTAACCCTGTATTTTACATAAAAAATGACTCTCGATTTACGCGAATTCGGTATGCGCGGGAATTCCGCGGAACATAACTATCGCGTATAACGAGGTCTACCTTCTTAGAACATTATTTTGAAAGAGACATTTACGACGTATTTCAGTTTCTCTCACTTATGATATTGTTGATCCTTGCACTATCTTTAAATTAAACTTCGAAATATCTTAGGTATGTTTATAATCAGAATCGCCGAACAATTTACTTTTGTCTCCTAAGATAAATAGCCGTATTACTTTTTTCAAGGAGCACAGTCATTCTCAAAACATAACCCTGACCTGCCTCCTTGCCTAATGGCCTTCGGTTCAGATACTGCGAACGTCCCGAACTCCTGCTGCCGTGGATATGTCGCCATCTGTCATTCTCGTTCTTTTCCATGTCTGTTACAGCTAATTTATGCATAAGGAGTCCGCCCAGCTATCACTACCGTACAGCGAAGTCAGTCTGAAAACAGAGTGGTGTAAAGATAGTTTCGTGCTACTGCTACTACTACTTCTACTACTACTAAAATGTTTTAATTCCTCCCCTGAAGGGGGAGGCGGGCCTCTTAGACTCTGACGCTGTCTTTCAGGCTGGGAGATTTGTATCGGAGAAGATGTTCGGAGAAGGTGAGAGGGTTGGCGGCCGTGGCCTATACTAGGTAATGTCTCGCCATTCGCTTTAATGCAGGAGAATGGAAAACCACGCAAAACCATTCTCAGTACAGCCGACTGTGGGGACTGTCAGTACCCCCGAATACAGAGGGGTAGGGCCACGGTGGAGCCGTGGCCATTTGTGGGCCGAGATCCACTCTGCATCCGCCGACTATAGTTCCGTACGCGAGCTGACTTACTTACAGAATGCTGTTGATTGTAACTGCGAGCTCACTGCATTAGTATGAATACACCTTGATTGAATTTCCCTTACTATCCTACGAGAATGTAAATGAAAATCCACAGCCTGTTTCCAGTCATTCAATCGGGTCAGGAATGGAATGAATGAAGCCCCATGTAGCGGCGAAGATAGGAACTGTGCCGGCTGCCGAAGCCTGTCACACTCCTCTGAGGAAATGATTAATGAATGAGAAATGAAATGAAACATATTGGAGAGTGTTGCTGAGATGAAAGATGACAGGGAAAACCGGAGTACCCGGAGAAAACCTGCCCCACCTCCGCTTTGTCCAGCACAAATCTCGCATGGAGCGGCCGGGATTTGAACCACGGAACCCAGCGGCGAGAGGCCGTCACGCTGCCGCCTGAGCCACAGAGGCTTTTATCCTGGGAGAACGCACATCCTAAATACTTGAAGCGATTTACCTATTCCAGTTTTGCATTCCCGACCTGACATTCAGTTCTCTAAGGTTTCTTACCTACTGACTTCACTTTAGTCGTGGCAATGCTAATTTTCACATCATACTCACTGCACTTAGTATTTTCAAATTCCGGGATATTAGATTGCAGGCTTTCAGCACAGTCTGTCGTTACGACTAAGTCCTCGGCATGGGCCAGACTGTTTATTACTGTAACGGTTCAAATCCCTTTACAAGCATTCATTTGTATTATGATGATTATGATTATTATTATTATTATTATTATTATTATTATTATCATCATCATTATATCTGTATTATTATTACTATTATTGTAATAATTATTATTATAGTTTGATTCAATTCTATAATCTGATTTCGCTATTTATTAATTAATTATCGCTTGCTTCATTGTAAATTTATTTTATATATACAGGGTGAAGCGAAATTCGCGCACTCGGGCGTCGCAGTGCGACTCCTCACATGCCAGCAATAAAAAAATGTCTCTCACAAAAGTTCGTCCTGCGAGTATATCCTGCAGAAAAAGAACGTTGAAGAGTGGCAACCTGGCAACACTGTAACCACATGTACGGTAAGTACCTCTGTCAGCATACATTACCCATGCTGTGCAGTTGGTGCAGTGGATAGAGTTTCAGATTAGCATGTGGGAGGTCGAGGGTTCGATACTGGGTTGAGGACCATTTTTTTAATTTGCAAATTTCTATCGGACATTACATACTGTAATACAGTAAGATACCGTACCTTAGGTCACATGTATCCTACATTTACAACATTTTTGTAACGCTGAACACAACAAATACTTTGCTAGGCCTACAGCTAACGTAAGGCCCTAACGAAATGTAATGGACCTGAACGAGGCAAGAATAATTGTTGGTACTAATCTATGAGACCATTGGAGGAGGGTGCAAATAATTCACGCCCACGACGTGGAAAGAGCGTCTTTCAAAGCTGACCAATGAAAACGATTGTTCGTCTATTTTTAGGATCGTAGTATGTAGGTGCAAATGGTTTCTAGAGGACCCGCTGCAATCACTGTTGACGATTAAGATGCCAGATACCACACCACCTGGACTACATTTACGAAATAAAAAACATACGCTTCAATCCAGAATCGACTCCTCGACCTCCTGCATGCTAACCCAAAACTGTATTCACTGCACTAACTGTACAGCACGAATAGTACGTGCTGACAGAGGTACTTACCCTACATGTGGTTACAGTGTTGCCAGATTGCCACTCTTCAACGTCCATTTTCTGCCGGATATACTCGAAGTACGAATTTTTGTGAGAGACAATTTTTTATTGCTGGTATGTGAGGAGTCGCGCTGTGACGCCCGAGTGCGCGAATTTCGCTTCACCCTGTATATGTGTGTGTGTGTGTGTGTGTGTGTGTGTGTGTGTGTGTGTGTGTGTGTACGTATTAGTATCAAAGTGTTCGACTCGTTGGCTGAATGGTCAGCGTACTGGCCTTCGGTTCAGAGGGTCCCGGGTTCGATTCTCGGCCGGGTCGGGGATTTTAACCTTCATTGGTAAAATTCCAACGGCCTGGGGACTGGGTGTTTGTGCTGTCCCCAACATCCCTGCAACTCACACACCACACATAACACTATCCTCCACCACAATAACACGAAGTTACCTACACATGGCAGATGCCGCCCACCCTCATCGGAAGGTCTGCCTTACAAGGTCTGCACTCGGCTAGGAATAGCGATACGAAATTATTATTAGTATCAAAATAATGTAAAGCGAGACTAACTGCCTAATATCAGATATGGATATGTTTTGTGAAACCTTTTGACATTGCAACACATGGTGCAATACTGCTTCAGTAGCTGTCGAGTCATCGCTCTGTCATTGTATGCATTTAGCGATGAGATCATATTTAGGTAGTTCCGTATGTGCCTTAGGCTATTTCAACATAATATGTAACATTTGTAGCTGGGTGGGAGCGACATCATATCTATTTTGAGCTCCGACGTGGGTGTTATACCATGTGTCAACTTATGTCTATAAATACGGGTGGTATCCTACAGCGGCAGTTAGTTGGATAGTTCAGTTGGTTGGAAGTAGTTGGATGGAAGGAGATGAATGGAGAGACCTGCCATGAAGTCAACTGGAGTCAATTGGAAGTTGAAGAATGGGGAACAGTGATATGGATACGTAATCGTCAGTGACTAAATGGATTATGTGTTCGGAGTGTGTTTCGTGCATCTGTTCGGTTGAGATCTTGTGTCAGTTAGGTGACAGCCGAATATTGAGTCGTCGTAATGCAGACTAACAGTTATCAGTGAATTACTTGCAAAGTTGATTGTGAAGTGCAAATATAATTTCAAGCCATGCTATATCCCCTTTGTGAAACTAAAAGGATACATCACCAAATTAGGCTTGAAATACATATAGCTGATACTAACTCAAAGGAATACGTCGTAATAGCACTTACAGTGTTCGAGGTACAGTGAAGTGAACAGTGAGGGATAAATGGTTGTAGATCACTCCAAATTGAACGGAGATTGTGCCATCCGTTTTGTGATACAACTTACCGTTTGGCCGCGAAATACCTCGAAACAAAGGTCTGCACGGACATTAAAATTGCCTCAATATTCCGAATTTTTCGGGGGTAAAAACATGAAAATGAAAATGAGGACTTTCATGAAAATAAAGCTAACAAATTTGCAGATGGTCATTATTACACTTGGAATGTGTAACTGTACGAAAATTTCGCCAAAATAGTCCAATGTACATAGCCTGAAAAACCAACCGTTCATGATATCCCCATTATTAATCCTTCTATCGAAAAAATGCACATGAGAAAAAGTTTAAGAAATGGATATCCATCATGGTTGGTCGATTTCGAGTCAGGTTAGTATTGTATATATTGTGGGAGTGTAAAATCACTATTTCGGTTCCCAATAAACCCCCAGTCCATTCCGGGAATTTGAAATGGTATGGACCTCAAAACCTACCTTTGAACAGATGAATGCTAAGTATGAAGTTGGTTTACATATCTCCAGTAGTTTTCAAGTTATAAGAAATAGGCCTTACATGCACCCGCTCTTGAGTAATGTCAGGTGGGACTTGTACCGAAAAACGGTCCGTTAATGATATTTCCCTTATTAATCCTCGTATTGAAATGATGCATATGAGAAAAAATGTTAGAAATTGATTTCCGTTAAGGCAGGTAGATTTCCATTAAGTTTGGCTGTGTATATTTTGTGGGAGTGCAAAATCACGGTTCCGGTTTCGTATAAAACCCCAGTGAATTCACTGATTCAGAAACAATATTGGCCCTAAAACCTACCCAAGGACAGGTGGATTCTAAATATGGAGTTTGGTAAAAATACAGTATATCCAGTACTTTTCAAGTCATAAACAAACAAACAAACAAACAAACAAACAAACAAACAAACAAACAAACAAACAAACAAACAAACAAACAGGCAAACAGAGAAACAAACTGAAAAACAGACACCAAAGCAAAAAAAAAATGCAGATGGTCATTATTACACCTGAAACGGATAACTGTACGGAAATTTCGCCAAAATAGGCAATGTACAGACACATGTCCGTTACGATTTTATTTATATAGATATCACTCAACACATAATTAATTAAGAATGCTTTTGTTATAATATTTGAAGATAATATGTAACCTATAATCTGGTTAGATGTAAGAGAAGACTATCCTGCCATAATCTTGACAGAATAAATAAAACACTAATCAATTAATAATACGACAGGATGGTGCTGGAGAAGGAAATAAAGAGCAGGATACGGTCGGAATGGTTAAAGTGGAGAGAGCAGCGGAGACCATGAGTAAGCTTTAGAGAGTACAGCACCGCGCCAGCAGCCCCTCCTCCCATCTAATAATGTTACCCTCCTCCATTGAGACAAAAGCCAAACAAACCGACCTGATCGTTCTCAGAAAACCCCTCTCTGCCTCTATAGAAAATGATCCCTTGTAACATCTATCGCTTATTTATCGCTCAGCTCAGAGAGGCGAAGGAGTTAACCTTATCCGCTTTTTCCCGTACCTCTGCCTTTCAGAAGGGCTGCTATTGGCGTTCCGCTAAGTTATGGAACTGAATTACCCTCATCCGCCTTTTACCCGTTCCTGTGCCTTTCAGAATGGTTTCTATTGGCGTTCCGCAAAGTTATGGAACTTGCTGTCAGGGGATGTCAAGAATTTGTCTCTTCCAAAATGTCAGATGTATAAAAGAAAAATGTAATTTGATGGAACAGCTGCATGTGTCTGTGAGTGTGTGGGTAAATGAGTGAATGGCAGATTGGTAGAGAAGTATGTGAGAAAAGGAATGGGTGAACGGCAGACTGGTGGAGTGAAAGGAAGTGTGTGAGGTCAGGAATGATCGAATGAATGAGTGATTAGCTAGCTATCGATACACAGAGTGAATGAACATTAAGAAATTGCGTATCTATGTATATCTTACGCAGTACTACTCGTATTTAAGTATTTTGTAAACGATGTAAATATTGTAAATAACATCTCATTTTAGGAAAAGTCTGGGGAACCTTTTTTATGTACATGGCGACTCACCATTTCTCTCTAGACCTTCTGTATTTCTGAAGAGAATCGTGATAAGTAAATAATACCAATACTAATGTACTGTGCGACAAGAAGATATCAGAAAAATGAAAAGGAAACGCCGAAAAGGCAATGGTGAGGCTAATAATGGTATACGGGGTAAACATTTGTCATTTAAGAAGATGATTCGAAAAACTGGACGTAGGAGAAATGCGAATGCTGAGGTCGGCAAGTGGACAAACAAGGTTGGAAAAAGTGAAAGATGAAGTGATTAGGAGAAGGCTTGCATTGCAAGTTTGTGAGAAAGTCAGAGAAGCTAGGCCCAGGTGGTATGGCCACGTTAAGAGCAGAGATGAAGATCCTATGGGGAATAAGATTATTGAACTGCTTCCACCAAGGAAAAGGAGTCAACGACGAACTAGGGGGCGATGGATAGACAGCATTCAAGAAAGCATGAACACAGTAGGGCATTTTAGAGCAAATGGTTAAGGACAAAGCGACGTGATAGAGAAATGTCTGCGTCAACGATCTCACCACGTAAGTGGGATAAATCATGCTGAATAATAATAATAATAATAATAATAATAATAATAATAATAATAATAATAATAATAATAATAATAATAATAATACGACGAAGAACAAACAGTACACACATTTTAATTACCACATGTACGCTGCCATCGCATCAATTTTGATGCTCCGTTCTACTTTATCAGATTGCAGATTAAACTGGTTCTCAGTTTGGCGATCTATGATTAAGTGTTGACTACCTTTATCGTATAAAAGCCAAACATGACGCCAGAGATTTTTAGATGACGATATTATGTGGTATGGACGCTTCTCGTCCTTCAAAAATCCAAATACGAGTACCTCTGCCATGTTTACAGCGCGATCTTGTGATGGAGAGACCCTCAACTTCCCCTGATTCACCAAGGGAGCTAGCATAATGAAACATACCCCATAACAATTTTGAAGAATTGTCTTTTCCAAAATTTCAGATGATGTATATAAAGAAAAATGTAATTTAATGGAACAGCTGCATGTGTCTGTGAGTGTGTGGGTAAATGAGTGAATGACGTATGTGAGAAAAGGAATGAGAGAACGGCAGACTGATGGAGTGAAAGGAAGTAGGTGAGGGTTTGTGATAGTGAAAGAAATACTGCTTTTGGTTTAGGTGTTACTCTAACATGCAAACAAACCTTTTCTCTTTATAATAGTAATAATATTATCATGTCTATTTTTATGCAGTGAGATGTAAATATTTTCTATATTTTAGCCGTAGATTTCATGCTTTATTTTTACTTCACTCGACCCAAAGAGTTTGATCTGCAGAGCTGGGTGTTCAGTTTCCAGTCGCATGGTGGATAATGTTTTTAATCCTTCACATTAGATTACCAATATTGTCTGAACACATATGTTTTATTTGTGTAAGGATGTGTGTCACTTGTGATACAATGTTCTTTCATATGTTGCGAATATTGATCCTGTTAGTCGTAACGAGATTCAAGCGGTCACTAAGGCTTCTAGGCGCGAGTACTGGTGTCGGCGCTAAACAGTGACGCACTTTGACGTGTTGATACAGCACCATCACCAGAAATGTTCCATCCGTAATGAGTCTGTCATACCACCTTATAAGCCACGCTTTTACGCATGAAATTCTCTGCTATTTCCTTGTTGGATATTTTGTATTTCCGGTACAAAGTACATTTGATGAGACTTTGGATCTATTCACTTCATTTGTTCTACAATGTAATGCCTTTTAAGGTTAATTAAATGGACAGATTGCTTGAGCACAAACACTATTTAGTGTGTATACAGGGTGGTCTATATTGTTTGGATGACGTGAAGAGAGGATCGCAATGGCAAAGGAAGCATACATGAAGCAAAGGGGGCCGCTGAATATGGACCTTAAGAAGAGGTTGGTGAAGTGCTTTGTATGGAGCGTTGTTCTTTATGGGTCTGAGACTTGTACTTTGAGAAGGGAAGAAGATTTAAATCTTTTGAAATGTGGGTGTGAAGAAAAATGGACATCAACTGGCAAGACAAATTAAGGAATGAAATAGTATTGGAAAGAGTAGGTGAAGAAAGGACGACAATACTGGGAACCATGTAAAAGAGAAAGAAAACTTGGTCAGGTCACTGTTTACGAAGGTAATTTTTATTAACACATGCACTGGAAAGAAAAGTTGCAGGGAGAAGGTTGAGAGGAAGAAGGAAGTATCGGATGATGGAGAGTGTGAACATTAATGGAATATACTGGAAGACTAAAAGGATGGCAGAAGACAGATCGGCTTGCAAAATGCATGTGAAAACCTAATGATAGGCAAAGAACCGATGATGATTACAAGGTGATCGGAAACAACGTGAACCATATACACTGACTGACAGAGCAAATGCAACACCAAGAAGGAGTGGTCAGAACTTTATGCCAATTGCAGGGTAGACTGACGTCACTGAGGTATGCTCATGATGTGAAATGCGCCGCTGTGCTGCGCACGTAGCGAACGATAAATGGGACACGGCGTTGGCAAATGGCCCACTTCGTACCGTGATTTCTCAGCCGACAGTCATTGTAGAACGTGTTGTCGTGTGCCACAGGACACGTGTATAGCTAAGAATGCCAGGCCGCCGTCAACGGAGGCATTTCCAGCAGACAGACGACTTTACGAGGGGTATGGTGATCGGGCTGAGAAGGGCAGGTTGGTCGCTTCGTCAAATCGCAGCCGATACCCATAAGGACGTGTCCACGGTGCAGCGCCTGTGGCGAAGATGGTTGGCGCAGGGACATGTGGCACGTGCGAGGGGTCCAGGCGCAGCCCGAGTGACGTCAGCACGCGAGGATCGGCGCATCCGCCGCCAAGCGGTGGCAGCCCCGCACGCCACGTCAACCGCCATTCTTCAGCATGTGCAAGACACCCTGGCTGTTCCAATATCGACCAGAACAATTTCCCGTCGATTGGTTGAAGGAGGCCTGCACTCCCGGCGTCCGCTCAGAAGACTACCATTGACTCCGCAGCATAGACGTGCACGCCTGGCATGGTGCCGGGCTAGAGCGACTTGGATGAGGGAATGGCGGAACGTCGTGTTCTCCGATGAGTCACGCTTCTGTTCTGTCAGCGATAGTCACCGCAGACGAGTGTGGCGTCGGCGTGGAGAAAGGTCAAATCCGGCAGTAACTGTGGAGCGCCCTACCGCTAGACAACGCGGCATCATGGTTTGGGGCGCTATTGCGTATGATTCCACGTCACCTCTAGTGCGTATTCAAGGCACGTTAAATGCCCACCGCTACGTGCAGCATGTGCTGCGGCCGGTGGCACTCCCGTACCTTCAGGGGCTGCCCAATGCTCTGTTTCAGCAGGATAATGCCCGCCCACACACTGCTCGCATCTCCCAACAGGCTCTACGACGTGTACAGATGCTTCCGTGGCCAGCGTACTCTCCGGATCTCTCACCAGTCGAACACGTGTGGGATCTCATTGGACGCCGTTTGCAAACTCTGCCCCAGCCTCGTACGGACGACCAACTGTGGCAAATGGTTGACAGAGAATGGAGAACCATCTCTCAGGACACCATCCGCACTCTTATTGACTCTGTACCTCGACGTGTTTCTGCGTGCATCGCCGCTCGCGGTGGTCCTACATCCTACTGAGTCGATGCCGTGCGCATTGTGTAACCTGCATTAACCTGCATATCGGTTTGAAATAAACATCAATTATTCATCCGTGCCGTCTCTGTTTTTTCCCCAACTTTCATCCCTTTCGAACCACTCCTCCTTGGTGTTGCATTGTCACTGTCAGTCAGTGTAAAACTTGGCAAGATTGGCAATTTTATTTCCTTTCTTAACCTTTCCTTTCCTTCTTTTCAAATCTTAACACTTTGCCAAGTAATTAACAATCATTTACAGAAATTTAGCTCGTAAGCTTGAAAAACACTTTGGAGAATTCTAGAATAACCAGATAACAATTTTACAAGCTGAGATTGAAGCTCCCAATTCAATTTTTACCTGAGCACTACTGCTCCGTTAAATCAATAGTCAGGGAGACGGATCGCCCAATTCCTTTTACACCAACAGGAATAGCATCTTTGCTCCATCAATTTACACTTTCTCGGCCTATTCAGGCACTGTCTTAATTGCTCAACAGTCTGATACTTTTAACATGAAAAGAATGAAATAGAGTTTAACAGGGGTAACAAAGTACCCATTCTACAAGGCCCTTGGTAAAAACAAAAGATTAAATTTACTGGCCCAAAAATCAAAATGGCGAGGCGGCGAACACTTGCGCTCCTTAAAATTTACATTAAATGCATAAAACCCTATGTGGACTTATGGCCCGATGTTACACAGGCTAAGCCTGTACTACGGAGGTGACTAGATGGAGAAAAATATTTAAGTTACAGAGAGGGTACCTCACTCTCTATTCCCTGATTTCGGTTAAGTTCTTTTGGCTTGATGAAATTTAGATTTAGAGTTTGATATTTACAGTTTACAAAATAAAGTTACGTTACTAAATATTTCAAACCTTCCCCTCGAGCTAGCTTTGAAAGACTACCAGATTTTAAACAGGATCTACCATTAGCTTTAGCTGGAGGGCCTCCCGAAGATGGATGAGGCGGCCCTCGCCTCCGTTACAAACACACTCTAGAGTGTAGACTGGAGCGATCACTATGATAAAATGGGTCTCCTGCCCTCAGCTTTTATAGCGGAAAGGAAGTTTCTAGAAACACTGGGCCAAGGCCCTGACACACCCCCAATTCTTATTGGATAATCAAATAAATATAAAAATTATTATTAGTGAATAAATCAATGTACAAAATATTTGATTGGCCAACACCTTAAGTTGGCGGGAAAAGATGGAAGTGTTGATAAATTTTCAACATTAAAAACGAACACTAAACTTTCCTGTTCAGGAAACTGTAACATACGAAATTTATCTCGAATTTTAATAGTTCAACTTCAACCCAGAGGGCACAATCTAATTTGATAATAGATACATCTTTTGGGAAATGTTCACCATATTTCCGAAATGCGTTTCACTATTTTTGCTTTAGATGGAATTCTACAAGGTGCTTCTTTTAAATGAACGGGGCGGGTGTACCTCCGATACAAAATAAATAGGAAAAAAATCGTTCGATATCCCACGCTGTTTTTATTTTATTATCTGCTGAAGTGAGCCAATCAGATCACTTCGCGGGCGAATTCAAATAGCTTTTGTTCGGCTTGAGAGCACCAGTCGGAGGAAAGAACTTCGCCAGGGGAGGGATTTGAACACGGACGTACGAGCTGACAGGATCGCGTCATAACAAGTACGCTACGGCGACACCGGCTGAAACCCACGGTGTGTTTGTGTTTGATGCTGATTTCTCTTCATGGCTCTCAGAAATTCTGGCCCTCAGGAGGGGTGAAATGGACATAGTGGGACCTTTCCCACCATCCCCCATAGCTCATGGTACCCTGTGCCAACAAAGAGGTGACCCTGTCGGGTCATGAACACATGGCACCATGTTCCACGGAAGGCGATGGTCAAGGGACCTTTTCGGCCTGTGACGATTCCCTCTCATTGGGATTGAATAAGTAATCCACTCACATGAGGGGTCACCGCCCTGCGGCGCAGCAAGGTCGCTGCTAACTCTCCCGTTCCTAAGATCTGAACCCCCGGCTACTCAGAGTCGCAGACCGTCCGCGGCGATAAAACTAAAATATCTTACAATAACTTAAAGGCATAACATGAACGGAAGAGGTTCTGGATGCTAATTATCGGCAAAAATTAGGCACGAATAAATTTTCTGAATATTTTATTCACTCCCGTTGAACATATTTACAATCTACAACCTTGAACATCATAGTTAAATTACATCCATTGAATGTTAATACCAGCAACGGACAACCATGTCCGGGCTATCACCCAAGTGAAATTTTGATCCACATCATTATAAGATTCATTATGTGGTCTATTGACATTACGCTGTTGAATATTATCACACAAAACAATCACCTATTCAGATTAAGCACCTGGGTGTTCACATATAGCTTCAAACAACTCGGAGAAATTTGAGTTGCGTTTACTACACTCTTGGTTGATAAACTTGGTTTCGAATTTACGGACACGATTATTTTACCTGCTGAGTACGGTTAACACTATTATAATGAGCCAAACCTTTTACCAAAAAAAAAAAATTATAAGAAAACTATGACCTTACGGATATAAATATTCCCGGGATTAATTCCCAAATTACATTTTTAAAACACAGCAAGTTACACTAATTTACTCTAAGATTAGAGTGGCCACCTATATCGAACATAACACGAGAAATATAATATTTAAATAAATTAAAAAAAATAATCATATAATGATAAACAACTTCACGGCGTTACAACCTCTCGCAAAAACATGAAATGCACACAATTCTAGTTACTGCTAATCACCTCATTTGAGGACTAACTATACACATCATAGGGCCTGAACCCTCCACTCAAACGAACTACCAAAGGATTTTTCACGAAGTCTCAATTAAACAAATCAATTAGCATCAAAACAACATCCTATTTACACTATTATCACACCTGGAAGAGAAAACACATATTATAACATTTCCCATTCATGGTAACTGCATCTGGTTTACCATTAGCCGTCGTTTGTGTGACTGACTCCCTTTTGTCATGTCCGAGGTACGAACGGGAGACCAACAGGTATCTCGAGTCGGGGAACCTGAAAAATCAAGACCCTATCTATCACTTCTACCTGTGTATGAATTAAGTGTTCCTGCATTCATTCTTTCTTAGCCTTATTAGAATGTGGTAATCGATTAACATAAAACATTTCCTAGCAGAGCACAAGAGGTTCGAGGAAAAACAATTCCTTGAGAAAGACGGCCATACATTTGCCTTTTAGCAGGCCTAGTTTGACACACGCGAGCTCCGACCCTCCCGGGGTGGGATGTCATAAATTTCCTTGTCAACCGCCGGCACACCGGCCACATACTTTTTTCTTTAAACCCAACATTAGTAAGTTTACAAAAGCCTATTCAGTGGGCCAATTTATTCACGCGAACAAAAATAACAAATACAAACAGGTGCATAGAATTATGCTCTAACCCGCTCAGGTATTCTTCATCGGACCAATCTCTCAACTTTTGGGCCGTTACATGATTTTACTTTCTCTCTCTCTCTCTCTCTTATAGGAGTCCGGAGTTCCATCCTCGTGCCTCTCATAGTAAAACTACCACAATCCACGGGCTAGCAAACTAGAGTTTTATAATCTCACAGAATTTACTAATAACAATAGTCATAATAAACACAATAATGATAATAATAATAATAATAATAATAATAATAATAATACGGACTATGTACCTGACATGAAATTATAATTCTTTAATAAATCGGCATAAAGTTATCCGACCAAACTGATTAATTTAAATGAAATAAATTGAACTAACAAAAAGGTATTTAAGCAATCACAAAAAAAATTTCTTTAACAGGGGCCTTAGCTAGTGTTGGTGGGGTGGACATTTGTACCTCGGTGCCATGACTCTTCACAAACATATTATACAGCAACGCCTTAAGTTATCATGCATAAATACAACTACTTTACATTAAATAGAGTACTTCATCTATCCAACTTTATCTGGTTCACAGGATATATGGCAAAGATTCTTGCGTCATCATAACCTGACTTCTTTCATATATCTCTCCAAGAACGAAGGCTCTTTTATTACCTCAACGAAATTAATTAGCCTTTTCCCCCAGTCTCCTCTGACAGTACTCATAAAACAAGGATATAACCATGCTCATGCAATAAAGACAACTAGGTGGGAAATTCATACTCTATTCCTAATTTGTTTCCTTCCCAAACAACTTTAAAAGGTTACACTAAAATAAAAATACCGACCACTCTAACCTTACTACTTTAATTATTCAATATAAAATCATCCCATGCTATTCCTATATTCTGACATGATTTATCTACAGGGAATATCAATATCACAAGATCATAATTTTGTACTCAACATGTTGGTCCGTTGTCCATCGTCCGCCGTTCGAGCCCCG